>NC_085859.1:9927398-9974898 GCF_034702125.1 Engraulis encrasicolus
ATACATGTGTTAGGGCTTGTTCGAAAGCTGAGATTCTTAGCTTTTTACAGTTTTTTACGGAACGTTTTTATGTTCTTTCAATCCACAGTTATTTAACCTTAAGCGGCCGCTACTTCAAGTAAACAATGGCGTTATTCTCCAGCCGGGTAGAGAGGAAATCTTTTTTGTCGCTGTGTTCTTTGTTCCCTCGAATTAAACCGACGGTCTAAATAGGCTACATTTGTACGTTCCCAACACAAGACCAGTTATTTCTAAGTTAGCTCTTTTCATGGAAAAACATGTTTCCAAGGAGTCAGAGACATCTTCCTGAAGAGTCGAGGTCATGGTTGAGGTTGACGGTATTGCAGCAGGCATAGTTGAGGTTGACGGTGTGTTGCCGTTGTAAAGATGCTGCAACTCTCTGCACGCAAGTTAATCGAATGCAAGAGCAGTGTTTGAACAGGTTGGATGTATTGCCATTCTTGCATGATATTAGTTTATCGCAGATATTGCAGCGCGCTCCTTCCTTATCTACTTTCCTGAAATATAGCCACGCTTTCGACGGCATGTTTTTGTTTCTCAAGTAGTACAATCAGCTGGTTGAAAATCAGCTGTCTTATCAATCGTTTAAATGAGGTGCGAAACGGGAAGAGGAGGAGCGTGGTCAGTTTGTGACACTTGTGGTTGGCTGAAATGGCCGCGTGCTTAAACACATATTTGATGGCTCTGACAGTCAGACTTCAGGAACCAAAACGTGGAACCGACAGACAAGGCACGTTTCGATGCCAAGTAAAACCTTAGCTTTTAATTCGGTTCCATCAAAGAATTGAATTTCGGTACCCAGTCCTAGGTATGGACATTCTAACTCACCAGACATAAAACCCCATTGAAAATGAATGGGATGTTATGTCTGGTGAGTTAGAATGCTTTGCTGTGGAATAGTTCACCTATAGGAAGCAGGGCTGCCCACCTAACCCCCTGATACCATTAGTTGGCCCATACAGTAGCTATGACTGCTGTCTGAGTTCACTGAGTTACCGCACACAGCTGCACCTCCAGTCTCCTCCACCCCTCTCCTCTCTCTGACACACACACACACACACACACACACACACACACACACACACACACACACACACACACACACACACACACACACACACACACACACACACACACACACACACACCCTGGTGGCATCTCTAGAGTGTTTTTACTCCTCTGCTGTCAGACTCCTTAACAACACCTAACCCCCACCCCCACAATTCCCCCACTGCTCAATATGCTGACATACTGTAAGTAGTAATGACTTACTGTGTGGTGGCAGGCCCCCCTTGCTGTTTGATCTTCTGACTGGGAGTTCAGGATCAGTATCTGCAGACCAACACAGAGACATTCACACACATGCATCTCACATGACGGACAACAACATCCGAAGCCTGCAGAGCTTTAACATTTAATTTAATATCAAAATATTATTAAAATATTATATTTTGGTGGCATTTTGCCTGGTGCATGGATATAAGACCCCTGTTTAAATAGCTACTTGCTTCTGAATCTATTACATCACAATAGTTACTCCAAAGACAGATTCTGTTTTTTTTTTTTTTTTTTTTTTAAGATTGTTTTTGGTCTTTTATGCCTTTATTTGACAGGAGAGTTTGAGGGTTGGACAGGAAGCGAATGGGGAAAGAGATGGGGAGGGGTCGGTAAATGACCCAGGTTTGCGTGCGTATGTGTGTGACTTGGAAACTCACATTGTATGCTCTGGATGATCTGAATATTCTTCACAGCTTCAAGATAAAAAGAGGAAACAAATCAAATGAGTCATGTCTCACTTTAAAAACACTAATTGAAGATGTCTCTTATGATGTACGTATATGTTTTTCCAACCTGCTTCTGATATTTTGACTATTTCCTGCTTGAAGACTGACTCTAATTTCTCCTCCAGCTGCAACTTCAGTGCAGACACAGATTCCTTCAGGGGCTCCAAGGAGAAGTTTTGGCTGAAGGTCACGCTGGTTGAAATTGTGCTGTAAGGCCTCCCATTGATGGGCACGATATTCTACACAGAACAGACAGACAGACAGACAGACAGACAGACAGACAGACGGACACACACACAGACACACAGACACACACACACACACACACACACACACACACACACACACACACACACACACACACACACACACACAACATAGGGTGAGGGAGAGCTACTGACATGAGGCCTTGAACTGCAAATAAAAGGGCTGCACTGCCACTGTGTTTAGCCATGTTTGAACGCTCTATAAAGTAATGTTGTACCTTGAGGAAATGGATGGGATCCTGTGTCAGTGAAAGCTGCTTCATCTCAGCATCTGTCCTCTTCAGCTCAGCAATCTCCTGCTCCAGTCGCTTCAGGAGTCCTTCAGCACGACTCACCTCAGCCTTCTCCTGAGCTCTGATCAGCTCTGTCACCTCAGAGCACCTTTTCTCAATGGACCGGATCATCTCAGTAAACCTCCTCTCACTCTCCTCCACTGCTGTCTGTGCACCAGACTGATAGGACACACACACACACACACAGGCATGCACACACACACACACACACACACACACACACACACACACACACACACACACACACACACACACACACACACACACACACACACACAGTACAGGCAAAGAGCTCATCATATCTTACTATATCTGCTGTAGATTGTCACACACACACACAACTCGCACACACACACACACACACACACGCACACACACACACACGCGCACACACACACACACACACACACACACACACACACACACACACACACACACACACACACACACACACACACACACACACACACACACACACACACACACACACACACACACACACACACACACACAGTCTTCTCCTCTTGTCAGTTCTCACCTTGAGAGTCTCCACAGCCTTCCTCAGCTCCTGCAGCTCCTTCTCCTTCAACTGGATTATCTGCTGGCATTTCCTCTGGCTCTGCCCCAAAACCTCCTAGAGTGGAACAAAAGGAATCATAGTACCAGATTATGAATTGTAAATTGATTTCAAATCATCATACCTCTAGATGTCCTACAGGGCAAACTGTTTAATTAGATCATATTTTTCTGTGTTACATTTTCATTAACAGAGCCAGTGAATCAATGCAACCTCAGCTCAGCTGTAATAAATGCTAATAATGTTAATACTACACTGCAGCCTCATAATGTGTGTCACTGAAAAGTTAACTACCACAGTACTACACTACCATGACATAATCAGGGCCTTTACATAATCAAGGGGAAATATAACACATTTATTAAGATCTGGGATTCCAGTTTTTGGAGAGAGGGTGTTTGTCTGAAATTGTATAACCCATTTTCTTTTGCTCATGTTATTATTTATTTTTTTACTGTCTTCACATTGTTAATCTCAAGATTTTGTATCTACATACTGTTATGCTTGAAGATTATATCTGTCGACGTGCCTTCTTTTGTTCTTTTTACTTTATTTCTTTTCTGTTTTTGTATGTGATTGTTTGCTAATTAAAAGGAAAAACCAATAAAGATATTTGTAAAAAAAAAAAAAAAAAAAGCAGGGTCTTTAGTAATGCACTACATCTTGGATATTGCCATTCTGGTAACAGCAAATTTGTAATGCCATTAGCGTGTTACACATGAGCCAAACTGAAAAACGGACATATAAATCACATGGTAGCTTATGATAGCCTAGTGGGCTACACCATGAAGTTGGCCTGTCAATGTTTAACAGACTGTAGACATTGGACCTTTACTTGTTGCTGCTTCATTATCGCAAAGAAGCCAGCAAAAGTGGACATTTAAAAAAGTGTACGTTTAGTAGTAGGCTATAAAAACAGGTGTCTCAGACTTATAAAAAACTACATTAAGCTGTAGACCTACATATAAGTAGATCCTCTCTTACCTTTTTATGACTCCACTCTGCCTTCGCTGTGATTGTGTCGTGGCCTTTATGATCGTCCATCGTACACAGATAGCAGATGCAACTCTGGTCTGTGCGACAGAATATTTCAAAAACCTTCTTATGACTACTGCAGATCCTCTCCTGTAGCTGGCCTGTGGCATCGGTAATGGTGTGATTCCCATCTATAAGTTCATTGTGAGCTTTTAGATGAGTGGCACAGTACGACTTGAGACACTCCAGACAGGACTTGACAGCTTTGAGTTTTCTCCCAGTACAGACGTCGCAGGCCACATCTCCAGGTCCAGCAGCACATTCAACAGGAGCTGCAGTTTGTATTCTGCTCTTCTTTTGATCCGCGAGCTCAGCAAGTATAATATTCTTGTTTAAAACAGGTCGTTGAGCAAAAGTCTGTCTGCACTCAGGGCAACTGTAAACGCCCTTGTCGCCCTTATCCCAGCAGTCCTCAATGCAGTGCAAACAGTAGCTGTGTCCACAGGTAAGAGTCACCGGATCATTCAGAAGACCCAAACAAATAGGACACATGAAAATGTCCCTGTTACTGACACTGGCCTCAGCCATTTCTCTTAAGCAGTCGAAGCGATCTATGACTCCAGCCAAAGCTCCTTGGGAACAGGTCGATCAAAGTTTCCTTGAGTGCGTTACAATGTGCTGCCTTGCCTCCTCCACTTGTGCTTGTCTCCTCGTCCCGCCTCCTGGCCCCTCCTCCGTGGAGAAAACGATAAAGTTTCCCAGCTGTCAGCCTAGCCACAACAACTTTTGAGGGACTGTTTTTCATTCACCATCCCAATTGCAAATGAGAAAAAGACTCTACAATTGAGCTTTTGCAATATATTGAAATATAATGCTGTTGTCAGTGATGTCATCATGACATATTACTTCCTGGTACGAGGAGACAAGCACAAGTGGAGGAGGCAAGGTTGCATATTGAAACACACTCCTTTTCACCTGTGGCACTCCAAACTTCCTGGATCCATGTTTAGTGATGCCGTAAGTTTAGTGATAAAGACATTATGAAGCAATACAAGATCAAACATGATCAAAGCCCTAATGAATGCCATTTCAGGCCGAAACATGTTGACAACTTTTACATGTTCTAAAATGAATTTAGTTAGTTTACTTAAAAGCTTTTTTAACAAAGAAGAGCACCTTGGATATATTAAAAACCATGAACCAAGCTGGCTCAGAACCTGTAACTGACAGAAAATGGCACATTATGACAAATTAGTCAACACTGAAGGTGACCTGTCAAATTTTTCAATAATGATGATATCTAATAAACTCTCTCATTCACCTCCACAATGGCAGAAAGCAATTCCAGACTATACATGTTTTTTTTTTCATATAATGCACCTGTGAAAAAACTATTTACATGAACACTTCAGGCAAAATAGACTTGACCAACAGATGCCTAAGTAGCCTAGTATATAATATAAATATGCAATCACAGGAATCCAACCTGTTTTTCCACTTTGCTGTTATGCATGCATGCAGGCCCACACACACACATGCGCCCACACGCACACGCAGCACACCTTTTTAAACGGATGAGGTGTGGCTCTGCCGTGGCCAACCAGTAGGGCACTTGCCTGCCATGCGGCTGACCTGGGTTCGATTCACGGCCCGGGTCCTTAGTTTGCCGGCCCCTCCCCGTCTCTCTACCCATTCGCTTCCTGTCTACCTCTCGTACTGTCCTGTCCATAATAAAGTAAAAAAAAGACCAAAGAAAAATATCTAAAAGCTGCTGAGGTGTCTTATCCACTGAGACAAACAAGGTTAGGTGTGACTGAGTAGATGTAATTAGTTTGTTTTTAATTGTTTGTTAACATATCTCAGCTTTTCATGCCATGCTCTGCTATAGCTTTATATATATATATATATATTAGGGGCTTTTATGCCTTTATTTGACAGGACAGTCGAAGATAGGAAGTGAATGGGACAGAGAGACAGGGGAGGATCGGGAAATGACCCCGGCCGGACTCGAACCGGGGTCCCCGTGGGTGGGCATGCAAGCCCAAATGTGGGGGGCTTAGCGCGGTGCGCCACAGCGCCCCCTCTGCTATAGCTTTGACCATCTTTGCAATCCACATCTCCAGGTCCAGCAGCACTGTCAGCAGGAGATGCGTTTTCTATTCTGCTCTTCTTCATTTGATCCACAAGCTCAGCAGTAATGTTCAAAACGAGCCATTGAGTTGCAGTCCGTCTGCATTTGTAGCAGCAGCACTCTACACCTAGACTGTCAACAATTTTACACACCAACAATTTGTATGACGTTTGAAAGCAAGATAATCTTTATTTCATACAGAATTGTGTATTTATTGAACAGGCTCATTATTAATATTGTTTAGCAAAAGCAGTGGTGAAATTCAGTGAACATTTCTATCATAAAACAATAATGTAAAACACACTGTAGTGATTATGGAGCCTCCTGGGTGTCCTCAGTCATAAACTTCATTTGCTCTGCTCATCAGGTGGACCTGTGGAGGACGGAAAGACAGATAAACAGACAGACATACAGTATAGAGATAGACAGACAGACATATAGAGAAATAGACAGACAGACAGACATATAGAGATACAGGCAGACAGATAAACATGCAGAGACAGACAGACAAACACAGAGATATGGATAGTCAGACAGACAGACAGACAGAGATATAGACAGGCCAACATGTAGAGATACAGACAGACAGACAGACATATAGACAGACATATTAGGATATAGACGGACAGATAGAGATATAGGGTTCTTTCTTTCCATTATCCTAACTCCTGTCCTCCCTCCTGCTTGTGGCCTTCTGATGACACCATTGATGACAAAAGTTCAATTCATTATATCGCAAAGGGGCAATTCAAAGGTCATTTTCTCATTTGCAATTAGCATGCTGAATGGAGAAAAGTCCTTTAAAAGTTGTTGTGGCTAGACTGACAGCAGGGAAGCTTAATAGTTCTCTCCACGGAGGCGGGGGGGTCATTCCATGTCAATTCACACGCCTTCCCCACATGACCCTCTCCGATTTACCCGATATCTCACATGCAGGTACCTTTTGATGTCAATTGAAAGAATACCAAGTATTAGCACCCTACGTCCAAAGGTTGCAGAGATGAAGCCCTCCAAAGTTGGGGTGCCATGCCCACTTTTCAAGCCTGTGAATTGCATACAAAATTTACAAGCAGATTTTGACACCTCTGGTTTTAGTTTGAAGGAAGATACAGGCCTACAAATCACCATGGCCCCTCAATATGCTCCTGTCTACCAGATGATGTGCTTACAAATGGCATGCCTTGATTATTTTTGGCTATATTAAGCCTTAAAAACTGAATTTGTGAAACGCGTGTTGAAGAGTCTTGCCATTTTGGGGTTCCAGATCTTGGAAACTATGTATGCTTTGGGAGTTATAATTGATTTTCCATCATATTTGGAAACTGTACAGTGTATTCCAAAAAATGTAGGGCGCTCAGACTTTGAAAGATAAAGTAGAAAGGACTCAAAAACAAAATTACCTTACGGTACCCTCTACTTCAGGCCTCAAATTAACCATGTGGGCACTTGATGACTGGAACGCCCTTTTAACCCCATGTACAGTAGCACTGTATCAAACATTCAAGCTTGGAAAAACTTTGTTTTTCAAAGTTCTTCATATTAATCTTGGCCTTCAAAGTATATGTTTTTGTCTATGTCTTATCACAGTGTCTGTTTTGTCTGCTGCCATCTGCTGGTCAAAAAATGCAACAACAGTGTAATGTAAGAAAACAAAACGGGCTGGAAAATCTTGCCCATCATTTACCAATAAAGTAGCCTAGAAATCTTGACGCCCCTAGGGGTTAAGCTCGCTAGGCTACCAATAAAGCACTTTAATTCTACAGTTTATTGCTATATATTAATTATGAATCATTAATTATCAATCATGATTACATTTCCAACAGGACACCCCCACGTCTGGTAGAAATGTAGTGCAGGGTGAGGCCACCATGGGACTGGCATCATGATTGAGCATTAAGCAGTCACACTTAGGAAATTATTTAAACTATACATATTTATCATGCTTGTTAAAATCATAATTAGTATATAGCAACATACTGTATAATAATTACAGTGCTTTATTGGTAAATTATGGGCAAGATTTACCATCCCCTTTTGTTTTCTTACATTACGCTGTTGTTACTTTTTTTGACCAGCAGATGGCAGCATACAAAAGACACTGTGATAAGACATAGAGAAAAACATATACTTTGAAGGCCAAGATTAATATGAAGGACTTTGAAAAACAAAGTTTTTCCAAGCTTGAATGTTTGATACAGTGCTACTGTACATGGGGTAAAAAGGGCGTTCCAGTCATCAAGTGCCCACATGGTTAATTTGAGGCCTGAAGTAGAGGGTACCGCAAGGTAATTTTGTCCCAAAGTCGTTTTTGAGTCCCTCCTATTTTATCTTTTAAAGTCTGAGCGCCCTACATTTTTTGGAATACACTGTACAGTTCCCAAATATGATGGAAAATCAATTATAACTCCCAAAACATACATAGTTTCCAAGATCTGGAACCCCAAAATGGCAAGACTCTTCAACACGCTTTTCACAAATTCAGTTTTTAAGGCTTAATATAGCCAAAAATAATCAAGGCATGCCATTTGTAAGTACATCATCTGGTAGAAGGGGTCATATTGAGGGGCCATGGTGATTTTTAGGCCTGTATCTTCCTTCAAACTAAAACCAGAGGTGTTCAAATCTGCTTGTACATTTTGTATGCAATTCACAGGCTTGAAAATTGGGCATGGTACCCCAACTTTGGAGGGCTTCATCTCCGCAACCGTTGGACGTAGGGTGCTAATACTTGATATTCTTTCAATTGACATCAAAAGGTACCTGTATGTGAGATATTGGGTAAATCGGAGAGGGTCATGTGGGGAGATTCTAGGGAATCATGTGAATTGACATGGAATGACCCGGGGAGTCAGCGAAGCACAAGTCTACAAGCACAGGTGGAGGACGGGAGTCAGGACAATGGATCAATAATAGACAATAGACAGGGCTGTCCACAAGGGACTCTGTACGTAGAGCCTATGTGTGCTGCTAGACACATTCATTTCTTTCGTGATTAATAAATGGTCTTCTACTACTACGTATACTCCACTCTACTCTAAACAGGAGACAGTATGGGCCACATTACCAGTTGTTCCAGTGTGCTGGGCCTTTCCTGATTGGCTGCGTCTCTGGATTATACTGTATGCTGCTAGACACATTACCGGTAATTTCATCTACTATACTCTAAACAGGATGCAGGAGGACACAGTATTACCAGTTGTTCCAGTGTGCTGGGCCTTTCATGATTGTAGCATACTGGATTATGTATACTGCTAGACACATTAATTTCCTTCGTGATTAATAATGGTCCTCTACTACTATGTATTACTATGTACTACGTACTATGTACTACTACTACTACTACTATACTCTAAACAGGATGCAGGAGGAGACAGTATTACCAGTTGTTCCAGTGTACTGGGCCTTTCCTGATAGGCTGCATCTCTGGATTATGTACGCTGCTAGACACATCAGGATTAATACAGTACAAGGTACTCCACTCTACTCTAAACAGGAGACATTATGGGCCACATTACCATCTGTTCCAGTGTGCTGGGCCTTTCCTGATTGGCTGGGTCTCTGGATTATATACTGTATGCTGCTAGACACATTACCGGTAATTTCATAAAAGGTACTCTACTCTACTGTACTCTACCCTACTCTACTCTACTCTAAACAGGAGACATTATGGGCCACATTACCAGTTGTTCCAGTGTGCTGGGCCTTTCCTGATAGGCTGCATCTCTGGACTATGTATGCTGCTAGACATGTATGCATGCTGCTAGACACATTCATTATAATGTTCCTTTAGAATTAATTAAAGGTACTCTACGTATACTCCACTCTACTCCACTCCACATTACCAGTTGTTCCAGTGTGCTGGGCCTTTCCTGATTGGCTGCCTCTCTGGTGTCACTCCCACAGCGTGCCCCTCCTCTCCTGGGGAGACCCTCCATCACCTGGGGGATTATGGGGACATTAACATGGCCATCAAAATGATGTGGCGTCACAGGAGACACACACACACACACACACACACACACACACACACACACACACACACACACACACACACACACACACACACACACACACACACACACACACACACACACACACACACACACAGAACATGGACCGGAGGTCTGTGTCAATGTGTGTGTAATTTATGTAGCATAATTGTTGTATGCAAATGTCTTGATCATTATGGGTTTAAGGTGATGGTGCAACTTATTCTATAAGGATCCAGCAAGAAGCACTATTACCTTAAAGCAAAAGTTGTTATGAAATGACACAATGCATCTATGTACACCATGACAAAAACACTACCAACAGCTGTGGAGACTGGGTAAAAATGGTTATTTGCATCTTACTTGTGATTCGCTGGGAGAGTCAGCTTCCCTCTTCCCACCGGGACTCAGGCCATGTGACCAGTGCTGAGACGAGCACTGCAGGACAGCTGCAGTAACAAGCAGCAGACACACGAGGGCGCCCTTACTTCCCATTCTGAAACAGCATCAGGCAACTATCACATTACTGTAAATAAAACTTAACATATCATGACATATGATAACATAAAATACATTACATTAGAGTCTAATCATTAGACCTTTACCACATTTAGCTAAAATCAAACGAAATACAGTCATTTAAAAATCAATAGGCCTATAGATTATGTGTCAGTTGAGTGCAATACCACAGCACAACAACGTTACTGGTGATCAAGTTGGAGCGACTAATGCTTCTTATTTATTTTTTATATTTTCATTTACCGGTATATAATTACTTTGATATTACTACACTACCATTCACTGGTCAAAACGGTAAGTTTTTCAGCCAAAGATGTCTATTATTGTGGGGCCAATTCAATATGGCAGAGATGGAGAAGATCTTACAGCAGACTCCAAGTGATAGCAGATACTTGGAAATTGATGGTGCTGGCAAATTACTCATGAAAAGCACATTTTTGAAATGGCAGCATAAATTCTAAAAATAAACTACAAAAAAACTAACATAATTTAAGCAATTACCTTCTGAGGTGGCAGTGGCTGGAGGGGTCTTGGCTCTGTGGTGTTCTGCTGTAGTCCTGAACAGCATCACTGTGAGGACTTTATATCCCCACTGCTGTGGGCTGTCTGATCCCCTTAAGTGTCTACCTGGGCCGTCTGGAGGAGCCTTGAGGGCCTCTTCACAGTGGGAGAGTCTCTTAATATGATCCCATAAGTGGACAGTACACAAGCCATAGACATAGTGTTTTGTATTTTGGGGGTCTTT
This sequence comes from Engraulis encrasicolus, assembly GCF_034702125.1. Taxonomy (NCBI): domain Eukaryota; kingdom Metazoa; phylum Chordata; class Actinopteri; order Clupeiformes; family Engraulidae; genus Engraulis; species Engraulis encrasicolus. The sequence continues at coordinate 9,938,699 of NC_085859.1, forward strand.
AGAAAAGCTGTTCTTTTTTGGCATGTATGTCTTTGCCAGAGTAGTTTAAAAGAGATTTGAACATTTTCATCACTTAAGCTTTTTTTTTTTTTTTTTCAGTGATACTGGTCGTGTGTGTGTGTGTGTGTGTGTGTGTGTGTGTGTGTGTGTGTGTGTGTGTGTGTGTGTGTGTGTGTGTGTGTGTGTGTGTGTGTGTGTGTGTGTGTGTGTGTGTGTGTGTGTGTGTGTGTGTGTGTGTGTGTGTGTGTGTGTGTGATTAGTCTGATACTATGATAGGAACAGAGGAGATTGAGAGGATGTTAACTGAACAGTGACCAGAGAGGACTTCTTTCTGTGCGAGTTGGACACACACACGCACACATATCTGTAGGGCCTATTTACTGGCTGCACATTCAGTGGCAAATAGTCTTATAAATGTGTTGTTTTTCTTTTTTAATTATTATGTACTGATTGTCTTATTAGTAGTCATTTACAAGCTACTAATTAACGGATATAATGACCTTGTATAAGGGATTTGTAAGTTACTAATGCATTAATAAGCATGGAGAAAAAAAAGTGATAGGCCTATGACTTAGATAAGGGGGAAGCCAATTCAGGTAGCTTAGAAATAGTCATGTGTTTTGGTTCAATTGTTTTTCTTTGTTGGAAAACAAGGATTATGTTACATCTGTGTACAAAACGTAAAGGGGTCTAAACTAAAGAGACGGAACTCCCTCTAGTGGCCAGTTCCAGAATAGGAGTGTATGTGGAGGATCACAGGGCAGGGACTCTGGCCTTCAACAGCATCTCTTGACACAATGACCCTGCTACACAGTCAACACCACATTAATACACCCTCTACCCAGGCTCTTTGTTTGAGAGTTTGACTGTATGCTGTTTAAAGGTGGTAATGCTTTTTCATCTCAATGGAAGTATTTTTTAAGTAAAGTGAAAGCCCACCTGGGAAACTCCAACTCCCATTGTCATTGTGACACATCACAATGTGCACAGGTGCACACTGCACACAACAGAATTGCATTTCTGGCTCACCCGTGCTAGGGGGCAAGACCTTGAGTTTGAGTTCAGTTTCCAACGACAGTAATTACTAGGCCTATTGGTTGTAATACTGAGAGAGCACAGAATTGAAAGCCCTCGTTCAATTTCACTATTTCTTTCCATGAATAGGTGCAATAACTTCAAATAAGGAAGAGCCAGAAAACAATTCAGGTCAGTTCCAGGTCAGTTCCCACATGACACATTTTGTGGAATCCCAACTAACTCTTGTAAGGTGTTTGTTGTTACATAGAAGGTGTTCAGGTCATTTTGACCTGGGCATATAGAAAAAATATTTAAATATGGGGGAGGGGGCGGGGATCATAACTTATATGAACCCTCATGTTCCCTCCTTGTGATTTTCTTTGTATACGTTTTTGAGGGTCAGAGATAAACAGAGAGAAAGATAAGGAGACAGTGAAGAAAGTGAGAAAACGTAATCTAAGATCTCGGATTGAACCACTAGTGCTCCTCTTGCACAAGGTGGCAACATTGATGCACAACTGGAGGACCGAACAATATCTGCACTCCTTTTCCCACATAATTCACCATCTGCCTTGTCTAGTCAACATGTGATAAGTATTGCTTCAAAGAGCCTAGAAAATATTATTGTATAAAAACCCCATATGGCACAGGTCAAAAAGATTCAGGAACATCTCCACCACCAGTGTAGAAATGTGCAGGGGCGGACCCAAACACCTTACATGGGCTAACTAACTAACTAACTAACTAACTAACTAACTAACTAACCAACTAACTAACCAACTAACCAACTATCTAACTAACTATCTAGCTACCTACCTACCTACCTACCTACCTACCTACCTAACTAACTAACTAACTAACTAACTAACTAACTAACTAACTAACTAACTAACTAACTAACCAACTATCTAACTAACTATCTAGCTACCTACCTACCTACCTACCTACCTACCTACCTAACTAACTAACTAACTAACTAACTAACTAACTAACTAACTAACTAACCAACTAACCAACTATCTAACTAACTATCTAGCTACCTACCTACCTACCTACCTACCTACCTACCTACCTAACTAACTAACTAACTAACTAACTAACTAACTAACTAACTAACTAACTAACTAACTAACTACAAACCCCAACTCCGATGAAGTTGGGACGTTTGGTAAACAGTGAATAAAATCAAAATGTTATCATTTTCAAAACATTCAATCTATTCATTAGATGGAGAATAGTGAAAAGACAACATATTAAGTGTTAAAACCGAGAAAAAATATTGTTTTGGGGGACATATGTACTCATTTCTAATTTGATAAATCCAACACGTCTCAAAAGAGTTGGGACGGGGACAATAAATGGCAGCAAATGTCGAGGAAGACTAAAAACAAAACAAAAGACAACACTTAACAGTTAAATACATTAACCGATGAGATGATTTTATATAAAAAAACAGTGTTAATTCCTATCTTGGACATGATTTCACCAGCTTAAATGGTGGGTGTATTCCTTGTCATGTTTTGCAATGTTTTCCTTTCTGTAGTGCTTACAGTGTGACAGGTCTTGACCAAAAACCCACCATTTTATCACCTGCTGGTCCTTATGATGGAGCCAAACTGTTAAAACATAGTAGAGAATGCAATTTGACCTTACTATGTGGCAGTAATCGAAGATCTCCCTTCAAAATATAATGCATGAGTGGCTTTTCATGCTGTTTAAAACCCATTTATACCATTCAACACTGTATTTAACTCTACAGATGAGTGAGAACATCTTAACCAATGCACTACTGCACCCGCATGCCATCATGGAGGCTGACTTTTGAAGCTAGCACTAACACAAGTTGGATGGTCCATTTTCACTGTAGCACAGAATGTGCAATGCTCTATTATTGTCAAAAAGAATGGACTTCTACAACTTCTGCTGACTTCTGTAAGCAAAGGACAGTTTCCCATGTCTTCTGGGTCTATTTCAAGTGAGCTCAGGTGCTTAGGAGAATGTTACACCCCTGTATCATTTTCATGCATTAAGCATTCTTAATATGGTCAATTTTCAATAGCTCTAATTCCTGGAGTGCTAGAGTGAGACTACAGCCAATATATATTTCATGATGTCATGAACCTATACAATGATTTTATTAACAAAAATATGTCTTATATACACTCAATCATGGTAAATCAAAGGGAATTCAAAAATGTATGTAATAACTATGGTAATTACTCCTTTTGCATCTTTAATTCTGAGTGACTCAGCCTCTCTGTGATGATCTTATACCTGGACATCTATATTGTCCGTCAGTACAATTCATTTTGAAATGTTCTTCTTTGTTGTTTTATCTTATTTGGATGTTTACTAAATTTCACTGATCCCCGTCCCAACTCTTTTGAGACGTGTTGGATTTATCAAATTAGAAATGAGTACATATGTCCCCCAAAACAATATTTTTTCTCGGTTTTAACACTTAATATGTTGTCTTTTCACTATTCTCCATCTAATGAATAGATTGAATGTTTTGAAAATGATAGCATTTTGATTTTATTCACTGTTTACCAAACGTCCCAACTTCATCGGAGTTGGGGTTTGTAACTAACTACCATTAAAACAGCATAGCCAGAAACTCCTCAGTAGAAGTAATACCATAAAAACAGTTTTACTATTGTTGCTTACCACCTCTGGCTCTATCTAGGATGTTCCTTTGCTTCTGAAAACAGGCAGTGAAAAAGGGAATAATATGCCATTGCAATGAGTTATCATGCTGGTTTTACACTCATATTTCAAAGATAAGAACTTTATGTCTATGGAAGGCTTGCCAGCCCAAGTTGTGTGCAAAAGGGAAACTGCATTATGGGTAATGTTGTTAAAGAAAACACAGCTGATTATTTATTTTTTACTGAAATATTATTAAATGGGAAAAACCTTGAACAAAAACAGACGTGACAGAAAAATACATGTTTGCTGACATTTATTCATTAAATGTTTTTCATTTTTTTGTTCAATTGGTCAAACAATTTTATACAGTCTCATGACCTAAAATATGGAAGATAAAAATTAAGTCATCACAAAACAAAAAAGACACAGACAAGATAAAAGAGAAGATACAGTCTTGGTACTACATGTGGTAACATCAATGAGTTTGAAAGGTGGTAAGGAAAAACGAAGAACACACTAGTCATGTCACTAACTAAAAATTTGTATATCTATGACTATATGTCATATGATCATGTGGAATATTCTTTGCTGAGGAAACAGTTAACATTGACATAATTTACTTGAAAATCATTCTCCCTACAGTAGTTATTGCCCAGATTGCGATGATTCACTCATGACTTTCTCATGTAATTCATTGCTCCTAGAAGTCCTTTATCTAGTTGTTTCTGAACCTCCTCTAATCTCTTGGCCTTGTCTTCTTCTCCCTCCTCCTTCATCACCTTAATCAGGCCATCCAAGTGGACATGAGTAGACAGTGAATTAGTGATCAGAGCGATCTCATCCAGCCTGACAACATGATGAAAGGCCTCATCCAGTAGCTGTGACATGTTGTGTTTCAGGTCTCTTAGTTGCTTCTCAAGATATTCCAAAAGGCTCAAATTTCTCTCCTTGCTTGTTTTATGCTCTTCTATATGGAGGCCATACTTCTCTTCAACCTCTTTCACCGTCATCTTCACTCGTCTTGTCTTGGTCACGTACATCTTCTTATCTTTCACATGACAAGACACTGGACACTTGTTTGTGTATGAAGTACACCTTCCACGCTTCATAACTTCACACTTTCCAGCACTCGGGGCAAATATACAACCAGGATAGTGGCAATTTTCTTTGCAGTGAGTGCAGCGGGTGGCCCCATCATTAAACAACCCCAAAACCCACCACCCACTTCCAATAGGTTCCTCTTCTTTGTAGACCTCATCAAGTACAAAGACGAATTCTTGCATTCCTTTGTCACATTTCTTCACAGACTCCCGAGTCTGCTTGATTTCTGTTTGTTTTAATGCAATGCAATCAATTCTTGCTTGCAGATTTTGGATGCAGGCAGTTAGTCTGCTGCGCTCTCTCAACACTTTTCTAGATTCCTCAACATTTTGGGGTTTGTTAGTTTTCAAAAAGTTTTTAAATCCAGTCATTCCTTTTCTTGATATTTTGAAAGCAAACTCCAAAGCATCTTCATCCTCTTCTGTTCGGTGTTTGTCCTGGCAATTGTTGAAGAGGAAGTTAATTGGTTGATTCTTCTCATTCTTGGCAAATTTAACATTTGCTTCCTTCAGAGCTGTAAACACATTAGTAGGTGTCATGCCATCAGAGTTTGAGATGAGCAATATGATGTTTTTCTCCATGTCTTTTCCGAACAGAGACATCACAGAATTGAAGATGTACCGCAGTCTGTCACTCAGACGATTAGTCGATGCCTGCACCACCAAAGCCACTGCAGCAATTTCTTCAACTCCATCTGGTGATTGAAACAAATCATATAATCTTGCAGTAACAATGTCGTCTTCTCTGGTCCCCTGGGTGGCTCCATATCCAGGGGTATCAATGAGGGTTAGAGAGAAGGGCAAAACTTGGCCCTCAAAACCAAATAATTCATACACGATTATATCTAATGTCTGACTCTCAGATTGCTTTTTTTGCTCTTCTTTTACGATCTTAAACCAAACTTCATCCTCCCAGGTCACTCCCATGGCGTAGTTCACCAGAGTGTTGACCAGAGTAGACTTTCCACCTCCTGTTTCACCCACAAATAAGATGGTCCTGTTGGTGTGATTTACGTTTCTTTCTCCAACAGTCAGACGTGTGATGTTTCCAATCTTGGTTGCGGCTGGGTTCATCTGATAGACTTTGGGACAGCCTGAACTGATCGGAACACACTTGGAGATGATGTCCCCATATTTAGATGAAAAGAACAAGATTATTTGGTCACATTCGCAGTGTCATGAAGGTATCAATTTAGGGCCTACACAGGTCAACAGTCTATTTTCTTGGCTTCATATATCACATGGTAAGCACAATGGCCACAGCAGAACTCCGCTGGCTAGGCTTTTTCATACCATAATAGCCAGAATAGTCCATACTTTTACACATAAAACAAACAATAAGACGCATAAGAACAAAGGTGGGGATTCTTCAAAGTGTGTGTGTGTGTGTGTGTGTGTGTGTGTGTGTGTGTGTGTGTGTGTGTGTGTGTGTGTGTGTGTGTGTGTGTGTGTGTATGTGTGTGTATGTGTATGTGAGAGAGAGAGAGAGAGAGAGAGTGTGTGAGAGAGAGAGAGAGAGTGTGTGTGAGAGAGAGAGAGAGAGAGTGTGTGTGAGAGAGAGAGAGAGAGAGTGTGAGAGAGAGAGAGAGAGAGAGTGTGAGAGAGAGAGAGAGAGAGAGAGAGAGAGAGAGAGAGAGAGAGAGAGAACTGCCATACTTGGAGGTCATGGGAGAGGGAGGGCATTTCATCAACAACTCAGAAGTCAAGCACAAATCCTCACGACACAATGAGTTTGCTCCAGTACGATCACGTCTTTGTCACGTATTTGTGACATCACTTTGTGACGGTCACGTCTTTGTGACATCACTTGGTGACGTTGTACATGATTTCTAACCCTCATGCAACACCTTCAACCCAGAATGCATTGACTGACTACATGTGACTGCAGTGGGATGTAGATGTTGCGGAATATCAAACGCACCTAATGGCACTGTTTCAGCAGCAAGTTGCTGACCATGGAAATCAACAGTATGGGCCTAAAATGTTTCATCTGGCTACAAACAAGCAAGATATCGGGTGCCAAGCAATTTCAAATTGTGGCTGCTTGGAACTGGTATAATTTGTGTGGTCTATTTAGAGATGCACAGATCAGCTATATTTGGGCCAATCACAGATTACGATCATCAAAATCATGATCTACCAATCAACAATCACTGCCGATCACAGAAAGGATTGGAATCTTTCCTTCTTTTTCAACAGACCATCAGTAATCTAACTATCTACATTGATGTTTTGTAAATTGAATTAGATCAATCATTATCACAATTCACATAGGCCAATGTACTGTATGTATTTCAACTAGCTCCAGATGTAACCATAATGCAAAACAAAAAAGTTGTATGAGGAATTTAATATCTCACGATCTGCTTTTTGCCGATCACTTTATGCCGATTACGATCATGGAATTTTTGCCAATATATGCCAATCATGATTGGCGGCCAATTGATCGGTTCATCTCCAAGTCTATTGGTGCCAAATCATATACCAGTAGGCTACTGTATTTCCCAGAGAGAGTTTCAGCAGTCAGGTTTTACAGTGTTCATATGCATGATGCATCAGTAGTAGGGATGGGAATCTTCATCATCAAAGCGATACGATGTGCATCTCGATACACATGGCAACGATACGATACATTCACGATTCATGAAATTACCAGTGGTAAGATACGATACGATTCTCCTACCTACTGCGATGCAGTTCGATATGGCGCGATACAATTATAATGCCATGCGATGCAGTGCGATTCGGTACGATACGATGCGATACAGAACAGATTAAAATATCAAATCGATATTAAAGGCTGTGCACAAGGCTGCCGTTAGGCATAAGCAGAGTAAACAGAGCGCTTTTAGAACCTCAACCACTTTGCCCCCAAAATTGTGACCTCCTAAATTGAGACTGACTAAAAACATCATGAAAAAATATTTCATTACATTTGAAAACATTTTTGTTAGTTATCAAAAGGGCCATCATTTTTCAGACAAACTGTAATTGTGAATACAGTAATTAGCATTATTATTAGTAGTAGTATTTACTTATGAGGGGGCCTCCTGACCAGTTATGCCTAGGCCCCCAAAACCTTAGCAGCGGCCCTGGCTGTGCATATTACTTTTGAAATAGCCTATACTGGAAAACATACAGAGAGCAGTGAGAACTCATTTTGGCTTGGGCACATTGCTTTGAGCAGAGAAAATGAAAAAATACACAATACAATGAATACCATGCCAATTACAGTAGGCTATATCTCTTTTTTAAATAAAAATGAGAAAACCACAGAGCTTCAAGTAGATGTTGGGAATGGGGTTAATATCAGAAGGGGGAAATAACGTGCGTACTGGACTGAGGTGTTGGAATAGTGTACTTTTCAACGGGACTTTTTAAACTTCATGGACAATCTGCACGAGCAGCAAATCAGACTGTGTGTGTCCAGCACGAGAGCTAAATATAACAGGCTCCTAAGCAATGATGCCAACTTAGCGACTTCACTTCTTTTTTACTGCATGAACAATGGACTTAACACGAATGCACAGGCTCTGTAATGTTTCCCAACACGGTTATGTTTTTTTTGTATCTCGTGCGCTGACTATGCTTATGCTGCTGTCATTCGGAAACTGCAGCATGTTGGCAGACAACTTTCTCTTGTTGTTTGTGCCGCACGGTAGACTACCCTATCATCTCAAATAGTGAAGCGAGTACTCTCTCCACACGTCTTCCAGACTCGCAGAAGATGGTCGCTAGAAACTTTCATTTAAAAAGTCACCGGATGACCAGAAAACTCGCTGTATGTGACAACAAAATGTGCTCCACATTGCTGGTAACCCGCCGCTTTGACTCAAAGGAAAATACTGATTGCTTGGTCACGCCTCCTCGCAATAGAGATGGAAAGGCGGTCTGAATCAGAGCAAGATGTTGTGCGTTGCGCACGAGAACAAATCCTGAAATTGACAGTTTCTAAAAAGTTTTAAGAGATATTATCCGATTTGTACCGATGCGGACAGTCAAGGTACGATGTATCTCGATTTTATTTGCGTTTCTTACCGATGCAGACGTTTGCAAATCGATGCAACCGTACCATACAGGTCGTATCGATTTTCCGATACGGTGATTCTACCCGTCCCTAATCAGTAGGCCTAGTGGCAGTCCGTATGAAAATGTGCACACAATTTCATGGAATGTTGCGGGTTGACTCTTAATTTCATAGAAACCATACAGTCTGTCAGTTCGGAATTACTTTGTGTATAGTGGAGGAAGTTAACTAACTAATGATAAACATTACTAATACACATCTACAATACTTGAAAATGTAGTCTGGTATTTTTGTTGGCAATGGAACTCTTGTACTCTTGTACAAAAGCAATTTGGCACGACTCATGCCTTTGGCTGAACCACACCCAGGACGATACCATCATCCCTCCCACTTGTCATGTTGCTTACCAATAGCTTAGAGTATGAACTCTATCCTACTCTGATGCACTTTCAAGCATAGAGCCTGAATCGAGACAGATTTAGATTGTCATGTTTTGATTTCATTTCATGTTTCCTGAAAAAGAGTGAATGATACCGATGAAGATGATGATGATGACAGTGGTAGGCTAGTGGTGGTGGTGTTGATGGCGTGTGTGTGTGTGTGTGTGTGTGTGTGTGTGTGTGTGTGTGTGTGTGTGTGTGTGTGTGTGTGTGTGTGTGTGTGTGTGTGTTTCCAAAATCTACCACCCTCCCGATTAGCCTCATGGTTCTTGATACATTTGTTCAAACAGCCATAAATTGTTGCAGAAAAACATAAGAAGGACAGACAAGCTGGTCAAACTGCCTGCCGCAACAGCAGGAGATGTAGACACACATTCCAAGAATGTTAGGAATGTTGACAATAAATCACCCAGAATGTTAATGATCGATCCTGATATGAGCTCAATTGTCTACTTGTCAATGCTTATCGAATATTTTTCTCGTAAGACATTTTCGCCCAATGTTCCGTATGCTGTTTGACCTTGCACCTGGAGCGACATACTATATACGCTGCATTCAGGCTCTTGAGAATTGAGGCGTTTTTAAAATTTAAAAAATATGGGTATATTAACTGAATGAGCACATTGTAATGCAAGTCCTAGATTTTAAATGCAACTTATTTCATGCTTTTATGTGCTTCGGAGGTTTTTATAGGCTGAGGGCACTTTTCCCATAAAGGACTCAATTCAGGAGGCATTTGCAGGTGTCTTAGGCTAAAATGGGATAAAACAGAATGTTATATTCACCCTTCATTAAGATATTACCAAGCTTATACATACTTTGCCATAGTGATGTTTCAGAGGAGTGCTGTGTTGAATCTTCTCCAAAGTTATCAATGATGTCTGTAAAATAAAAAAGACAACAGTAGTACCGATAGTCCATATAATAACAGGAGAATCCAGAATGAGATAGGCGAAAGGTCCAGGTGCTACAAAGAAACTATTTAGGCTAAGATTATTCTATTTTGATTTTTTTTTCATATTCAAGGTCTGAAAACTAAATGCTAACTCATTTTATCTTACTTGTTATTCCTAACATTTCCAGCATGTATTATATAAATTGCTATATTTTCATATTTGAAATTTGGGAGAGGTGTTACAGTATAAAACAATGTTTTTGTTTGTCTCATGTAGACCTATACAATGCCGTAGGCCTACTAGTGACAAGTTTATAGTGGGGGTATTATTCTGAGAAAAAAGACACAAATCCACGGAAAGAATTCACAATTTCACAATTTTACAAGATGCAACTCTCAAATGTGCAAGATTTGCCAGATAAAAAGTTAGCTCAGTTGTGAAAAGTCGTTCCTTTCGTGCCGTTATGGAACTACTGCGCCTGCGTTCTTGTCAAAAAAAACATTGAAGGAAACGTCCGAACAGCAGGCTTCACTCAAACAGCACTTGTCGGTAGGCCTACATAGAATATAGACACAAACATACACATTCAAACACCGTTGCCATTTCACACATACAGACACCCTACAGACCCTAAAGGTCTGAGTAGACTCACTGGGCACTTGGCACGGTCATCTGAGCACACACAGATATAGACCAGGAGCCCAGGGGGGTGAGCCTAGTTGGGAAGGTTACCAATTTTTATGGGTACTATGATGTCTGGTATGGTCCCCAGATAGAGGAACAGCACGTCTGCCGGGTTCCCTGTGGTGGGTGTGGCCAGGGGGGCTGTAAAACTGGCACCCCAAAAATGAGCTAGATCAGTTGGTGAGGTTACCACTTGGAACCTGCTGTAAATTGTTCATCATAGTCCCCTGATAGAGAAATGACCACTGCCAGACATTTTTAGTGGTGGGTTACCCCCGGCAGACGCCCCCGTATGATGACACCCCCAAAAATGGGCTAGATCAGTTGGTGAGGTTACCACTTGGAACCTGTTGTAAATTGTTTGAGATGGTCCCCTGATTGAGGAATGGCCACTGCCAGACGTTTTTGATGGTGGGCGGGGCTTGCCAGACATCATTAATTGGGGGGTAAAAATGGGCTAGATCAGCTGGTGAGGTTACCTCTTGAAACCTATCCTGAATTGTTCATCATATTCCCCTGATAGAGAAATGACCACTGGTAGACATTTTCAGTGGTGGGGGACCCCCGCCAGACGCCCCAATATGATGACACCCCCCAATATAGGCAAGGTCATTCACATAAGGTTTGAACCAGACATGGTACAAAAGACAAACGACACACCACTTTTTTTTTTTTTAGATAATTCCAACGTGGGGAATTGATTGGAAGGGTCAACATGTTCATAGAAACTTGTTGTGGGTACTTTTTAGGACAAAAATGACTTTGATTTTAACAAATAATACAAATCCGGACAGGAACCAGTTTGTAGGCCTTCAAAATCAATGCAAATATGACATGTTTCTGACTTTAAAGTGCATTTTGTAGAATGGTGGCCAGAATATTTCATTAATATTTACAAAATAGTAAACCAATATGTATCATTAGGAACAAAGTACAGTACGTTTTGCTGCTTAAATGTCTCTTTCAAAATGGCAGACAATGGAGAACAATGGAAAGTGCAATTTTCCTAGTCATAATGAATACTTAGAATTTGATGTTGGTAAGTATTCATAAAAAAAGATAATATTTTGAATGGGCGGTATGAATTCTGGGAAATAAACAACCAAAAATATTACCCTGGTGCACCTTTAAGTAATGCATGGAGAAATTACGCTGACATTGAAGGCCTGTGAATTGTACTAAGAAACAGCAATGTGAAATTCCCACTTTCCAGCAGTTCTGAAGATTTAGAATGAAGATACTCGACATAGGCATACACAGGACTGACATTAAAAGACAGACATTAAAGTGGAAGACAGGGCTTGTAACAGTATATACAGTAAGTATTGAGAAATAATTAAGTGAACAAATAAAAAACAACTGAACATTTGACACTGACAAATACATCCTCCCTATCCTGTTAAATTACTACCAACCATAATGCATCATGAAGTGCTTTGAAGGGCATGTCAGACATCCAATAATAAATTCATTCACCCTCCCAGGACCTCTTCTTGTTCATAAGGCAAACAGTGCAAAGGCATCAAAAAAGTTGTTTTCGTGGGGGTCATCTGTGTTCTAGGGCCAATCTAATTTCTTCACTGCTGTTGTATTCCACTGCTGGATTGCAAACTCTCCTATGGTCTCATCCATGTCCCTTGGTGTACTGGCATGTCTCCTAGCATCCCCTCCATGCTGTGGACTGTGGTAGGGGACACAGCAAACCTACTTGCACAGAGCACATTATGAGACAACTTGAATGAGTGGCACTAGCTGAGCACAATGTTCATGATGGATGGGAGGAGAAATACTTGCAAGGATTGAGATTGGCCCTAGAACACAGATGATCCCCACTAAAACAACTTTCTTGATGCCTTTTTTTTTTACATACATACTGTAACATACTGTAACATACAACACACCATTATTATGCTCCCACATGGACATGCTCTATGGGGTTAAGAACAGTACCGAATCTTAACCTTGAAGGACAACACACATCTTTTAAAAGTTACCCAACCTGTGGGGTTTTGTTAAAGTACACCAGGATAAGACGTTAACAAACTTAATATTAAACAAAGTCCAAATCATAATGCCTAAATACAAAAACCCTGACTGGTGCGGCACCAGCCACAGGTCCAAATAGAACACCTATGAAGAACCGTCAGTTCCTTCAGCTTTTAAAGGCAGCTTGATTGCAGAGTCAGGTGCCATCAATTAAGCCACTCCTTAACACCTAATCGAGGTCAATTTGATAAGCTGGAGAACAAGGCAAAACAGGACATGCATGCAGTCTTCTTAACACCATACATGTCTTCTTGTTGCTGCTGCCCCCAAGGAAAAGACACACAAACATACATGGAACTGCACTATACGCATAAATGGTGTGACTTTTGTCATGTGCATTACACCCCATTTTGGTTGAAAACATTGGGGGGAAAGCCAATGCAAGTCAATTGACCTGTAGACTAGCATTGTTCATGCTCAACATGCCGAAAATGTGTTGTGTTGCCGGCTATTCAAATAATATAGCCAAATAGCCGTGGCTGAAGCATGGACTGTGTTCATTTAGACTAGGCGATGTAGCATGTAAGTTAATGAGACATTCGATTTGTTTTCCCCCCCAAAAGGGGAACACACATTCACGAGCAAAGTACCCAGACGGCCGTTCATACGTATGTGACTGCAATACTCACACCAACTGCCTGGGCACCTGCAATATGCAACACACCCTGCTGCTTCCAAATGTTATGACTTGATAACTGGAACAACAAGTATTTCTTAGTACTTGTATACTGTTACTGGTCATGTCTTGCACTTTAATGTCTGTTTGTTAATGTTGGTCCTCCTGTATATGCCTATGTTAAAGGGGTATGCCACTAATTTTGGGTTTAATACAGTTAAAATCGTTTGCCAGGGTTTATAAAGGTGGTTAAAACAAGACAACGCTACTTAAAACAAGACAACGCCTAACATGAAAAATAAGGCACTTTACCACCTTTATAAACCCAGGGCAACGATTTTAACCGTATTCAGCCCCAAAATAGTGGCATACCCCTTTAAGTATTTTGCTTATAAATCTTCAGAACTGCTGGAAAGTGGGAATTTCAAATTGCTGTTAACATACAGTGGTGCAGTAGTGCATAGTTGTGCAATTTCTTGGTATAATTCACAGGCCTTCAATGTCAGCGTATTGGTCCCTGAATTGCTTATAGGTGCATTGTGTAATATATTTAGCTGTTTATTTCCCAGAATTCATACTGCCCATTCACAAATATTAGCCTACTATTATACCTTTTATGAATATTTACCACCACCATCAAATTCTAAGTATTCATTATGATTGGGGAAATTACACTTTTCATACATGTAAAGGGGGATCTCCTCAACATCTTTAGCTGCAAAACCTATTGTACTTTGGTCATAATAGTAAATATTACTTTATTATTTTGTAAATATTAATTAAATATTCTGGCCACCATCCTACAAAATGCACTTTTAAGTCAGAAACACGTCATCTTTGCATTGATTTTGAAAGCCTACACACTGGTTCCTGCCCGGATTTGTAATATTTGTTAAAGAAAAGTCATTTTTGTCCTAAAAAGTACCCACAACAAGTTTCTATGAACATGTTGACCCTTCCAATCAATTCCCCACGTTGGAATTATCTAAAAAAAGTGGTGTGTCGTTTGTCTTTTGTACCATGTCTGGTTCAAACCTTATGTGAATGATCTTGCCTACAGTATATTGGGGGGGTGTCATCATATTGGGGCGTCTGGCGGGGGTCCCCCACCACTGAAAATGTCTGCCAGTGGTCATTTCTCTATCAGGGGAATATGATGAACAATTCATGATAGGTTTCAAGAGGTAACCTCACCAGCTGATCTAGCCCATTTTTTACCCCCCAATTAATGATGTCTGGCAAGCCCCACCCACCATCAAAAACGTCTGGCAGTGGCCATTCCTCAATCAGGGGACCATCTCAAACAATTTACAACAGGTTCCAAGTGGTAACCTCACCAACTGATCTAGCCCATTTTTGGGGGTGTCATCATACGGGGGCGTCTGCCGGGGGTAACCCACCACTAAAAATGTCTGGCAGTGGTCATTTCTCTATCAGGGGACTATGATGAACAATTTACAGCAGGTTCCAAGTGGTAACCTCACCAACTGATCTAGCCCATTTTTGGGGTGCCAGTTTTACAGCCCCCCTGGCCACACCCACCACAGGGAACCCGGCAGACGTGCTGTTCCTCTATCTGGGGACCATACCAGACATCATAGTACCCATAAAAATTGGTAACCTTCCCAACTAGGCTGACCCCCCTGGGCTCCTGGTCTAATAGCCTACAACAAAAGCACAGACTTATGACTTTTTATCTGTCAAATTGACAAGTTTCTTCCTTGTGGATTTGTGACTTAATCCTCCGAATAATACCCCCCTTTCTCTGAAAATGATAAGCCTATCTAAACATGTTACTTATAAAACATGCCACGTCATAGGCTTAAAATAACAAAAAAAAATCTAAATATTTTCCATTTTGCAGAATATAATTTTGTAAAATAGGTTAAGGTTTTTTTGTTGCATGTGGCCTACTCATTAAAAATGATTTAAGTCTACTATATCACCCGTGACTTGGGTTAATACTGAGCACTGTATAGAAAAGTCAGACCGATGTCGCTGTCGCTTACTGAAGTGAATATTAACGGAGTATTAACCACTCTTATTATATGGTTGTGACGTCATCTGTCGAATGCTCCATTCATTTCAACGGGGCTCCCCAACGTTCGGACGTCTGTTATTTTTCGATAACGGACGGGTTGGTCTATAACAGACCGCTGTCAATGGCAACAAGACTTTTCACTGCTAAAGCGACTTTTCAACAAGACTCTAATCAGCTGCTGTGATAGACAGCGTTGTCCTGGCTACCGCTGTCAATGGCAACAAGACGTTCACTGCTAAAGCCACTGGCTTGTATACAAGTCAGTGGCTAAAGCGAATGTTTCATATCACTCCGCAGGGGGTCCGGTCTTTTGTCACTCTAATCAGCTGCTGTGATAGACAACACTGTTGTCCTGCCTAGCTGTTGCCTAGCGGTGTTCCACAACGGCACTGTTTTGTTTTGCGCAGCAACAATCTTAACATTAAGGTCTAAAGAAATGTCCCCGCCATGTGTGAATCATTTAAGTATATCCATATAATAAGCGGGTTAACTTTCGGCGAGTCGGTCGCTTTGTGGAATAGCAGCACTTCAGAGAGAACAAGACCCCTCCGCTCCGCGTCGGGGTCTAAAGATTCTCTCTGTCGTGCTGCTATTCCACGGTAGCGACCTTCTCGCCGAACGTTAACCCTTACATAGGTTAAGAGTACAAGTGCTTTTAATTTAAAGTATAGGCTACAGGTGAGATCTGAAAATAGGCATTACTGATAATTATTGGGGCTTAGGCCTACTGGTTGACGTTATGGTCTCCTGAGTTCCAGTGCACTCCGGCCATCTGACGTGACAAATGGAGAAGATTCAGCCTGCTTTTTATAGCTTGTACTGCCCCACCTTACTTTGAACTGGACTTTCGGTTACTGATACTGCATACAAGGATGTTATGGGGGTGTCTGCATGATTGCATTTAACCTGCTGCTCCTTATTCCAATATTTGTGGACACTGCCGTATTATTTGCCAAACTTGGTGCTTGGCTGCTGGCCGTGACGTGGTAAATCTGGAAAAAGTCGCCAAACATTTTATTGCATGTGGCCTTCTCATTGAAAATGATTTACTCTAAATCACCCTTGACTTGGGTTAATTACTGAGCACTGTATAAAAATGCCAAACAGATACCACTGACTATTTCCTGAATATTAGGCCTACCTCAATATTAACTACTCAAAGGAAAAGAGTACAAGTGCTTTCAAAGTAGGGCCAATACAGGTGAGATCTGAAAAGAGGCATTACTCACAATTGTTGTGGCTTACTGGTTGACGTTATGGTCTTCTGACGTGACAAATGGAGACGATTCAGCCTGCTTTTATTTTTATAGCTTGTAGTCACCCAGCTTACTTTGAAGTTTGAACGGGACTTTCGGTTACTGATATGCGTGCGAGGATGTTATGGGGGTGTCTGCATGATTGCATTTAACCTGCTGCTCCTTGTTCCAATATTTGTGGACACTTCCTTCCAGGTTTCCATCACCTCTTTAGGCATCCTTTACACACACATCTTGACCTTTTTTTCTTCACTCCCGAATAAAGACAAAGACAAGCCAGGGTTTGGTTCTCACAGTATTTTTTTAATGGAGAAATGCTTCATTGGTTCAAACAAGTGCAGTAGCCGTCGAGCAAAGGTACACAAGGTCAGAGAGAACCAAGTCCATGTCATTTAACTATACCTCTCTCTGGGCCACAGGTAAATACATTTCCATATACGATATTATAATAAAATAAATATCATCTCCCCATTCTTTCTGGGTCTGATGCTTGTAGAACGGTGCCTTCCAAGTGCAAAGTTCTATGTGATTGCCTTCATCGGTAATAGATTAAGTACCTACAGGAATAGCCATACAACTACTGACAAGAGGAACTGACAACTGTGATGCAGAACACATGCTTCAGCCATTTTCTAAGTATGCGGCGATGAGTAGCCTACAATTTAATGAAATTATGCTATTGCACTCCAGACTGAGTGAAACATGGGTAGAGTGCTGCTGCACTCAAATTCACATCACACATGCTTCAGCCATTTTTGAAGTACTGTATTCGGTGGAGTAGGCTACAGCAGCTCCTCAAGTAGCCTACAATTGAACTGAAGATACGTGTCGGTACTCCAAACTGACTGACACATCAAACATGGACAGAGGGCTGCTGCTGTCAACAAAAGTCTGCCAACTCGTTACCTCTTCACTAGTTCCACGGGTTCTACTCTCTCTGGCCAAACCCCTCAAGCAAGGACCCTAGTCTTAGGCCACATGGGAAATGAAGAAACCTATCGCATGAGAGAGAAAAGGAAAGTGCTCATCATCCCATAATTCCTCCATCCTCGATTCCTAATGTCTGCATTTGAAACAACCGCAAAATGTCAGATTAAAAAAACATCCCCAGAGGCATACAGTAGTGTGTGTGTGTGTGTGTGTGTGTGTGTGTGTGTGTGTGTGTGTGTGTGTGTGTGTGTGTGTGTGTGTGTGTGTGTGTGGACACTGCAATAATACTCTTTACCTGAAGTGTCAACAATTTTAGACACTGACAATGTGTATGAACATTATGACTGAGAGCATGATATTCTTTATTTCATATCAAATTGTGTAGGCCTATTTATTGAACACGTTTGTTATCAACTTATATTGTCAAAAGCAGCGGTGACTTTTAGAGAAGATTTCTGCCATAAAACAATAATGTAAAACACACTGTAGTGATTATGGAGCCTCCTGGACGTCTCTCAGTCATAAACTTCATTTGCTCTGCTCATCAGGCTGACCTGTGGAGGACAGACATGTAGAGACAGACATGTAAAGAGACAGACAGACGGTCAGAGATATAGAGATATAGACAGACAGATATAGACAGACATGTAGAAATATAGACAGACAGACTGACATATAGTGATACCAACAGATAGAAAAACAGACAGAGATACATGCGTACATACAGACAGACAGACGGCAGTGGTGTAGTCTACGTAGAACGCGGGTATACGGAGTATATATATTTCAGTATACCCACTTAAAATTGATTGATCCATTGTTTTGAATAGCACAAATATATACAGTATACCCACTTCAAAAAATGCTCAAATATACAGTATAGAGTATACCCACCATAAAAAGTAGACTACACCACTGACAGACGGGTATTAGTAGAAATATAGAGAGATAGACAGGTCAACAGATAGAGCTGTCCACAAGAGACTGTAAGTCAAGGGAACGGTAGCTCTGATACACAAACTAAAGGCTTAACTACAACTGTTTCTATCTAACCTTCAGTAACACTGCACGTCTTGTGTCAATGTATTGTTGATATCCACAAGGATGTGCTGTGTGTGTGGTTTGTTTGTTTGTGTTAGTGTAGCCTCTTTGTGCAGATGGGCCCTGCTGTGGACCTTTTCACTCTTTGCTGAAAACACTCAACTACATCATCACAACATAGCTATGACATTACAGAGAACCTTACAGGTGCACTGTGCTTGCCTGATTGCCATAGACCACTGTGCAGGATGGTGGCCAGAGTGAGTATTGCAACTTTGCCACTCATTGTAAATGTGCTGCGTATTGCCAACGTTGATCTTTCCATGACTATTTACTAAGGAATAAAGAATCAAAGTACAGTACGTTACACTTATGGTTAAAAATGTCTATTTCTAGATATTGAAAATGGCTGACATGGAGAAGATCCACCTTTCCATATATGAAAAGTGCAATTTTCCCAAGTCATAATGAATACTTAGAATTTGATGGTAGTGGTAAGTATTTGTGCAAATAGTAACATTTGTGAATGGGCAGCATGAATTCTGGAAATAAATAACTAAAATATTACACAGTGCACAATTAAGTAACAGATTAAGACTTAGTCATTACAATTTTGGTGACAATAAAGTGAAAGCGAAAAGGTGAAATTGAAAGCCCATTGGGAAATTCCAACTCCCATCGTCATTGTGGCAGCACTCCACAGCACACAAGTGAACACTGCACACAACGAAATTGCATTTATGCCTAACCAGTGCAAGGGGGCAGCCCTCAATGGCGCTCCTAGGGAGCAGTGCGGCGGGACGGTACCATGCTCAGAGTACCTCAGTCATGGAGGAGGATGGGTGAGCACTGGTTGATTGCTCCCCCACCAACCTGGCCGGGTCGGGAGTCTAACCGGCAACCTTTGGGCTACAAGTCTGATGCCCTAACCGCTTACCCATGACTGCCCAATAAGGTTATGACACAGGCGAAGGGGTTAAATTGCACATCTGGAATTAGTGAAGTGCAGTAAAATAGGAGACTGGATGAGACTATTTTGCTAATAAACACAGTAATTTCCTATGGGATTAATAAAAGGTACTTTACTATACTCTACTCTAAACAGGAAACAGTATGGGCCACATTACCAGCTGTTCCAGTGTGCTGGACCTTTCCTGATTGGCTGCCTCTCTGGTGTCACTCCCACAGCGTGCCCCTCCTCTCCTGGGGAGACCCTCCATCACCTGAGGGATAAAGGGGACATTAACATGGCCATCAAAATGATGTGGTGTCACAGGACACACGGACACACACACACACACACACACACACACACACACAGAACATAGACCGGATGTCTATGTCTATGTGTGTGTTATTTATGTAGCATAATTGTTTTATGCAAATGTCTTGATCGTTATGGGTTTAAGGTGATGGTACAACTTATTCTATAAGGATCCAGCACGAAGCACTATTACCTTAAAGCAAAAGTTGTTAAGAAATTACACAATGCAGCTATGTACACCATGGCAAAAACACTACCAACAGCTATGGAGACTGGGTAAAAATGGTTATTTGCATCTTACTTGTGATTCTCTGGGAGAGTCAGCTTCTCTCTTTCCACCGGGACTCAGGCCATGTGACCAGTGCTGAGACGAGCACTGCAGGACAGCTGCAGTAACAAGCAGCAGACACACGAGGGCGCCCTTACTTCCCATTCTGAAACAGCATCAGGCAACTATCACATTACTGTAAATAACTTAACACATCATGACATATGATAGCATAAAATACATTAGAGTCTAATCATTAGACTTTACCACATTTAGCTAAAATCAAACGAAATACAATTATTTTAAAATCAATATGATTGTGTCAGTTGAGTGCCATACCACAGCACAACAATGAGTGAAAATGAGTGTGTTTTTGGCACCAATCCAAGCCTTGGACCTCCACCTATGCACCACAAATCCAAAAATCACTCATTTTCAAGCCCAGTAATCATTTTTTGACTCCCTCTGCCCCATGAACCAGGAAGTAGAGGGCGTGACTTAGGTGCCCCATTCAATATGGCAGAGATGAAGAAGATCTTAAAGCAGACTCCAAGTGATAGCAGATACTTGGAAATTGATGGTGCTGGCAAATTACTCATGAAAAGCACATTTTTGAATGGGCAGCATAAATTCTAAAAATAAACTACAAAAAAACTAACATAATTTAAGCAGTTACCTTCTGAAGTGGCAGTGGCTGGAGGGGTCTTGGCTCTGTGGTGTTCTGCAGTAGTCCTGAGCAGCATTACTTGTTAGGACTTTATACCCCCACTGCTGTGGGCTGTCTGATCCCCTTAAGTGTCTACCTGGGCCGTCTGGAGGAGCCTTGAGGGCCTCTTCACAGTGGGAGAGAGTCTCTTAATATGATCCCATAAGTGGACAGTACGCAGGCAATAGACACTCCTGAGAGATTAATATTTTAGGGCCTTTTTGCTTACCATTGCTGTTTTTGTCACTGTAGGCATAACAGTTTAACAGAGGGTTGAACACCGCTTGTGCTTTCGTTGTATTTTTCTTCTGGAATATGACCATTAATTTTAGATTAGATTAGATTAGATTAGATTAGATTAACCTTCATTACCATTGCACATGTACTGTAAATACATGGTAACGAAATGCAGTTTAGCATGATCAAAAATTGCAAGAAGTGCATAATGTATACAAGCCTTTACTGGAGTGATGTTAAAGGGACACTCCACCCATTTGCATTAGGCTTTCCATTGTTAGACACCCAGTAATAGTTTTGAATGGTCGTGCAACACTCTCTCAATTCCCCCTAAGACAGGAGAAATCCGTATTCACCTCTTAACACTTCCTCCTACTAGGCTACAATGATGTAACAAGTCCGACAGGCGGACAACAGATGCGTCCGTCTATGCCCGTTCTGAACCTTTTTTGCCCAAACGCCCCCTTGGCCTCCTCATAACCTGTCAAGGCAATTTATCAATAAGCCTACCATGTACTGTATAAGCCTGGATTTGAAAAAGTACCATAGGATTTCAACAGTGTTGGGCAATTTACTGAAAAACTGTAATGCATTGCTGATTACATGTTACTGTCTTTTCAAAATAATCCCTTACACTACATTTAGCAATGTGGGGACCTAAGGCGAATTTAGCTTAGGGGGGCCATCGGTCCATCCCATATCACATTTTTTTTAACATAAAATCTCTATTTTTGTTAGGCTATTTTTTTTTTTTAAATCACTTTTTTTTTTTTTTTTTTTTTTTTTTTTTAATTACAAACATAAAAAACAGGCAAACATTACAACCCTTTCTGGACAGATTTCAATGAATAGGCTATTTGCAATTTTGCATAGGCCTACATTAAATAAACTAAAATGTGAAATTCTCTTTTCACTTTAATATGAGAGCAGTGATGTCCCCCCCTCACTGAAGTGTTATTTCATGTGTGAGCATGATGCTGTCACCTATTTGAAGTGACGTTGATGTTGGATTTCATGGAATACTTTTAAATGCCGCTTTGGGAAGAAAACAGAGTAGGCGACAGGTGAACTGTATTTCTGTCAAAACAGTGGTTTGCAGGCGTTTGCGTTTTCACGTGGATATTGTCTTCGTGGACCGTAACAGACAAACCGTAAGTTCCATAAACTAATCAATGAGACATTGGCTACGTGTACATGATGTTTTTAAGTCCGATTTAATAAATGCGATTTAAATAGATCGGATTAAGAGTTATTTTGCGATGTGTATACATGGCACTTTCACTTAAATGCGATTAAACGTCTGGGGAAAATAAAGCATTGCGATTGGACTGAGGACGCACGTGCTGAGCGAGCCAAATAAGGCACGGGGGCGTGGTTCAATGCCAGCGAGATGCAGGTCATCTTCCCCACGAAAATCGTTGCCTCAGGCGGACTGAAATCACAACATTTCCCCCTTTCTCCCTGGATCATTTACAATGCTACATGCTACCCTGTTAGCATAGAAAAACGAGTGGTCAAATGGTAATGTGGAGTAACTTTGTTGTGCTTCATTACTTCGTGGGGCACTTTTACATCAATATATGGAAGCCACAACATTTATAGTCGCTTAGGGACTTTAAATTAAGCAAAACTTTCATGTGAAAATCAACAGGAAGTGCCGCCATGTTTTTCTCACAGGCAAAGAGCACGGTTGGTTTGCACGCATGAGCTCCAGGCCAAAACTGAGCGACTGCCACCTTGTGGACACAAGAGGGAATCACAGGAGGGAATCACAATTCAGAAACGCATCACGGGAGGGAAACACATCACGGGAGGGCGGACGGACGGACGGACGGACGGACACCAAAGCCTCTTATAGAGATGCGTGGGACGCATCTAAAAATCGTCATTTTGCATCATTGTAGGAGGAAGTGTAAGAGAGGTGGATTTCTGTTGAGACTACAAGCCTTTTCCCCACCCTTTCAACCCCACCCATAGGGGGTTCGGCCTAATGAGCTAACAGACCTATCACAGATCAGTGTGCCAGTGCTTTTGAAATCACTGGCATTGAGGCTCCAGTAAGTCACTAAGTGCATTCGATTTCTCATCAACGCATGCATGCGCATGTAGACAGCAATGCACTCTGGATGAAAATACTGCATGACGGTTAGATTTCCTGTCAAACTTCGAAATTTTGTCGATGTTGCGTTGACGAGGTGACATGTCACATGGTGTCAAATTATCCCGGGATGAATGCGGCTGCAGTCAGATCTTGCAACCTCTGCAGTTGCTTATCCCCTTCAACGCTCGTCTGCGGACTTTCTCCGAGGTCACGCGCCCATTAACTGGTTGGTCAACAACTCACTCACGTGTGTATATGGGTCTTGTCTCACACCTCTACACAAGTTTGCGCAGGTCCCCACTTCAGCTCCTCCTCACTGCCTGTCCCCCCACTCCTCACACGTGGTGTGTTAGTAGAGCAAATCGGTGCGAGCTCATCGTCTCGTTCATATTTGTGGCCGACTGTAAATGCGCTGTATTTAATACAGGGTTCATACACTTTTTCACCATTTTTTTTCCATGACTTTTCCATGACTTTTCCAAAACCTTTTTCTGAATTTCCAGGACCGAAAAACCAATGACCAATCGCGCGCGGGGGGTGGGGATGGGGGCGTATTAGGCTATATTACAGGCTATATTACGTAGCCTATATTATAAATATGTAATTAGTGTATATATTTATACTATAGATTATGGCATATTATATTATATATTACATAGCCTATATTACAAATATGTAAACAATAAACATATTCATACTATAGGTTATCTTTTACTACAAGCTATAAGCAACAATTATACTTCATGTTGTATTACATTAATTCTGCTATTATTCACAAATGTTATATAATTCGCTTGTCTAATGTACAGTCAGAAATGAAAATGAATAGGCCTAGGCCAGCCTATAGCAAATTAGGTCGTGAAATCATCATGAAGACACATTTGAATCAACATGCTCTCTATGGAGATGGATAAATGCTCATCCTGCCCAAGTAAGAAATCATAGGCCTGCCTACTACACCTGCCTAAGCACAACAGTCCAAAACTCCTGTAAGAATGATAATGTTGTCATTTGTTGTGGTCGTTGCTGGAGCAAAAAAAAAGAGAGAGAGACTGCACTGTTCGTGGCATAGTTCTAGTCTGACACCCACTCAAGGAGATGCTAGGGTGAGTTTCATTTTGTGTTACAACGATCTGACCGATTTGAAAACAAAGACACAGATGACTTTTTCAAACTCTAGTCACGCTGCTGTTTATACCGTATTTCAAAACAGGCGCGTCATGCAGACATTAGTAATCGTTTGGCTCGCGGTCAGCTGCACATAGACTACTGTACGGATTTCATGTAATCTTTCAGCACACTGGACAAGTTCACTCGCAGGCAGCAGGTGCGTTGCTTATCAATATAAAAATCTCGGGGCTTACCGAAAGCATGGTTCGCTTGGTGCCCTATCTGGCAAATTAAACCAAGACCAAACAGGTCTTAGGATTGTATTCCTTTTGGCATTAGCTACGTTTCAGTGGAACCGCTAAATATTTTAAAACGCGTATAACTGCTAACCTGTTAGTAGCTGAGGAGGTAACCGCCTGCTGCATCTTGCCCTTCAGGTGGCTAACAAGTGCCGCTACTTCGCCAATATCGGACGGACACATCACAACTTTCGTCCTCTCCAGCCATTGTTGATCATCTTTTCATAAAGTTAAGCCGCGCATTGTTGAAGTAACACTTCGCAGCATGCTGTAATATCGTACAGAACCACATTTCTTTTCTAGGATTAGAGCTATGATCACCTCTCACCACCACGCACACACTACATCTAGCTCGCGCGTTACGAGGCGGATTGCCAGGTGTGACTGATTTCTAGCGCCAAAAACGCTTGAAACCCGCCTGGAGCCATTACAACATGCGTTATTTGAAACCCACTCAATTTGGCAACACATGGTTAGGCAGACGCAGCCTGCACTAGACATCATTTCCACGAGAACTCGGACATTTAGATTTTATTACGCCGTGGCATTAACTTCATAAAGATAATTGATGAAACACTGGATGGATTTCCATGACTTTTCCAAAACTTTTGACCAAAAATACGTTTTCCATAACTTTTCCAGGCCTGGAAATTTGAATTTTCAAATTCCATAACTTTTCCAGGTTTTTCATGACCGTACGAACCCTGTTAATAACACCCACATCGTGACAACAAGTTTTCGCTCACGTGCTTCCGTCAACGTTGGTCGACAGCAACAAAGTCGTATGGGCCTAATGGCAGAGTTGCCTGGGTGTGGCCTGTGGAGCATTGCAATGTATTATGGGGATTGTCGTCACAAATCCACAAGCACTTAAGTCATTTTCAGTCTTTTCTCGGCCAAGAAGGCACCAAATTAGAAATTTCTAAATTAACATGTGTCCTCACAACATCATCGTCTAACATATCGGCATAGTCCACTCCAAAATAAAGACAAAGACAAGCCAGGGTTTGGTTCTCACAGTATTTTTTAATGGAGAAATGCTTCATTGGTTCAAACAAGTGCAGTAGCCGTCGAGCAAAGGTACACAAGGTCAGAGAGAACCAAGTCCATGTCATTAAAGCATACCTCTCTCCGGGCCACAGGTAAATACATTTCCATATACGATATTATAATAAAATAAATATCATCTCCCCATTCTTTCTGGGTCTGATGCTTCTAGAACGGTGCCTTCCAAGTGCAAAGTTCTATGTGATTGCCTTCATCGGTAATAGATTAAGTACCTACAGGAATAGCCATACAACTACTGACAAGAGGAACTGACAACTGTGATGCAGAGCACACACGGGACTTCCCCCCCAAAAGAATCGTATTAGATCAACTCTTTGGAGTAATTCTTTGACAAGTGACAATACTGACGAGGTTTAAAAGTTCCTATTTGTAGTTACACATGTACAGGCCAGAACACACATGGATAATAATAATAATAACGATAAATAACAATAACAAAAAACATTGCAAGTATTGCAATATCGAAAGCAATAGTGATGAAACAAACAAACGAAACGCCATCGATGGTATCATGATGGTAAACAAAAATAACAGTCTGAGAAAGGTCCCTGGCTTGGCAAAGCTCTGCACGTCTGAGAGATCTGTCCAGTTTCCATCAAGCCTTGAAAACAGGGCTCCAAGTACTGAATCTACTGTAGGGGCACCCAAAAGGACTACTAGCACAAATGCTGATGAGAGTGCCCATGAAACTAGGGCTCCTGGAAATAGGGCCTCTGAGGACTCATAGCAATGGAGCCTCAAATATCACCACTCCTGGAAGTAGGGCCTCTGATAAGAAAGCTCCAAGTTTGAGGGTCCCTAATAGTCCCCGCACTATGGTCCTTAATATGACAAGTCCTAGCCCAATGGCCTCTTCTATGACAGGTCCTGGCACTAGGGCCTTAACCCTCTGAGGTCTAAGGCTTTTCAGAGGCTTTTAGGCTGCTTGCACCACCCTAACATTTTCAAGTATTTTCATTTCATATATATATATATTTGGGACCTGGAGGGTCTGAGGTTTCTAATGGTGTGACTTATATGTTTCAATGACAAAAACTCAGAGTTACAGATTTGTTTTTGGAGACACATTGCCCTCTGAAGGGCACTCGGACCTCAGAGGGTTAATGACAGGTCCTATGGCTAGGGGCCCTACAATGACAGGTCCTATGGCTATGGCCTTAATGACAGGTCCTATGGCTAGGGCCCCTACGATGACAGGTCCTAGTGTTAGGTCCCCTACTATATAACAGGTCCTATGGCTAGGGCCCCTACTATGACAGGCCCTATGGCTAGGGCCCATACTATGACAGGTCCTATCGCTAGGGCCCCTACTATGACAGGTCCTATGGCTAGGGCCCCTACTATGACAGGTCCTCCTCACACTAGGGCCCTTTATGCAAGAGCTCCTGGAACTAGGGCCCCTGACGCGAGAGCTCCTGACATTAGGGCGTCTGATATGAGAGCAGTCATGAGAGGTCCTAGAAATAGGGCCCCTAACATGACGGCTACTAGCACTGGAGCCCTAATACGAGGGCTCCTGGCAGGAGGGCCCCTGATATGGAAGCAGTTATGACGGGTCCTGTTCCTGGAACTAGATCCTCTAAGTCATGGACAGTCATGGGTAAGCGGTTAGGGTGTCAGATTTGTAGCCCAAAGGTTGCCGGTTCGACTCCCGACCCGCCAGGTTGGTGTCCCAGTTGGGCTTTCACTTTTTAAAAAGATGTCTCCTTGCTGCGGAGCACTAATATGAGGGCCCCTGACAGTAGAGACCCCAATACAAGACTAGGGCCTCTGATATGAGAACCAGCTCTTTACGACCCGACTCCAGCACCTGTGGTTCTCGTGATAAGTGCTGAAATGTGCTGCGTCTGAAGCTAAGGGCTCCTCATACTACTACCAGCGGAGACGGATGCAAGCAAATCGAAATCCTCCATTACTGTTTAGGATGTCCATCTGTGGGTTGCCAAATTGCATTGTTTAGGAGGACCATCTGTGAACATAAAAACGTACTGGGTGGGTTTTTCCATAGATTTCGGCAATAAAAATCAATAGAACTTCGTGACAACTTAGGCTGGATTTAGTGCCTCTGCACCGAGCCGTTATTGAACATTTATCAGGGCCGGAAATCATCATTCACATCTGGCAACGCTGCCACTGACACCAGTGCAGCACTTCTGTTCTGACCTCGACAGCTGCAAGCCGCTCGTGCTCGTGTGATAAGTGCTAACACTAGACAGAGCTCCAGATGCAGAGACTGAGCCAAACCAGAGAGGAAGAACAGCGGAAAGGGGTACGGGGGGTGGTGGGGTGGGGCTAGAGTGGGGTAGAGGGGCTAGAGGGAGTGGGGAGCAGTGATGGGCAAAATGGATTCATTAGTGACTAGTATCAGAGAGAGTAGAGAGAGAGAGGTTCCATTATGACACGCCCCTTTAGGCAGACCGGAACCTGGTCGCGTTAGGTGCCCATATTATGTTGGCATATCTCTATAGAATATCTCTGCTAGTATAGTTTAGTTTAACAGGGACCATGCACAACAGTTACAGTTTACAAAAGTAAAAAGATGGGGGTTGTGCCAGATTATAGCCAATACAGCTCATTTCCATCTGCAGTCCCTGGACAACAGTCTAGTTCCACATATTCCAAATGACTTGGTTTTACTTGTCCAATTCAGACACTTGATTGGGCTGGCTGAATGATCCCTTGGTTGACTTGGGACAGCTAAAACAAGGCCATTTGGAATATGTGGCGCTAGATTAACAAAGTCCCTTTTGCCCGTCACTTTTGGGGAGTGGGTATCACTTAAAAACCACAGCATAAGTATTTGGTGTAGGATGCACAGTGCGGATTGCTCTATCAAATTCAGAAAATATACCATACAACAACATATGAGGAAGAACGATGTCAACATAGATACATTAAAAAAAGAAAAGAAACACAATTAAAGGATAAATATATACCAGTACATGTTTTTGGTGGAAAGCACTGACCGACATACGTAGAAATCCTACAAATAAAAGATATGTATTGTCCGTATCATTGGTGATTTTGTGGGGGGCTTCACCCACCTTCTCTGATGAGCATTGTTAGACAACCATAGTCTCACCATAGGGGCAGCCAGCCCTATTAAATGACTGGGCTTCATGCTCCACAATAAACAATAATAAAAAATAAACAAAAACACTGTGACCAAGGCCTTCATTCCTATGCAAAAAGCAGAGCATGCATTCCTCCACACAATCACCTCCAGCAGCAGCCATACTACCAAAAACAACCATCTCAAAAACCCTAAGGTAATCCTTACCCTAGTCCTAACTCTAACCCTTCCAAACCCAACGGAGAGGCAGGTAGACCCTAATCCTTACCCGAACCCAACGTAGAACTTGGGGATTATCTACGAGCCTCTTTGCTTCATATAAATGACCAAAAGCAGCCACCTCAAAAACCCTAGAGTAATCCTTACCCTAGTAATAGTCCTAATCCAACGGAGAGGCAGGACCTTGGGGATTATCTATGAGCCTCTATAAGATTCATATAAACCTGCATGACATGGCAACTGAAATCCTGACCTAAGATATGACGTGAGATATGAGTGAGCATTCGAGCATCATTTTAAAAACGGAATACTCAACAAAACGGAAAGACTGAACTGAGCTAACGTGAGGTGGAGGATGACCTATTCCAATATATGGGGGAGATTATTTGCCACTTGCAAAACATGCTTTAGATATACATCAATATTCTTTTGTAATATATAGCATTATGGCTTTAATCATAACCTGAAGTCTTCTAGTCGTTATGCAGCAAGCACAGTGCCTGGCCTTAGACACTCTCAACATACTTATCAATAACTACTGTAGCAGTCCATTACTAAGGAAGTGCGGGGCAGGGCGGGGCAGGGCAGGCCTCCGCTCCCTTGATCAACTAAACTCAACAGGCTGTTGTCGCCCTGGACTACTGGACCACTGGAGACAGGGGAGAGGAGGAGCAGAGGAGAGGAGGGGAGGAGGAGCAGGGGAGAGGAGGGGAGGGGAGAGGAGGGGAGGGGAGAGGAGAGGAGAGGAGAGGAGAGGAGGGGAGGGGAGGAGGAGGTAAGAGGAAGGGGAGGGGGAGGGGAGAGGAGAGGAGAGGAGGGGAGGGGAGGAGGAGGTAAGAGGAAGGGGAGGGGGAGGGGAGAGGGAGCAGGGGAGACGGAGAGGAGGAGGAGAGCAGGGGAGAGGGGGAGCAGGGGAGAGGAGGGGAGGAGGAGAGGAGGAGAGGAGGGGAGAGGAAGGGGAGAGGAGGGGAGGAGGAGAGCAGGGGAGAGGAAGGGGAGATGGGGAGCAGGGGAGACGGAGAGGAGGAGGAGAGCAGGGGAGAGGAGGAGCAGGGGAGAGGAGGGGAGGAGGAGAGGAGGAGAGGAGGGGAGAGGAAGGGGAGAGGAAGGGGAGATGGGGAGCAGGGGAGATGGAGAGGAGGAGGAGAGAAGGAGAGACTGAGAGGAAGGGGAGATGAGGAGGAAGGGAGGATGAGAGCACCGGGGGGATGCCAACACAGACAGAAAGTATGTCGTTATACTGCAACAAGGCAGAAAAGGGATGACTGAGGAAAGGAGTAGAGAGAGGATGGAGGAGAAGAGGAGGAAGGTGAGCAAGGGACAGGAGAGATCTTTTGAGTCAAGAGATCACGAGATACAACACAAGTTGGGCAGAAGGGAGGAAGGGAAGCTGGAAGAAAGGGGAGGTGGGGAGGGGAGAGGCTAGGTGGAGGATCAGAGATAAACGAACAAGCTGGAAAGTGAAGGAGGAGGGAGGGGAGGGGAGGGGAGGTGGGGAGGAGGAGGTCAGGTCAGGAGTAGAGATAAAGCGTGATCTGGGATGGGGAGGTGGGGAACAGGAGGTAGAGGAGGGAGGTGCAGGGAGGTGTATTCCATGTAGGGGTATTGGAGACAAACCCTTATAAAGACACTAGCCAACTTAATACTAAAACCAAAATAAAACTCCTATAGTTTTATCTTCCCCCTTATCAAAAAAGCCATAAAAGGGGGCTTGTCTACGTAGTGTAGTGTATGACTTGGTTAGTGTTGATATACCATCTAAACCTGCTGTCCAGAACTCCCTGCATGCAGACACGATTCACACCAGCATTTTAAAAACTGATATCAGAGCAAAGCGTCAGTTCCATCTCGTACTCACAAACACATTTTTTTTTAACAGTCCCCAAAGTCTTTGAATTGTCTAGAACTCTTTGTATACTCGCACAACTGTGATGATATCTTTTTTTTTGGTATGACACTGAAATCAAACAGAAACATTTAAAAACAAAGAAACAAACTAAACAAACGAACGAACAAAAATAATAAATGAACAAAACAAAAACAAAAACAAACAAGAGCATTGATGTGTGTGTGCAACGCCACACTAAAAACAAACACAAACAAAAAGAGAGAGACATGTTCTGGCAGACAAGACTTGTCATTCCAGCTACTGTATACGTGTGATAGAAATGACCAGAGCAGACAAGAGACCAACCACTCTACATGACACTACATGAGAGGTTGGACTCAGACAACAACACAAAGACAGAAACCTGGGGGGCATACCAAAAACATGGTTAAGTGATAAGTGATAAACCTTGTCAAATTGACCTTAAGGAGCGGATATAGATAGCCCACAGGAGTCACTTAGTGAAGAAGATCAGCACCCCAGGTCATTCTATTAGACCAGCGATGTCAAACTCAAATTCAGAGGGGGCCAAAACTAAAATCTGAGATTTAAGTCTCGGCTCAAAGTCAATGTTTATTTTTCACACTTTCAAAATTTCCAAAACTGCACAATTGTTATACTCATAATTTATGGTATCTTAAATGTGCCGGAACATTTTCTGTTGTTTGAGTGGTAGATGTCACAATGGACTTTGGCCCCAACAAATGTCATGTTCAAGTCAACTGTAACACATAATTATATCGCGGGGCCAAATAAAATCACCCCATGGGCCAGATTTGGCCCCCCCGACCCGAGTTTGATATCGCTGATTTGCCAATACTCCAAGGTTAACTTGACCAGGTTTACTGCAGAGTTTTTGGAATACCCCCCTAGTATTAAAGTAGTGCAGTAGAGAAGACCAGAGCACAAGAAGAAGAGTAGGGGTGGGGGAGCAAGGAAGTGGGGTGGAAGGGGGCGAAGGGATAACAAAGATATAGTATCAAGGCAGACGCAGCACAGTGCCTGCCAGTATTGCATACGTTTCCCAGGGCGTGTAACGGAGAACGGGAACACGGGGAGGGAAGGGTGGATACAGGGGAGGAAGGCCTGGAGGTGAGGAGGGGGTTTAGGGTGGTGGGCATACGGCAGGGGAGGGGAACCCTTTTCATTCGAGGGGCCACTTCAAATTTCTCAAAGGGCCGTACTATGAATATTAACCAGGATTTCCCCCTGCACTTAAGGCCTAAATTGAAGGAAGACCCTACCTTCTCTAGGCCGCACAAAATATGACTTCATTGTAACATGTAACTTTTAAAATTACTTTACAAAACAGGTCATAATTTATGTGATGCGGCATAACATAAAAATGATATTGGGGGCTGGATAAGACGACCTTGAGGCCCATAATTGGCACCCCTCGAGACATAGGTCCCCCACCCCTGGCGTACAGGAACGCACAACGCCATACCATGCCATGCCCCAACCCCAACCAGGACAGAGAGGAATGACGTGTGTCTATGAGTGTGTGCACGTGTGTGTGCACGTGTGTGTGTGTGTGTGTGTGTGTGTGTGTGTGTGTGTGTGTGTGTGTGTAACGCTGTAGTGTTGTCTGTCGCTCTGAGCTATGTGAAAGTGCATGCGTGTGTGTATCATGTATGTAACGCCTCACATGTTACATGTAACAAGTTATCGGACGCTCTGAGACATGTGCAAGTGCATCTGTGTGTGTGTGTTTGCGTTTGCGTGTGTGTTTGCGTGTGTGTGTGTGTGGAGTTATCTGACACTCTGAGACATGTGCAAGTGCATCTGTGTGTGTGTTTGAGTGTGCGTGCATGTGTGTGTGTGTGTGTGTGTGTGTGAGGAGTTATCTGACACTCTGGGACATATGCAAGTGCATCTCTGTGTGTGTGTTTGCGTGTGTGTGTGTGAGAAGTTATCTGACACTCTGAGACATGTGCAAATGCATCTGTGTGTGTGTTTGAGTGTGCGTGCATGTGTGTACGTATATTGTGTGTACGTGTCGTGTGTGTGAGGAGTTATCTGACGCTCTGTGACATGTGCAGTGGGGTGAGCATCTCCTCAAAGATGGCTCCCTTCACGTTGGAGCCCCGCAGGTTGGCTTCCTGGAGGTCACAGCCGGACAGGTCGCAGTTCTAATCGCCATGGAAACAGAAGAAAAACAAACAAACAAACAAACACACACACAGATGACAGAGGAAGAGTGGTTATGACTGTAAAAACAGAACCCAATGTGGGAAAATCAATGTAATCAGAATGTGGATTTGCGAGTTAGTGTGTTCATGTTTGTGTTTGTGTTTGTGTGTGTGTGTGTGTGTGTGCGAGGGAGAGCGAGCCAGCTAGCGAGAGAGAGTGAGAGAGACATTACATTACATTACATTACACTTAGCTGACGCTTTTCTATTCAAAGCGACTTCCACTTCCTTCTTTTTTTAAGTACAGGGTATTGGTTACAGTCCCTGGAGCAGTGTGGGGTTACTGAACCACTAGGCCAGAGACAGCGAGAAAGCGAGTGAGAGCAAACGAGTGAAGAGCAAGAGTACCCCTATGGCCTCCAGATCTGTACCAGTTTAGGTGATGCCCCTAGTGTGTGTGTGTGTGTGTGTGTGTGTGTGTGTGTGTGTGTGTGTGTGTGTGTGTGTGTGTGTGTGTGTGTGTGTGTGTGTGTGTGTGTGTGTGTGAGAGTGAGAGTGAGAGTGAGTGAGTATCTCCAGGTCTGTGCCAGCCAGGGTGGCTCCCCTCGCTCACGTGCGTGCGTGCGTGCGTGCGTGCGTGTGCGTGTACCTCCAGGTCTGTGCCTGCCAGCGTGGCTCCTCTCAGGTTGCAGTTCTTCAGCTTGGCGTTCTTCAGCGTGGCCACTCGCAGGTTAATACCCGTCATCTGGCTGCCCTCCATGTCCACACCCTTCAGATTCGCACCTAGTGGAAGAAGAATTATCAATATTATTAAGGAGTATTATTATTCATCTGGCTGCCCTCCATATCCACACCCTTCAGATTCGCACCTAGTGGAAGAAGAATAATGATCAATATTATTTAAGGAGTATTGTTATTCATCTGGCTGCCCTCCATATCCACATCCTTCAGATTTGCACCTGCTGCAAGAAGAATTGTTAATACATTACTATTTTTATTATCATTAAATTACTATTACTTCCATGTCCACACCCCTTCAGGTTCGCATTTGCGGCAAGAAGAATTATGATTATTATTAAGGAGTATCATTATTCATATTCATATTCCATATCCACACCCTTCAGATTCGCACCTAGTGGAAGAAGAATAAAGATCAAAATTATTAAGGAGTATTATTATTCATCTGGCTGCCCTCCATGTCCACACCCTTCAGGTTCGCACCGGGTGGTAGAAGAAGAATGATCAATATTATTTAAGGAGTATTACTATTCATCTGGCTGCCCTACATATCCACACCCTTCAGATTCGCACCTGCAGCAAGAAGAATGATCAATATTATTAAGGAGTATTATTATTCATCTGGCTGCCCTCCATATCCACACCCTTCAGATTCGCACCTACAGCAAGAAGAAGAATTATTATCAATATTATTTAAGGAGTATTACTATTCATCTGGCTGCCCTCCATATCCACATCCTTCAGATTTGCACCTGCTGCAAGAAGAATTGTTAATACATTACTATTTTTATTATCATTATTAGTATTAATAATAACAATAATAAATCCTTCCATGTCCACCCCCTTCAGATTCGCACCTAGCGGAAGAGTTATGATTATTATTATTATGAATGAATATTATTATTCTTCTTAACTCACTCCATGTCCAAACCCTTCAGATTGGCACCTTACAGAACAATTGTTATTATTAATATTATTATTAGCATTATCTCATCACCCGGTGAGCAGACGGGACGTCTTCTGATTGGCTGAGCAGGTGTCCATTATTCCCCGAGAACAGGACACCTATGTCATGCGGGCATGCGGGCATCTAAACTGCTTCATTTCCTAACTTTCTGGTGAACTGCCATTACTAATTCTAAACTGCAGGTTGCTATGGCCAAGACCCCGTTGTTAATTCTATCGCATTTGGATGTCAAGTCGCCCCAACATTCTACGTGCGTCCTTACATGCCTCCGATAGATGCACGTCTCACTAGATTAGGAAGTGGTGCCCATAGCAATGAACCAAGCGCAGTGGTTAATCTACTTTCTCATGAAGCCTTAGATCAACATATTAATAAATTAATACTTAAATGCTGGTAACCGGGTGATAAGCGGAATAACGGCCTTCGAGGTGTCCCGATATCAAGGGAAAATGGACTTGGTGAAGCAAACAGCCCTTCGGCTGCGCCGTCGGGACACCTCGTTGGCCGTTATTCACTACATAATTATTGACATCAATATTGACGCCCTCCATGTACACTATTAATTACTACCATTATTACTACCACTGCCACCAGCCACCACAATCATCATCAACACAGTAAATATCTGAAAATTTCACAACCATGACTTTGTCTTCCCCTTGTGTATGTGCACTGTAATTGCACATAACAATGTTGACATTGTGGAGATGTACTGTCTATGAGATGTACTGTCTATGAGATATACTGTCTATATATGCCACCATGTTGCCTGGCCACAGACAGCAGAAGTAGTCGGTCCAACAGTAGCAGTTGTCACTGTCCTGAAACACTGAGCTGGTGTCTTAGTTGGGACATCTATTTGCTGTTGCAGGACAACACCAGGACACTGTCCAGGGTAACGTGTTGCTTTGTACAATGTCAATAAAGAAAATCAATCAATCAATCAACCAATCAACTTAGTTATCATCCCGTAACACCCAGCTTGTATCCCGGGATACCCATTTGCTGTTGGGGGAGGGACACCAGGATACTGTCCAGGGTCACTTATCAAACGTTTCTGTCCCCGGACACAAGCACACTGTGCCGGGTTACTTAATGGCAACCAACAAAGGTCGGCGTCTGCGCCTGAACTTAATACTCATGTATTGCTTGGTGCGTGCACTCCCAAAAAGTAGTTATCACTCAAGATAATGGAAAAAATTAGGTATGGAAACTTCCTAGGTCTTCTTCATGATGTTCCACCTTGTGGTGAACTGGAGAGATCCTGGGGAGAACTGACACGTCACCCTAGAAAACACCGGAATTCCTGCCACACGCTTCCTACTGGAGACATTGAGAATGGACTATCTCCGAAACGTCGGTTTCTCCTGTTAACCTTAGCCTTCTG
>NC_085859.1:9979898-9989898 GCF_034702125.1 Engraulis encrasicolus
GTGCAGCCTGGCTCCCATGGGGCTCCTTCTCTACTCTGACTGAGGAGAACACTGGCTAAGAACACTGGCTAAGAACACTGCTGAGAACACTGTGACCCAGACTGGAAATAAAGTCCCCACCCGGTGACAGGACGAGACGACAACACACTCGATGGTGACAAACGCTACAACTCAGCCCGTGGCTTTGCAACAGGGGGTCCTTATGCCCATCCACATAAAGCATCATCTCCAGCCCGATTAAGACTTGGTTATTACCATTTTGGTGACAATAAGGTGATAACAGAGGTGCTGCGCTAAGGAGTTACAATATCCACATTTTATGAAAATGGCCATGATTTTTTTGTAAGTACTGTATGTATTTTTCAATTAATTAATTGCAATTAACCACATTTACCAACATTACTGATACTATTTCTTGCGGGCTCCTTATGTGCTTTATCTACTGTATATTCTCCATGTGCTCATTGTGGTTGTCAAGGTCCTGTGCTCAAGCACTATGACTTTCTATCATGTGGATGGATAGCAGGGTGGAGGGATACCAGTATTTTGAAAGGGTGTGATTCTGCCTTCTTGCACCGCAATACAGTTTTGTGGCTCTGTGCATCACGATGTCTCAATTTTATACAATATTGTTACAGCCCTACTTCACACCTACAGGAGCCAGGGGCCTGGTTTTGGGGCCAAGTGTTGGTCAAAGCAAAAACAGTGGGCCAAACTAAGTCGTCTGACCTGGGCCAGAGAGTATCAGCTCAGCACCAGCCCTGGTCCGTGGTGAAAAAGAAGCTAATGACGGAAATGGGACTAGTGGCTTTTTTTACATTACATTTGGAAGACCAAACGTTATCCAAAGCGACTTTCAATTGAGGACATAATTATGGCATACAACACTCACAGATACAAGGATGCACGAGAAATATACAGAACAAAAAGTGCAAATGCCAGGTAGGGTTAGTGGTTAGTTTTTTTTGTTAAGTGGAGTACTAAGTTACACACACACACACTGCCTTGGGCTCATACCTCTCTCCCTGAACATGTGTGCCAGCATGCTGTCCGGCTCCTTGCTAACTAAAGTGCTCCTGTTGGGAGAGACAACACAAGGGGACACAAGCACATCAGAGGGGCCACAGGCAACAACAATACATTTACAAAGCATGTATGACAGTGACGGCCGTGAAAGAATAAATTATATTTGCAAAGCACTTTATAAACAACACCAGCTAACCAAAGTGCTATGAAAACACCAAATTCAAAACCAGAAAATAAGTAAAGCAAAACAAACAGATAATACATTTCTATTATAGTTTTTGGATAAACCACCTGGAAATCCTATTGCATCTAGGATAGATACATGTCTACAGCCATTTCAAAAATGAAACAATATCAGTTCAGAAAACTGAAGAGCGAGAAAGGGAAACACGTATTAAGGCTTTATTACATACTGCTCTATGTTGTTGTTGTTTTGTGTCTCGAATGTGGTAAAGGCTTGTGTTTACTTATGTGTATTTGTGTACATGTGTGCTTGCTTACTGTATGCGTATGGTTATCCAACATGTTGTAGAGAAGAGAGGGTGTGTGTGTGTGTCTGTCTGTGTGTGTGCGCTAACATGTGGGTGCGCTTATGTGTGTGTGTATGATGTCCTCGTCGTCGCGTCGTGGTGAAGAGAGTGCGAGTGTGTGTGTGTGTGTGTGTGTGTGTGTGTGTTTGTGTCTGTCTGTAGGTGCTTAAGTGTGTGTGTGTGTGTGTGTGTGTGTGTGTGTGTGTGTGTGTGTGTACTAATGTGTGTGTACTAATGTGTGTGTGTGTGTGTGTGTACTAATGTGTGTGTGTGTGTACTAATGTGTGTGTGTGTGTGTGTGTGTGTGTGTGTGTACTAATGTGTGTGTGTGTGTGTGTACTAATGTGTGTGCTTATGTGTGCTGTCCTCACCGTGTGGTGGTGAAGAGGCGTCCTCCGATGTTGAGGGTCAGCCAGTCGGTGTGGCCCGCCGAACACGAGTCATCCGAGGATCTCGAGCTATTCTGAGGATCTGGAAAACACACACACACACACACACACACACACACACACACACACACACACACACACACACACACACACACACACACACACACACACACACACACACACACACACACACACAATAAAGAGCAGACCAAAGAAATATATGTAAGACTTAAAAGTTACATACATACAATGTGAGCAAGAATTTAATTAGGAGCTCTACAAAGTGTGGATATTCATTTGTTTTTCCAATGCAATAATTATTATTATTGAATAATAGAACAGACTGCACAATGACAATTATACCCATCATGCACAATGAGACTGAAGGAGTCTGGATTTTCATTTTCAAGCGATACAGGCTGAAGCTTACCAGCAAAGGCATCCCCCTCTGAGACATACAAGACATCATCGTCTCTGTTGGAATAAAGTGACATTAACGCATTGCAATCACTCCTATTTTGCTAATGGCAGTTGATCTCATTTTACTTTACAGTACACCACACTTGGCAGATGGATCATGCAGAACAACTTATAAATGAGGACATTAACTTTCATGTACAGTTCCTTCATCATGTAATTCCTATGTCAATCACATTATGTACTTTTGCATGAACTAATCCGACTTTCCAGTTCCACTGTTTGGAGACGTTCTAAAAGATATGTGTTTCAATGTTCACTTCACTGATTAATCTCAAATGCTCACTATTGAGGCACCTGAACTATGAAATGAGAGGTATGAATACAATGCCTCACACAAAAGAAAAAATGACAATAGTGAATTACCAGAATAGCCATCATCACTTTCCCATGGAAACTATTGCTATGATCACTATTGCTCACTTATAAAATGATGATGGTGTGTCTGAAAGACAGGTTACTGCTAGCCCTGCCTCTGACTCACATGGGCCTACCTGTCACGGGCCAGCATTCTCACCTGATAAGTGCGATGTCATCGATGAGGCCCCCTTTGCTGTTGTACAAACTGCAAGCTCTGATTCCCAATTTATTACTCGCAAGAGATAACAGATCCGACAGCGTCCCGTAAACAGCTACAACCTGGAGAATACAGAGATGCTTAGGGCCTGGACAGATATGTTAACATGTGTTAATGTCGTTCACGTTTGCCAGTATAAAAACCACCACATCAAAGAACAAGAAGTTTGGGTGTCCTGTGCTGGGGTAGCACAACGTTTGCTAGCAACTAATGATACGCAAAGATTTTTTTTTAATGCGGCGGACATGGATAACAATATGACATTGTTTTCAAGGGTATTGTACGTATTTTAACGGGCTTTGAATAGGAGTGCAGCTTTCAATTAATTCAGAACTTGGGGCAGTTGAAAGGATGAGTTCAAGATCATCTTAGCCTACCAGCGGCTACCGCTAGCTAGACATCAAGCTAGCTGCCAAACCACTGTCTAGCTCCAACACACATACCTTTCCATTTTTTGAAGTTCCGTTGACAAAGAGCGTTACTCTTCTCATGCTTTCATTAAAGCAAATCTGGAATATGACTTCTTGCGAGCAAACAAACTTGCCACTCTGTAACCTCAAAAAGGCAAAACTGCGTTGCCTTTGGTTGAATGCTTAGGAAGACTGCACTTCCTACAGAAAGGTACTGGGGCAGATTGAATCCAGATGGCTTGGCGTGACTCCAGCCAATGAAATGTTAGATCTTTGTTCCG
Organism: Engraulis encrasicolus; assembly: GCF_034702125.1. Classification (NCBI taxonomy): domain Eukaryota; kingdom Metazoa; phylum Chordata; class Actinopteri; order Clupeiformes; family Engraulidae; genus Engraulis; species Engraulis encrasicolus. The sequence continues at coordinate 9,983,589 of NC_085859.1, forward strand.
TCTTTGCCTTTCAGCCAATCGGATATAAAGAGGGTTCCTTTAGTCATCTTCGTAAACCAATAATATCACATCCTCTTTCTTACCTTTAATGAATGTCACAGGATTTATTATTGTAGGGCAGTGAGGATGAAACTGTCAACTGAATTAAAATAGTTTTGTCTTGCTAACTGATGAAGTTGTATTTTGCAAAATACAATCTATAATAAAAAAAAAACATTTATATATATGATTAAATATATAAATGTTTTTATTATTATTATATACATTATTATTATTATTATTAGAGAGAGAGAGGGAGAGCTCAGAGAGAGAGAGAGAGAGAGAGAGAGAGAGAGAGAGAGAGAGAGAGAGAGAGAGAGAGAGAGAGAGAGTCATTCATGGGTTAGGGTATCGGACTCGTAGCCCAAAGCTTCCCGGTTCGACTCCCGGGCCGCCAGGTTGGTGGGGGTAGTAATTAACCAGCGCTCTCCCCCATCCTCCTCCATGACTGTCCCCTGAGCATGGTACCATCCCGCCACACAGCTCCCTTTCAGGGGCCATTGGGGGCTGCCCTGTTGCACGGGTGAGGCATAAATGCAATTTCGTTGTGTGCAGTGTGCTGTGTTCACTTCAGTGCTGTGTCACAATGACAATGGGAGTTGGAGTTTCCCAGTTGGGCTTTTACTTTTATATGACTGAAGTCTTTTAGACAGGCTGAAAGCGCGTAGACTATGGAAGTAGGACTGGAGTTTGCTATGAAGATAAATCATATTTGATTTGCTTTTAAGTAGAAAGTCCAGATATATTTAACCCTCCTGTTATCCTTGGGGTCTATTTGACCCCATTCAATGTTTAAAGTCTGAAAAATACATGAAGTACATAATTCTTTGGCTTCATCTTTGATGACTTTTCCTAAATGTATGGGGTCAATGTGAAAAAAGTTAAATTTCCACAAAAATGCTTCCCCTAAGTGCTGTACACCAGTGTTTCCCAACCTTTTTTGTCTGATGTACCCCCTAAGCCTTTTCGTTGTGCCATGAGTACCCCAAATTATTTTAAGTGTATTAAACATAAATTGAACATGCATATTTTGCTAATAGCCTACATGTTCCAATCTGTCTTGATTATGTCAAATATATGAACACAAGTTAATTAGAACAGAACATTTTGCTTTGTGTAGGGCTCTAATAACTAACAATATGTATGATGTGGCCAAGGGCCAAAACTAATTCTAGGCAACTTTTGGGCAGTTGTTGCACATTTTTGCCTAGTCATGGATTAGTGTTTTTGGTGTGTGGGCTGTGTGGGGGGGTGCTAGGACTTATCTAAAGGGCTTTTTTTATGTCCCCAACAGAGCAACAGTAAATATCTGAGGCATAAACCGGTGCAAAAGGTTTTGCTTCTACTGATTTTGTAGACATTTAAGTGGCTGGGGTCAAAATTACCTCAAGGATCACGGATGTAACCTAAATCTGAGGATAACAGGAGGGTTAACAAACAGAAACACTTGTATCTGATATCTGGATTTTACACTTACTACCCACAGAGGGAGCCAAAGCCTCATAGACTGAGTGGTTGGGGAAATCATGTGGCACTCCATTGTGGTAGAGGTGTGTGTGTGTGTGTGTGTGTGTGTGTGTGTGTGTGTGTGTGTGTGTGTGTGTGTGTGTGTGTGTGTGTGTGTGTGTGTGTGTGTGTGTGTGTGTGTGTGTGTGTGTGTGTGTGTGCGCGCGCGTGCGTGCCTGCGTGCCTGCGTGCGTGCGTGCGTGCGTGCGCGTGTGTGTCTGTGTGTCTGTGTGTGTGTCTGTGTGTGTCTCAGTGTGTAGGTGGGGTTCAGGTGCTGGGGACAGCCTAAGTTGTGTTTAGGTAGTTGGACTAGATCACGGTTGCAAGTTTGAACCCCAACCTTCCACTCACTCACTCCGTGGCTGAAGTGCCCTTGAGCAAGACACCTAACCCCACACTGCTCCATGCAACCAATACCCTACAAATACTGTAACTCTAAGTTGCTTTGGATAAAAAGACATCAGGGTAACATAATGATATCATTGGTGCATCAGTTACTCCCACCGAATAGACCAAATGAGGGTTTTTTCCTTCCCCTTCTCCATCTACTTTATACACCTCTGGAACTGGGAGCATATGATGTGATGTGTATGACAGGATTCAGGCTGTCCTGGCCCCGTGGGACCCATGGCTGTTGTGGCCCCGTGGGACCTGGCTGTGCTCATGGGGTCGGTTCACTACATTCCTTCCGACTACCTGGTCAGTGACCTTATAGAAGAGGGTGGGGGGTGGGCAGAGACAGGATTACTGGGATTGAAAAATAGTATATATATATATATATATATATATATATATATATATATATATATATATATATATATATATATATATATATATATATACTGTATACAATATATAAATAGATATATATTAGGGGTTTATATAGAGAGATATATATATAGATATATTATGGGTTTTTATGCTTTCATTGGACAGGACAGTGTGAGATGGTGACAGGTGGTGAGAGAGTGAGAGTGAATCGGGAAATGACCTCTGGCCAGAATCAAACCCCGGTTCCCACAGGGTAGTGCAGGGTCACGGCAGGGCCACGGCAGGCAGGGCACAGGGCTTTTATTTTTGCATAGGCAGCCCCTCACACTGTCCTCCCTGCTTTTCTATTCCCCTGCCCTGCTCAGTCCACTGTCTTTAATAAATGGACCAATTGGACGCACCAGCTAAATTGAGGGTCGATCTCTGAGTTATAAAAAAGACAAACCAACAAACAAAGCACAACAGTACCAGCCCTAAGGACTGTCCACCCACCGGGAAAATGCTGACCAGTCAAACCACAGATGAAGATATGAAGTAGAAATAGGCTAGACGTAAATTCATGATAAATAAATACAAACAACTACATGATATTAATATTACATAGTTGTTGCATCAGTTATGCCACTGTACCCACAGAGTAGGCTACCTAATGAGAGTTTTTACTTTTTGTACACCTCTGGTGGTGCACCCATAGACATAATATGTGTATGTGACATCATGTAGGATTCAATTTGTTCTACCCCCATTGCGATCTGTCCCTCTCCTCTGTAGAGGTCAGAGTGAAAGTCATGATGCAAATGCAAAATTAGATTAGTAAACTACTTCATGATGCAAATGCAAAATGAAACTACTACATGATGTTACATAGTTGTTGCACCAGTTATTCCACTGTACCTGGGCACCTAATGAGGGGTTTTACATTTTTATTATTACATTACATTACACTTAGCTGATGCCAATTATCCAGTGCTCTCCACCATCCTCCTCCATGACTGAGGTATACCCTGAGCATGCTACTGTCCCACCGCACTGCTCCCTTTCGACCGCCATTGGGGGTGCCCCCTTGCACGGGTGAGCCATAAAAGTTCTATGAACACAGGTGGTTCGCAGGTAAGCAATTTAGTGCACTGGTAACTGGTGCGGGCACCGGCACCGGCACCCGCTCTATTGTGGTTGCAAACAGCAAATGGCAGTTGGAGTTGGAGTTGGAGTTGGAGTTTTCCAGTTGGGCTTTAAATAAAAAAAATAAAAAATAAAAACTAGTGGCCCCCTGGGGTCATGCTGGGCCCTGGGGCCTTAAGACCGGGCCAGGCAGGTCAGTTCATCACATCCATCCCTACTTATCTTTGCAGGTCACTGCTGCCACTACCGCTGCCGATGAGCTAATACACGGAGCTAAAAATGACCTAATAATAAGTGTCAGACGAGTGTGTTTGCTTTTGGTCCCTCGCGAGCAGCAGCACAAGAGAAAATTAATAAAGGCAGTAGGCAGACTACTTTAAACAATGAGGCAACCAGCAGACGCAGCAGGCCTAATATCCTCTTCACACAGATGATTGACTTTCACACCGTTGCCACGATTTAATCGGGGATGAAAAAGAAGGAGTATGTTTTTGAAAAATATCTCTTATGTGGGTTCCTGTAAAGCTGTTGCTCTGTACTCAGTCAACATGGAGACCAGATAATCGTTTAGTTAGTATCTGGGTGACACTATTGACTAGATGGCCAGTAGCCATGGAGGGAGGGACGGATTAAGATGGCATGGGGCCCCTGGGCTACAGGTAACTGTGGGCCCCCCCAGAAGGCAAATTTAGCAACAACAACAAAAGTAGGCCTAGACAGTGTCGTAATTACAAGAACTGGAACTAGAACTACTGTAGAAATTCAGGACAACATGTCTTCTTACTGTACTGATGGATTATATTTTCGAAAATCACACATATTGTCACAAGACTTCAATTTTTCACTTTTGGGCAATCAGGGGCCCTCTGGCAGGCGGGGGCCGTGGCCGCAGCCATATCTAGCCTGTGGGGGCCCTCTGGCAGGTGGGGGCCCCTAGGCTGCATCCATTTCTTGCCTGTGCGTTAATCCGGCCCTGCCATTAGCAGTACAGTCGCTACAGAAGAACTTGACCCTGTTTGCCATGTGGCCAGCTGTGTGTTTGGCCAAGCACGGATGACTGTACAGGCCTACCGGGCCCAGGCCCAGGGGCCCAAGAGCCAAGGGGGCCCTGACGCCCAAACCTCTACACTACCAAAAAACACTTCACTATAGGTCTATGTTTATATCCTCAGTTTTAGCTACTGCATTTTCAAATGTTCTCAGGGGACAACAACAAAAGCCCTCTTCAGTAACCCCACTTCAGTGTGTGTGTGTGTGTGTGTGTGTGTGTGTGTTGGGGGGGTCCATTCCTGTTATCTGGCCCAGGGGCCCATGGAGTCATACTCCATCCCTGTGTTTGTCAGTGTTGACTGAGTATTATCTCTCAAAAGAATATACAAGATAAGGAACCGGCCAGGACACGCGCTGTTTACTTCCCCTATCGGGAGGAGCGTGGTCTGAGGGAGGAGGGAGGAGGGGGTGGTTGGACATGTCGTGTGATTAATCGATATCAGAACGACAGTACATGCAATGCATGCGAGTGTGTGTCTCTGTTAGCACAAGGAACTGGTTATTTATGTGACAAAAGCTACTGATTAAATGTTCCAAGACCCAACATGATCACCATTTACTATAAGGGATGCTGACCTTATTGAGTCCGAATGAATTGCGCTTGTTGAATTACACTAGTAGGCCTACAATAGATATTTAAATTAATTTCAAGTTAATTTAAAATACACCGTTTTCTCCACAATGGTATCTGAGAGATACACCACCATTTTGGTAAACAAAGTTCCAAGTCGATGTTGTAAATGCTTACAGCCGACTGTGCTTTTATGCTTTTATTTTTGTTGAGCACTTTGAAGCGTCACTGTGAATCAAACAAGCTGCACAAATAAACTTGCCTGGCCTTACTTTGCCTTGCCTTGCCTTGCCTTGCCTTACCTTGCCTCATCTCTTCAAAAGAAACCGCAGGTGAAACAATATCAATCACCACAGAGAAGGCCTGGGGTTTGCATATGGTGTTTTTCACCACAGCCCACAACAATATGAAACTGTTCTGACAGCAGGGCAGCTGAAACAACTCAGAGCCAATTCTGAAGCATGTCCTAAAAGGACTCCCGGTTACCTGGCCTGCCCCAGGGCAACATCGGTCCGCACACACATGGGGATACCAGAGAGAAGACAGCAAGAATAGAAGAATAGTCTGAACATTCTAGAGTGCAGAGACAAAATTAAATTCTATTCTATTTTTCTGTTCTCTCTAACTGAAAGTTCTGTACTTTTCTGGACTGTTCCTCTAGGCTACAACTGTCTCAGAAGCATTCGTTTGGCTCATAGCAGAGAAATGTATTGCCCCTTTTATTTATGTGTGAGTGTTATGTAAAAAGAAACAGTGGAATGTGAAAATAACCAATGTTGTTTTCTTGCCATCTTTGAGCTTGGTCCTGTTTTTATTCTGTGTTGTTTATAGTCAAATAAGGATCTCTAAAGCTACTACTTGATGGACTGTTGATTTTATTGCTTTCAAAAGACTCATCTCAGAATTAAAGTGTTTGTCATGGACAGTTAGGCTATACCCCAAAATAAACCTGACTTAATCAGCTGTCTGGCAGTAGATCAAACAGTGTGTCAGACCAAAACTAACAGCAACAGTGGGCATCACCTGCTGAAAAGATGCATGTGTGGAATGTGGAAAGGTATTGACACTTGAAAGATGCACATGTGCAGTGAGATCATATAGTGAGAGCTGACTTACTGCTGAAACTAGATGGCAGATGAATTTCACTACATGACGTATAAGAAGCAGATGTTGAATATAGCAGTCGAAGCCTTAATGTTACTGAAATGTAGTTTGCTGCTCACCTCATCTGTGTTTGAGCAAAAGATGCAC
>NC_085859.1:9997398-10004898 GCF_034702125.1 Engraulis encrasicolus
TGCGTGTGTGTGCGTGCGTGCGTGCGTGTGTGTGTGTGTGTGTGTGTGTGTGTGTGTGTGTGTGTGTGTGTGTGTATATGTGTGCATGTGGTATGCATGTAGCCTACTGCGGCGGCAGCAACGGTTTCCATGGCTTTCTAGAAAGACGTGATCCCCACGAAAATAGCCATGCCGTAAGTATTGTAAGCATCATAAGCATTGTGCAGTAAGCATTGTGTATAGTCAGGCGTTGGGTTTGGTTGAAAGACATGAGCTACACAGAGAGAAACTGAACTACCTCTGTTTAACCCATTGTGTCCTGGAGCGACATATACGCTGCATTCAGGTTTTTGAGATTTGAGTTGTTTTATTAACAATATGGGTATGTTACAGCTGAATGAAGACAATCCAGTGCAAAATGAAGGTTCAAGCTTTTAAATGCAACTTATTTCATGTTTCTATGTGTTTGTGAGGCTGAGATATTTAGGTTTTAATAGGCAGAGGGTACCTTTTTCCCTAGGCTAAAATGGGTTGTTACTCTCCCCTAAAATAGTCATACAAGCCTGTGGAGGCTGCACTGAAAAGTCACAGTAATATTCACACTCTAGTCGTGTTTGGTTGAAGGCTACGCAAATAGAACTGAATGCAGTGATGTTTGAGAGCAAATTTACAGTAAGCATTGCGCTCTAGCTGGGCGTTGATATTGGTTGAAGGATATGGGCTACAGAGAGAAAAAAAGAAAGCAGAGACAATTGATAAGGTAGAGACATTTCATGAGGAGTGCCTTCCAGGGATCCATATGACGTAAGGCTCTAAACCGCTATCCTATGGCATCCATGACCATTAAAGAGACACTGTGCAGGAAATGGTCAAAAAAGGTACTGCAACTGCTAATTGAAACTGGGCTGCCTATTGCCACATTTGATCTTTACCTGAAAGTTTACTAATAAACACATATTTTCTAGTATAGCCCAAGTACAGTCATTTTTGCAGCTAAAATGTCTATTTTCACCTCTGAAAACACTGGCCAGTGAAAGACTGTGTGGTCCGATGATCTTCTCTTTGCCTCGGTTTGATTGACAAGACGTTTGTAATGAAGTGTGTAGCGTTTTTGAGGTTGTTTATAGCGGGGAAACATCAGAAAATAATATTTACAAATTGGCCCCACCGTGATGCATTGGCTGCGTTATTCGCCAAAAAGCTTAAAATAAGCTAACTCCATAACGGCGCGGTATTTCTCGGAATGCCTCATCATTAGATACATTTTGGGGCATGGGAAATCGATGGTGAAACTTTCATTTTAAGCCGGAGCTATCCTTTAAGAAAAAAAGGTTAAGAACCACTGGTTTAGAGCAGTGGTTCCCAACCTTTTTCTTAAGGGACCCATGTTTTTACTATTGTAAGCTTTGGTGACCCAACCACACGAGCGCCCACACAAGAAGGAGTCACAAGATGCCCTCTGTTTCCTGCGAAAACTAATTTTAGTTATTTTATTCCTCAATTCGTCTTTGGTCAAATATAGAATAAATGTTTAATGTAGCACTTACAATTTGTTGCTTCCATGCATTTATTAGTTAAATGCTTTGTCTTTTATTCAACATGGGCTATACGTATATATTTAAAATGAAACCCCTTAAAATCAAGAGGGCTCCGCGACCCCCTGTGGATCTTTGGCGACCCATAATGTGGGTCCCGACCCATAGGTTGGGAACCACTGGTTTAGAGTATATTGAAAATGTTTGATGAAAGCACCTCTGACCTCCAGCGTAGGTGGGTGTACTTGTTGCTTTGTAGACATGCAGTATCTTCTGATTCCTATTGGACCTGAGGAATTCTCTCAACGGAAGAGATTAAACATCTCTCAAGCTCAAAACATCTTATAACAACGCAGTAACAGCAGTGTGCGCTGTGTAACATTGCAGTATTGTCCCCTGTAGGTTTGTGTGTACGTGCGTGCGTGTGTGTGTGTGTGTGCGTGCGTGTGTGTGCGTGTGTGTGTGCGTGCACACGCGTGTGCATGTGTGCATGCGTGTGTGTGTGTGCGCGCGCATGTGTGTGTGTGTGTGCCGGCGTGTTCAATAATGTAGCATCTGGCTGGGGCCTCGGGCTAGAGAGTGTGTGTGTGTGAGATGATTTGTTCCGCACAGTGGTGTGTCCTCCTGCCAATCCTGCTGGAACTGACCCCCCCCCCCACTCACAACCCAACATCACCCACCACAGCCCAGTGATACAATATTCCACTGATATGAACACAGGCAGATTCCCCCAGGGAGGAGGAAGGACTTCTCTCTGAGAAATGGAGGTTTGTGTTGTTTTACCCATTTCATCACCCACATTTCTTCACCCACTCACACATGGAGGCGGTGGTGTGTGGATACCCAAACAATAGATGCAACCTTCCCAAGGAGGAATAGCCCACTATTATATAGCCTATTACAATTAGGAGGGTCTTAATAATTCATGATTCTCTTCTTTGCATGATTAGTGTCATTTATTTTGTGCTAACTGCCTTCAACAACGGAATTCTCTTTTCCGATAATCTGTTGGAGTGACCATTAAATCCATGGAACCAGGCATCTAATTTATGCTAGGCATACACTGTGTGATATTTTCTGTTGCTGGTTTTCAGCTCCTGCTCACGCTGTACTATACGGGGGAATCGTAGGGTTTGAAAGTCCACATCTCACAAGACACGTAGGCTACTCACTCTACACGACCCGAAGGTCGGATGCAACCAGAATGCTCACACTATAGGCCTACGACTCGACAGGCTTGCTTTCCGGAACTGCAGAAGCAGTTCAATAAAGACACTTTGCACCACACTAAAGTTTGTTGGTAGAATGGACAGTGTGCTGGATTTCTTTTCACTTCACGGAACTACAGAAGACCAAAAATTTGGAAGGGAGTTGGGGTGAGTTGGGGTGTGCGCTCAAAAGCGAGCATGTGTTCAAGGCAATTTGTGCCTGCTTTTTGTGCATGGGTAATGTCCAATCGTGTCATAGCACTACTTCAACAGTAGGCCTACGATTCACTCACAAGGGGCGACCAGGATTTCAAACTCTTTTCTTCCAACCATACGACAGCAGATCGAAAGCTGGTTGTGAAGTGAAATCACACCTTGTGAGCCCGGCATTAGAAGTGCATAGAATCTTCGTTTGAAATGCAGACAGTATCAAAGTGATAACGTTGTAGGAACCATGCACATGGCACACAGCATTTCAAACGAAGATTCTAGGCACGTCTAGATTATCTAATCACAAGATTCTGGTGCATCTGGAATGGTTCCCACGACTTTACAGACAGACAAAAATACCCTATTCTAATGGACTGATAAGCAGGATAGTAATGGCCTTCGAAGTCGACCGGTTCCATGAAGTTAATGTCTTGGCGAAACCAGCTTGTTCTCCGTGCTGCGCATGTCGCCGGACTTCTAAGCCTCTGCCTCGCCATTCACTTTGGGGAACTGGTCACCTCATCGGCCATTATCCATGTTACATTTTTTCATTGTGTTTTTTTTTTTTTTTTGGGGGGGGGGGGGCCTTTATTTGACAGAGCAGGGAAGGTAATGACATGAAGCGAGTGGGGAGGGAGAGATGGGGAAAGGTCGGCAAAGGACCCAAGCGGCAATCGAGTTGGCCACATAGCAGATGAATGCTCTACCATTTGTGCCACGGGAGGGCCTTTCATTATGAAATTAAAGGATGTTTTAGTCACATTATCTCAAACTGGCTCTCGCCAGATAAATATGTTTGCACCTTGCTCCACAAATAATAAATATGTTTGCACCTTGCTCCACAAATATTCATCTGGTAGCCTATATGGCCGTATGATTATCTTTCCGAAAGCGTGGTTCTACACACACACAAAATACTTGTTTGACATTTTCTATGGTGTGCCTCTTTCACTTCTCACAGATTTGACAATACAATTGAGATTCCTAAATTGATAACTCCATGAGAGTGACCAACAAAAAACTCTCTCTTTTTTCTTCCTTTTCCCCTTCCTGACTATGTTTAACCTCTTTGACTATGGCCATTCGTGATGGTTCAATGCTGCTTTTGCTGGGAAGTGCTCATGTGCAATTTGCCATTCCAAATGCATTTTGGTTAGAATATGTCACATCCTTGAATATCCTGCGATCCTGATTGGTTCGAGCGCCTCACGACCATGCAAGAGGGGGTAAATAAGAAAACCCGCTCAGATTCATGTGTAGCTCGCCAAGCTGAGAGGAAACAGGTGAAGCACGAGCTAACTCGATATTCATACATATTTCATTGGTCTTCCTGTAATTTTCCTTTTAAGAGGCTTTGTTGTCACTATCAGTGATTTTCATTTTGTAGTTTAATCAATTATTCACTTTGTGTTCACTGTGACTTAACCAATGTGTTATGTTATATCGTAAAGTGAAGTGAACCATATATCATATTCATATATTCCAGTATATTGTCATATATTTCAGTGCCACCTACCACACTGTCACTGAAACGTTACAGTGAGAAGATTCTGCTGGCCACCTGCTGTAGTTTTTGAGGAATGTGGAGATGGCACACACAGTAGACCTTTAAATATTTCACATTATCAAATATCGATAGCAGAATGTGAGGGAGTGAATGTGATATGCTGCGAATGTCAGCACAGTGCAGAATTAACTTGGACCCCCCCAATCTCATCCCACTCCACCCCTGTTTCATGCAGAGCTTAGAATTAACATCAGGCTGAAGGCTGCCATGACATTATATTACCCCGACTCTAACCTCCCCCCCTAGCCAGGCCGACCGTACCCTCCTAGTGACGCAACAGCTTCAGCGTTGCTACCAGTCAGCTCAAGAGCAATGCAAGTACTTTCTGAGTTCCCGCAAATACGGGAACTCCTCCCAACATTTTTTGGGAAGCAAACAATCATTAGCAAACCAAGGGAGGCCATTTGGGAAAGTCGATGATAATCAGGCTCACCCCATCGCCACCCCACACCCCTCAGAACAGTCAAACATTACCCCCCCCCCACACACACACACACACACACACCCCACACACACACACACACACACACACCCCACACACACACACCATGCCACAACAACATTGCACCAACTTGAAACCCCTCATCCACAAAACCCCCCCCCCAAAAAAAAATAAAAAAATAAAAATAAAAATACACAGCCAACCCCCACACAGCTCCTCATCCCTGTCCATGACTCTAATACACCCCCCCCATCTCCCACCACACCCGGCCATGACACTATCCTGACTCCATCCCTCCTCCCCTCATGCCTGCCCACCCACACCATTTTTCCCTTAAACTCTTCACCCCTCTTCCCGTTGCCTTGACCCCACCCCCCAAACTCTGACTCCCCCGAGACCTCACATCAGCAGCCTTAGGAGAGAGAGAGGGGGCTGGATGTGTGTGTGCATGTGTGTGTGTGTGTATATGCGTATAAGTGAAAGAGAGCGTGCACATGTGTGTGTGTGTGTGTGTGTGTTTGTGTGTGTGTGTGTGTGTGTGTGTGTGTGTGTGTGTGTGTGTGTGTGTGTGTGTGTGTGTGTGTGTGTGTGTGTGTGTGTGTGTGTGTGTGTGTGTGTGTGTGTGTGTGTGTGTGTGTGTCCTCATTATTGCCCTGAGGAGGGCCATTAAAGGGCCGAGCGGTTTGGCTGATGCCTTGTGATTGGCCGAGTGGTTTGGCTGATGCCTTGTGATTGGCCGAGTGGTTTGGCTGGTGCCTCGTGATTGGCCGAGTGGTTTGGCTGGTGCCTCGTGATTGGCCGAGTGGTTTGGCTGGTGCCTCGTGATTGGCCGAGTGGTTTGGCTGGTGCCTCGTGATTGTTGTTTAATGTTTTTGGTTGGAACGCTCGTTCCTCGGAATCAGCAGATGTTCCCTCGGAAAGAATAAGAAAATCACCATGGGAATCTGCACACACACACACACACACACACACACACACACACACACACACACACACACACACACACACACACACACACACACACACACCCTTCCATTCCTTTTCACTTAGTCCACTTGTAACCCACTATCAAAAAGTCCCAACAAAGGGAACAAAAGTGGCCCTAAAAATAACCATTTTCTCATAGTCTGTATATACCCGTCTGTGCCCTTACATATTAGGGGTTTGTGGTCGCATTGTTTTGACCAGAGCTAAACATGAGAGAAAATGAGTCAGTACAAATTCGCCCCCACCATGCCTGATGGGAATAAGATAGTAAACAAACTGGAGGAGACACACTCACACTATCGCCTGATGGTTCTCACAGTTCTTACCAGAGAGAGTTAGAGAGAGAGAGGTTCCATTGGCCCATTGTTTCCGGGTTCTATAATTGGGGGGGAAACCCCCCTTTAGGCAGACCTAGGCAGACCTGAGGACTGTTCTATTCAATGCTAGGAGCATTATGACACGCCCCTTTAGGCAGACCGGAACCTGGTCACGTTAGGTGCCCATAGCAACCTATTATGTTGGCATATCTCTATAGGCCTACTTAAAGAATCTCTGGTTCTTACTGGGTTCTGAATCCTGTGTTGCCAGATGTGTCTGACCAAATCCCGCCCAAAAGGTTCTCAAAAACTGCCAAAATGTGCTAAATTCCGCCCAAATTCAACAAATTACATTGACTTCTATGGGCACAAAACGGCTAAAAAAAACGCCAAATGGCAAATTTTTCCCATTTTTGCCCGCCGACGCTCATCTCAAGTAGCCCAATTGGGCGGGCACCCGCCCAATCTGGCAACACTGACTGAATCCCACATAAACCATACATGAAGGAAGGAAGTGAAGGACAGCACTCTTCAGATGTTTTCTTTGTTTAGCGTGTAATGGCGATTGTGCTGTATTTCGCTTCCTTCATTCAATAAGACAGCAAAGAAAAGATCCCCTAATATTGTGACACTAGAAATAATGCTATTCTACCATAGCCTCGTAATCAGAGAAGGATAACTTAGTATAATATTCTAAGAAGAGGAGGATCACTTAGTATAATATTCACACTATCGCTGTGTCTCAGTTGGCAGTGCACTGACGTCTAGTGCACACAGTGCACTGAGGTCTTTAGTGCACACTGACTTCTCAGTGTGAGTGCCCTCTGCACTGAAACATAGGCCGTGTCTCAAATGCCGCACTTGTGCACTTCGGGTACTGTTTTTCAGTGCCTAGGGCGCTCACGCTGAAAATTTCAGTTGAGCCAGTTCACTGAAAGTGCCAGGATGATCCCCTAACAATGGCGGGAAAATGCAGTGCTTCAATGATGGACACTGCGGCGGCCATATTGACAATGACACGGAGGAAATGTGGCATTCAGTTCGGTAGAAGAGTTTGGTGAACGGTCTCCTAATTCTGTAAGTAATGTTGATGGCACACCAACCTTTTCATGCCAACCAAAGTATTGTATGTGTGATTGCTGTCCTTTGGGGTGAAGGACATGGAAATACAAGCACCAGACGCTGTGCATTGTTAACAGTAGCCAACTCATATTTTGGCGAGCTAATGCCATGCTCAGCCATCACTTCCAGCAAG
>NC_085859.1:10007398-10012846 GCF_034702125.1 Engraulis encrasicolus
ATAGTTGCAGTACCTTTTTTGACCATTTCCTGCACAGTGTCCCTTTAAATCAAGTCGTTTCTAATAATGTTTTCAAAATAATTTCAGTAACTTCAGTATTTCAGTAACTTGAATAAAACAGTGAAAAGCACTGCCTTCCTCTGAATTTGCTTTGATCGTCATGGTCCATAACGGCAATCAGTGTCAATGCCACAGGCCAAGTCTGGAGAAGAGGGCCATATCACAGTAGTTTGAGGGCCATCTTATTATATTACATTATATTACATAACACTTTACTGACACTTTTAGCCAAAGCAAATTACAGTCATTTTAAGTACAGGGTATTGGTTACAGTCCCTTTAGCAGTGTGGGGCTTTGCGCCTTGCTCAACGGCACCTCCATCATGGAGTGAGATAGGGAGTGGAAAAAAGTGGGATTTGAACCTGCAACCCTCTGATCTATAGCCCAACGCACTAACCATAGGGCCATTTGAGGCCCTATCTTGCTGTGGTTCAGATGACAGACACTTCCACTTTCAACCATTAGGGCGACAGAAGAGGAAAACTCTATAAATCTCAGCCACTCCATCAACTGTGAAAGACCTGTCATTGCGACCTTTAAAAGCTCAGCGCATTGAGTGGCAAATTCATCATCGCCTGGCTTTATTTTATTTATTTGTATAAAATCCCTTTTCATTCAGTTTGGGCCAGATTCAGCTGGTATACTGTTGTCTTCCTTGCTGCCTTTAGCTGTCAAGTCAGAGGTTGTTTACAAAATGTATTGAGCGATCACAGTGTTTACTGCCATTTTCTCCCTGTAATCAAGCGAGGAGGTCCCAGATAAATTGTGATGTGGCTTCAGCTTATATGCATGCTGTCCGGGCTGGACTGGGTGAAAAATATGACCTTGGCATTTGTGATGTAGACCAGCCCCGCTCACTCACAGCCCATCTGCTTTTCTAAGATATAATTCCTATGACATTTTCTACGACATTGTAGCTCAGTCCACTGTTTGTATTAAAATGGACCAATGGACCATTCTAAATGATGATCCCGTCTCTAAGGGAAAAAACAAAACAAAAACAATAGCACCGGCCCCTGAGAAATGTTGGCCCAGCGGGAAAATGCCCGGTATGCCAGATTACCTTTCCAGCACTGCATGTTGTTCAGTATCTAGAAGGGATAGTATAGCTGCTTCATTTATCTCCAAAGGAAATAACGAAAGCAAAAAAAGAGCAGTTACGCAGGTGGGTGATCTTGAATAGGAATGACTGTGGGAATAAAGAAGTACACATTAAATCAGTACATTGTTGGACTGGCACTTCTAATGCATTTGTGTTTCATCAATCTTCTACCGGTATCTTTGAAGCCATACAGCGCCATTTCTGGAAACAAGTTCATTCTGCAGCCTTGAGTTAAATAATTGAGTTTTATATTTCTTCTTTTCTTTCATTCACTTTTCCCATAGTCTGGTGATGTTACTGCTAGTTCCAAGATAGACATTATTATCATTAAAATATATCTGCCAGCTTGGAAGTAGAATTTGCAAGGCCTGTCTTGCATGGTCAGAGAACATCTGGAAGTAATCTGTGTCTTTCTTTAATCTAAGATGACTCGCAATGACACAGCGATGACTCAAAAAAACAAAAACAAAATGATAATAATAAAACTAAAACTATATAATCCTTAAACATTAAGGAGGAATGCAGTTTGACATGTCACATGGAACAGGATATAAGAGACTCTGTATTTCTCAGAATACTAAAGGACAGAGAAACAGAGGAGGTCTCATTCCTGATCTTTAGAAGCAAGGGAGAACCCGTTCCTGATCTTTCCAAATGTCGGGTCTTGACCTGAAATAAGTCTGCCTGATACAGTACCTCAATTTAGGATCGTGGAGAGGACATACAATTATATTGTGTGTAAAGCCTGGGTGCAGTGGAATAGAATAGAATAGAATAGAATAGAATAGAATAGAATAGAATAGAATAGAATAGAATATCTGTTTGCCTTCTGCTTCAAGCTTATGGTCGAACCACACCTGAGATGATATCAGAGTTAACATCTTCCCACCCATTCGGGTCATATTTTTCTTGAGTATATAATTGTCTATTTATATTTGTAGTAATTGGCGAATTAGCTGCTGTTTTAGTTTTGTGATTTGCAGTAGGCTACAGTATGTAACTACAGGGTAGAATACAGGGACTGAACAGTGTGAGGTTGGGTGTTCTGCTAAAGGCACCATTGGCTGAAGGGTACCTCAGCTATGGATGATGTGGGCAGGGCTGGCTTAAGAGGTTCTGGGTCCCCTAGGCTAGGTTGCTGTGGGCCCCCCAGGAAGCAAATTTCATGACAAATTTAGTGTCACATAGTGTCAGTCACCAACTGTACTAAAAAAAATAGATGACATTTTCAACATTGCATCTTGTCACAATTCTGCAATTCCTTTCATTTTTGAGACATCAGGGGGCCCCTGCAAGCTGGACCCCCCTAGGCTGCCGCCATATCTAGCCTGTGCGTTAATCATTTAACTATAGTTAACTACAGTATTTTATTGTAATGTAAAACGGTAAAACGGGTTTGCCCTATATACTCTATGGAAAGAGGTGCATATATGAAACACTGGGACACCATTTCCTATACCCCACACCACCTCCTTCTCCCTCTGATTTCCTATCACATTTATCTTCACTACCGTATCCGTAGCCTCTTAGTGCAGATGGGGTCGCCGGTGGGCCTATTCACTATTTGCTGAAAATACTCAACGATATTATAACAAGATAGCTATGACATTACTGAGAGACGTAAGTAACAGATTAAGACATACCCTGTTAGCCATTACAATGTTTGTGACAGTAAAGTTATAACACAGGCTCTGTGCTAAGGGGTTAAAGGCACAAAAAGCTCATAAAATAACTCATAAAATTAAAACAAATACCGGCAGCCTGGCAGACAAGCAGGGGCACAGTGGAGTACAATGCAGTGCAATGTCACGTCATGTCATGTCATGTGTCAGCCATGTTACCCCAAGTGTCTCTTGTCTATTCATTCACAACATTCATTCTCAAGGTACTGCTCTCTCATTGGCTCAGGGCCGCAGTCAGCTTTTGCTGGACCTAGAACAAAGTCATCCAAGTGATACTGTCCCCTTTTTTTGAAATTAACTTATTTTACACCTCCCCTTAAGTTAAATAATTCTCCTATACTTTCGACCGTTCTCTGGGTACAGCAGTGCAAATTTAACTCCAAGCTAGCAATTAACATTGAGTCCTTTGAGACCAGTTAGCCGCCAGCTGGTCTCATAGGACTCAATGTTATCTGCTAGCTTGGAGGTTAAATTTGCACTGCCTTACCCAGAGAACGGTTGAAACTACAGGAAAACTTAAAAACCCTATTATGTAACTCAATGGGAGGTGTAAAATAAGCTTATTTCCAAAAATGGAACAGTATCACTTTAAAGCACACACCATCCCCAATACAATACTGTACTATGTAATGAAGACCCAATTCCATAGATACTGTACAGTAGAGGTCATGTTCGAACGCATCCACAACAGGGCCTCTGGGTATAGGCAGGCCAAGTGTATGTGCCTGTGTGTGCGTGCGTGCGTGCGTGCGTGCGTGCGTGCGTGCGTGCGTGCGTGCGTGCGTGCGTGCGTGCATGCGTGTGTGCGTGCGTGTGTGTGCATGTGCGTATCAGGACTATAGACTCAGACACTGCCACTTTACAAAGAAATCTACTGACTGGTATAGTCTGTTATTTTCCAATTAGTGGACTCTGTGATGCTTGGAGCGGTGTGGGATGAGTTGCTTTCCCCAGGGCCACTTCAGCCTATGGACTGTATGGGATTCAAATTAGTGTGGAAGATTGGAGGGTAAACATCCACAATGGAGGTAATCCAGGTGTCAATATACGTATAATACCACTTCATTTCAAGGCTTGTGTGTGTGTGTGTGTGTGTGTGTGTGTGTGTGTGTGTGTGTGTGTGTGTGTGCGCGCGCGCGCAAGCGCCGCGTGTGCGCATTGGGGGTGATGGCTTAGTTCATGTCCAAGGGGACACAGGCCCCAGAGGCCCAGGTCAAATTATCCCCAGCTCACACACACACACGTCACACACACACACACACACACACACACACACACACACACACACACACACACACACACACACACACACACACACACTACAGTAAGAGGTGGTAACAACATGACAACCGAATCTACTACCAGGGTTTGTTAAGTCATTATAATGCACTGTAGGTTTCCACGTGAACTGCTTTCATGTGAGATTCATTTCTTCTTTTAAATTGTAATGGAGAATGTGAAGTGATTTTTTTCCCTTTTAATTTTCTTCGCTGCCACAAAATTGCTGACAGGAGTAAGAATCACACATGAAGCTGAGAGGGCTTTTTTGCAGTCATTATTACATGGCCTACTGGAGGCGGTTTCGCCAGGTATTGCAACGACCCGGCTGTGTTTTTTTCTGCCCAAACATCACATGCGTGTGTCTACTGCGTCACCAACGTGCTGCCCTCAGGCGCCAAGTAGCCCTCCAAGAGCTTCTGAGGTGCCCACCAAGGATGTTAATAGATATTGCACAACAAGATTTAAGTCATATGATATTATTTATTTCTAACCTATAAATATTTTTTTTATAACCAAATAAGCAAACTATCATTCAATCACAATGTTACTTGAGAAAGATGTCAAGATATCGGTAGAGGATTTTGAATAAAGTAGTCCTCGGGTAGCCCTCAGTAGCCCTCGGCTAGCCCCAAGTAGCCCTCAGACCCATAAAGGTTGGGACCCCTGCAATTCGATAGGTCTATACAATACAATATCTGTTGTAGCTACTGCTGGACTACTGTACTCTATGCGTCATGCTGATGTTGGGGCCTTGTTGCCATTTCTGATTGTGCCTGTTATTTGAAGAAGTAACTGAACAATTTTTTTTATTTTTTTATTTTTTTAAAGGGTGAATAATATCATGCTGGTTTTGAGCCTGGGGCATTATTGTGCCTCTATTGTGGCACACACACACACACACGCACGTGCACACACACACACACACACAAACACACACACACACACACACACACACACACACACACACACGCACGTGCACACACACACACACACACAAACACACACACAACAACAACACACATTACTTCACAAACTATGCACCTCCGAATTCAGAGAACTCTAATGGCTTTCTAATACCATCAAGAAACAGGCCTAACACAAATGTATTTATCAGTTCAGACATGGCCCCTGTATTTTCAGTAACCCTTTGTAATGTCTATTACATGGTGAGACTGAGAATGAAGTTCATTTTGTGTATTCGTGTAGTTTGGAATGCACTGGAGAAAACAACAGAGCCGTCAAAAGTAAAAGTAACAAAATGAAACACAGTTTCCTTCCAACACAGATAACTTGCTGTATCTAACCAGTAGACCACCTGTGTGC
>NC_085859.1:10012946-10052946 GCF_034702125.1 Engraulis encrasicolus
CAAAAACCTTGGCCAATCTCTCAAAACCAGGTTTTTGTGTCTGTGAACGTGTCAGAGCCATCAAAATGTTATGTCACTGTGTAAATGTGTTGGGGGGTGAGATCTTTCATGGACAAAGCATTTTGCAGAACACAACAAAATCAATTGATAATGTACAATTGTACACAACCATTTGCATGGTGATGAAAGCATTTTCTAAATGCTGAAAACTACGAGAAACGTATTTTACCATGTGCACAGGTAACAGCAGGAAGTCACAGTTGAACAAGAAGTTTTGAGAATGATTATTCTGTTGTGAGAAATGTACAAAACCAATTGAGAGGCAGCTGCAGACCAGTGGCCATCTGATGTTTCTTATTACTTGAAATCTCACCCTCCTATGAACCCTAAAAATTATATGCAATCTGAAAAATATTAAAAGTCCTCACACTATAGCTCTGCTTTGAAGATTAATTCAGGTCATACAACGTCTCGACCCAACAGGGTTTTCATCAGACATCATGACATGAAAATTAAAAATATCATGAAAAGGGGGACGCTGTGGCACAGTGCGCTTAGCCCCCCACATTTGGGCTTGCATGCCCACAGGGACCCGGATTCGAGTCCGTCCGGGGTCATTTCCCGATCCCACCCCGTCTCTCTGTCCCGCTGGCTTCTTCCTGTCTCCATCTCAGACCCAAGGCATTAAAAAAGCCCCTCAAATATATATATATATAAAAGTAAAATGTCATGAAAAATATCAACCTCACCTGCCAGGTCGGCCATGTTGGAGAGCACGTGGTAGAAGAAGAAGGGCAGGGAGATGGTGCAGGCCACCAGCCAGGTGAGGCCCACCGCCAGGTAGGAGTGGCCCACCGTGGGCTTCCATCCCGTGGGGTGGATGATCAGCTGGTGCCTCTCCAGGGCGATGAGGACCAGGGAGAGCACGGACACCGTGACCGACATGCACTGCACGAAGTTCGTGATCTGTGTAGTAGAGTTAGTAGAGATACTTACGTATGCTAGTTTGTCAGATCATTTTTTTCAAATGTGTTTGTGACCTGTGTAGAAGAGTAGAGATACGTAGTTTGTCAGAAGATTTTATTCAATTGTGCATTAATCAGACCAGAGCACGGACACGGTGACAGACGTGCACAAAGTTTGTGACCTGTGCAGTAGAGTACAGACAGACACTTAGTTTGTCAGATCATTTTATTCAAATGTGCATTAATTAGACCATCCCGGATTTTGAGGATCATCATCATCACCATTATCATTATCATCCCAATTAAGACCTTGCAGAGCGCCTGTCCCAGAATCCATCAATAATAACAATCATCATCATCATCATCATCGTCATCGTCATCATCATTATAAGAATAAACACCATCATTGCAATGCTGACCTTGTAGAGTGCCTGTCCCAGAATCTGTCAATAATAACTATAACTATCATCATCATCATCATCATCATCATCATCATCATAATTATAGGAAGAAACACCATCATCATACACAGAAATAAACAGAACTCCTCGCTGTGGCAATACCCTCAAGGGGAGTACTATTGCATCGCTTGATTGGTACCCCCCAAAAAAGGTGTGTTCAGTTTCTTGTAATGTCAACCAATTTGCATCTGTCACCTCTTTTTTGAGGTACCACCCAAGCCACGCAATAGTTCTCCCCTTGAGGCCACAGATACTGCCACAGCAACTGCCACAGCGACGAGTTCTGTACAGTACCTTTATTTCTAAGAGTGTTAATGCTGACCTTGCAGAGCGCCTCTCCCAGGATCCAGCGGTCCATGAGGGCGTAGATGGCCGTGACGGGTCCACACAGCACACACACCAGGATGTCGGAGCAGGACAGGTTGGCGATGAAGACGTTGGTCACGTTCCGCATCTCCTTCTGCCGCACGATGACCAGCACTAGACAGGTGTTACCCACCTGGAGATGAAGTTTAACAAAAAAGGAAAAAAAAACACAAAACGTTTTGGGTGCAGGACTAGCAAAGTCTGAAAACTGAAAATAAAGTGCGCACATCAAGCTCCCATTTCTCTTAATTTAATGTACTGTAGTGACGGAGAGGAAAAGATGGAGAGAAGACAGACAGGGAAAAAGAAGTGAAAGAAATTGAGAAGTGGAGAAATGGTGAGATGGGGCATAGATAGATAGAGAGAGAGGGGGAGATAGGTAGATGGAGAGAGGGAAGATGTACGTTTTCGGTCGCATTGGTTTGTCTGTCTGTTTGTTTGTTTGTCTGTCTGTTCTGGTTAGCAGGATAACTCAAAAACATATGAACCGATTTGGATGAGAATTCGTGGAGTTGTTGGTAATGACCCAAGGAACAAGTTATTAAAGGTGGTGATATTGATTACGAACTGGAACCAGGACTGTTTTAAAGATTCTTCCCTATTCCTAGTATACAAATCTAGACACCCCTAGTGACCACAAATTTAACCAAGGGACAGGGCCAGCATTGACATTCCAGTTTCTAACTCCACAAAACATAGCCAAATGTTCTAACAAACAGCTTCCTTGGCGGAGGTCTGCACTCCCAGAGTGCATTCTAGTATGTGTTTTCAGTACTTTATTGGTATTAGAATTATTAGCATAACTTAGCATAATCACTGGAAGTAAATGGTAGGCCTGGCCTAGCATTAGCATCAAGCTACAAGTGATCACTGGACGGAATAAAATAGCCTTTTGAACTCCAGTGAATTTTACATTAATTCAAAACCCTACGTATTCTCATATTTTACCAAACCTTAACTGCATATGAACATTTTTTTATGAACTGTTCCTTTAAGTACTTCAGCAAGTCAGACACTCTCTCTGCACTCTCTCTATCAATGACCCATGGAGTGAATCTCAAAGCCAGACCTAAGTAACTGTAACTAATAAATGTAAATTGCTTGAGCCGAAAATGACTGCTAAGTGTAATGTAGTGTAAAAAAAGTTTTGAATTATCACTGCTAAATTTACTCTGCACACAGCATCAGAGAGAGCGAAAGAGTCCCTCAGCCCCACAGCTAGTAGCACCACGCATTGGCAACTTGTAGCACCACGCATTGGCAACTTGGCACTGCACATTGGCAATTTGGTGGCATTCAGTTGGAACAGCCAACTCCACAGCCAGCAACATGCTGTATGCCACGGTGTGTGTGTGTGTGTGTGTGTGTGTGTGTGCGACTGTGTGTGTGTGTGTATATGTGATTAGTTTAGTTTTGATATTGTGAAATATAAATACATTTTGATTGATTGATTGATTGATTGATTGATTGATTGATTGATTGATTGATTGATTGATTGATTGATTGATTGATTGATTGATTGATTGGTTGATTGATTGATTGATTGATTGATTGATTGATTGATTGAAGATTCCGGAACCTACCAGCCCCACGGCCAGCACCACGCTGTAGGCCACGATGAGTACGGTGGTTCCCAGCAGTGACATGGGGCACTTGCCTGTCTCCTCCCAGTCAGGCATGTCCCAGAGGGGCAGGGGGCGTCCGCTACTGCTGCTGCTAGATTAGAGTCAAGATTAAAGATTGAAGGTTCAAGAGTTTATATTGTCATTGTAAAAAAGGCAACGAAATTGTGTTTGGAGTACAACACTCACAGAAGTGGTAGTATCAGGTTTCCAAGTGATATGATATGATGAGCTATTTCAGATGTTACAAGTCAGAATCAACAGCCTTTTAGACTGAATACAAATAATACCAATAGGGGGAAAACAAACCCCACTTAGTACATCTGAAAAGGAGTGGTACAAATCACAGCTTTTTTACTCCCACCCCTAAAGGTAAGTGCATAAGAGGTAAAAGTGAAACCAGTGCTTTCTTGCCTGTACTCTACCTGCTGTTGTTGAAGCCAGACGCCTCCATGGCAATGGCTGACGGACTGGTGCTGATGGGATGTCGTCAGGTATGATCCTGCAGTAGGCACACACAGACCCAGAGGGCTGCGCCGCAGGTACAGAGGACGGTGGGAGATGGATGGAGGGTTGGTGGTTTCTCTGGTTCTTAGAGGGCCAGGTATGCCATTGTGCCTTTTTTGTGGTTGGTGTCCAGGGTAATCTGGTGGTGGGAAATGGTTGATGGTGTGGTGGGTTGTTTGACTTCAGGGGACCAGGTGTACCATTGTGCCTTTATGGTTGGCTTTAGGGGGAAGTACGTTGGTGGGATGGTTGCAGGTTTTCAGTGATGCACCATTGTGCCTTCCTGTGCTTGGGTTTTGGGGGGACTTGGTTGGTATATCTGGTGGGTTAGTTGCCAGATTTCAGTAAGCCATTGTTCCTTCTTATGCTTTGTCTGACGTTTGCCTGGTTGGTCGATTGATCTCTGGTTGACTGATTTCAGTTTAGCAGGTACACCATGGTGCCTTCCTAGTGCCTTCCTAGGCTTGGTGTATACAGAGGTAAGGAGTAAGGAGTCTGTTGCTTGATTTCAGTGGTACAGAAGTGTCATTTTGTGTCCTTCAGACTGTCTTGTTTGGCGATACCTGTGGAGACACATCAGACAACGATTACTTTACATTACATTATATTACACTACATTGCATTACATTTCATTACATTATGTTACATTGTTGAGATGCAGTCAACCCCATTTTTTTCAATAACAAAACTGTCCTCAGGCATGAGCAAATGCATCATTACATTTGTTGTAAAAAAGATGCACTCTTGGCTGCAATTCATATTCTTCTTATTTAGTGGGTTAGCATGCCACACAGACAGACATTTTGGCCTAAGACACCAAGGAAGACATCTGAATTATATCTAAAGCACTCTCCTTTGAGTCAAGGTAGTTGGAGTATTTAAAAGCCCTTTAACATTTTTTGTTTGTTTTTTTAAAACGCTGCCTGGTTTCAGCCGTCTGGACTTCAGATGAGGCACCCCTTCAACCTGAAGAAAGGACTGTTCTCTCCTCTTGAAACTGAGGAAGACTTCAGTAGTCTGAAAGAACATCGGTCTGTGTGCCATGCTACCCCACTAAATAAGAAACAAGACTTGCCGTTGTCGAGAGTACAGCTTTGGTACAACAAACATTACACATACATTACACTACATTGCACTTATCAAGCTCTTTTATCCAGACAGATTTTCAGGTACAGAGGTGCAGTCTAACAAGGGTACAGACAAAAGGCTCGTAGAGTATCGTCAGCCTTTCTTTCTTTCTTTCTTTCTTTCTTTCTTTCTTTCTTTCTTTCTTTATTTATTTATTTATTTATTTATGTATTTCTGTAAGTCTCACTTTATTAGAAGTGCCGTTTTGCCTCCTCACAAGTACAGACCCAGCACTGGAGGCTTTTTAATTACTCACAACGCTCTGAAATTGAATATTGAGCCAGCTCTACATTATTGCTTCATTTCTACGTCGTTAATCCATCTCTCTCTCTCGTGAAATTAGCTGCTGTTTGGAGAAAGGGAGTAGTTTTTCAGCGAATATTTTGTGCTAATCCATATCTCTCTCCCGAGAAATTAACTGCCGTTTGGTGGCGCGGAGTAATTTTTCAGTGAATATTGTTATTAATGCATGGTGACACCCTTGTGAACAGCATCTAAATGAGTTTTAACAGACGTTGCAGAAGGAGGATACGGTTTGCTTTTGCAGTGTTTCTTACTGCTTATGGGACTGGCACACCACACACAGACACTGAGGTCACATTACTGATCAATGTTGTATTTGTGTGCAATATCGCATTTTGCATTAAGTCCCACACCATTAAGTGAAACTGATCCTTATTTTTGCCAATTATGTGCTCTTCTAGACATGGCCGTCTAAAAGCAGCTAGAATAATACTAATAATAATACCAATAATAATACATAGATTTTGTACTTGTCTAGATACTCAGACGCTTCACAGACCAGCTAGGCCTATATGTAAACTCACAGATGCAATCCTCACACATTTCTGTGGCTGCATCACAGAGGTTCTAAAAACATACTGTAGGCCAACTTATACCAGACTGCTTCACTGGTGTGAAGTATTTTTCTTACATTTTTTTCTTCTAAAGTTGCTTCACTGTCAGCTCGCTGCTTGGTGAAAAACTGTGCTGCATTGTGTGTATGTAGCAGTGCATGAACGGACCTGGTGGGATTTTGTGGGAAAGCGTATTACAGACTGGCAACAAAGCAGACAGACTGTTTTTTTGGGTAGCGGGTTGCTGGGGCCTTTAGTAGAAAACCTACCCAGGCAGGATGGGGTGGGGTAGGAAGACACAAAGAAAACAGATTTGCTTTGAGAGTGCCTGATGACCTGAGAATGAATATCTTATTTGTCATTAGGATCATCCAGAGACAGCGATGGGGAAATGGAGATGGAGGCAAAACAGAGGGATAGAGTTGTGCAGATGGAAACCAGAGATAGAACAGTGGGACATAGAGAAGAAGAAGAGATTGAGAGATGGAAGCGAGACAGATGGAGAATTGGAGGAGAGATTGAGGATAGACATAAAGAGAAGGGGGTTGGGGGGGGGGGGGTGGAAAGGTGGGATTTGCGGTGAAAATAAATGGGGCAAATACAACAACACATCTCTGCACTTTAGCAAGTCAAACACACTCTCTGCACTCCCTCTACCAGTGAGCCAGAGAATCTCAAAGCCTAAGGCCTCAAATGCCCTCAGCATAGGGGAGAGAGAGAGAGAGAGAGAGAGAGAGAGAGAGAGAGAGAGAGAGAGAGAGAGAGAGAGAGAGAGAGAGAGAGAGAGAGAGAGAGAGAGAACAGAGAGAACAGAGAGAACAGAGAGAATACAAGAAGAATCTTACTATCTCTGGAGAAAATCGAGAACAGAATGTTGGTGGCATTCAGAATTGGAATGCTCGCTGAGCGTGAATGTTCTGGAACTCTCACAGACGCACGCAGCCTGAAATGCCACTGCTTTAGAAAGTCAATATGCCTGATGTCTATTCAGGATCTCTGGAGAGACCAAACCTTTTGATTAAGGCCTCGCTAATCTCTTCCTCTGCCTCTCCCCCATGTCTCCTATCTCTCCCTTAGTCCCTCAGGCATCTGTTATGGGTGAGTGTTCAATAACCAAATGGGAGAACCTGACTGTACAATATGTCCATATGTCTATAGTATGTCTGACTCTCTTACATGCTCATATCCCTCTCACTATTTCCCCATAAATCTGTTACCTGGGAGACTATTTATGCAACTAACTATTTATAAACCTGTTTAAATAAGTAACACAATTGTACTCTGGTACACCATCATTGTAGCATTCTGCAATGAAATCATAGGCCTTTATAACTTTTTTGGTGGAAACTTCAGAGTTGGACATATTGCACATGGATCTGAATGTGTCCCCCTGTGAGAAGACAGAGGATAAAGGTCAAGCTCGGGGGTTTTCTAACAGGGTGAACACACCGGCGGCAACAAGATTAAGTGACAGAGAATCAGAATGTGTAGCACGAGGGATACGAGCGATAGAAGTGACAGAACGTGTCAGTTAAAAGCAGAATTCAAGCATTCCGACAGTCCA
Source organism: Engraulis encrasicolus (assembly GCF_034702125.1). Taxonomy (NCBI): domain Eukaryota; kingdom Metazoa; phylum Chordata; class Actinopteri; order Clupeiformes; family Engraulidae; genus Engraulis; species Engraulis encrasicolus. Next base: position 10,020,417 of record NC_085859.1, read on the forward strand.
ATTGGCTGTGCCGGCTGTTGCCGAATCGCATCGCAGCTCATTTGCATAATATTCACTGAAGCCCAACAACAAACGGTCACTAAAGCCACTGTTTCCCAACCAGGGGTTCGTGTACCACTAGGGGTACGCGAGCACACTGCAGGGGGTACTTAGAGTAGAGTATAGAGTATCGTTTATTGATCCCAGGGGGAAATTAAGGAAACTTGGAAAGGTACTTAGAAAAATGTAATTTTAACAAATATATGGAGCTTAATTACATTGGGATGGAGAAAGCGATATAGAACTTGACTTAGGGGGTACTCATGGCACAACGAAAAGGCTTGGGGGTACACAAGACAAAAAAGGTTGGGAAACACTGGCTAAAGCCACTAAAATCGCCTCTAGTTGCCCAAATCGCTTTTGTCTCTTCTGTCGCTAGTGACTCCAAACACGCTGGAATCTCTCAAGTCCCGTCTGGTCTACTCGTGCTATAAGCAGGGGCGCATCTAGCCATTTTGGGGCCCTAGGCAAAATATAAACATGGGGGCCCTCAAAAGCAGGCAAAATACAGGCCTTAGAACTATGTGGTTTGGTGCTATTATATTGTTCTGTATCATATATATTTTCTATTGTACAAGGTCAGGCCTACTATTTTGGTATGAACCACGACTGGTGTGACAGTTGGGGGCCCCTATGGAGGGCTGATTTGGTCAGGGCCCAAGGCAATTGCCAAGGTTTGCCTAATGGAAAGTCTGCCTCTGGCCATAAGGCCTTCCTCATTATGCTGTGTGGGAAAAGATCTTACTGTCTCTCTCCAACATCAGCTCTGGACGCACTTTTAATTAAAAAAACTCTTCCCAGCAGATAATTCCCACTTCTATCATCTGGAAGCTAAAAGCGCTTTGAAATATCACTCCTCTCTCTCTCTCTCTCTCTCTCTCTCTCTCTCTCTCTCTCTCTCTCTCTCTCTCTCTCTCTCTCTCTCTGTGCCAGCAATGTACGCCAAAAATAACTCAATTATTTTATTTTACTGTCTCCATTGTGCAAACACCTGAGACTCCATAGAAAACACTAGCATCAATATCAGTAATATAAAAAACTTGTATTAGGGTGGACACTAGCGAATAAAAAGGAGAGACAGAAAGACAGAACGAAAGAAAGAACAAAAGAAAAAAAAAGAAAGAAAGAAAGGAAATCTGGGTGGGTACATCACTGCTGCCTGATGTTCCATTATGTTATATGTTACGTTTGATACTAGTGTATGTTCAATAACTCTAACTGTAATTAAACTGGTCTCTCTCAGCACAGAGGTTATTACACTACTACGCTGTAAAGAACGCAATTAAGAGCCGCCGCCATCATCAGATCAGCAGCGTGCTGCAGAGGGGAGTGGTATAGTGGTATATCAGCGTATCGACCCCCAAGGCATTAATCATCTAGACAGCCCTTTATGAGAACACACAGACGCGTACAGTACACATATACAGCAGCACACTGTGGGCCTAGAAGGGTACACAGTTCACAGTTCATAATTGTGTACAGTTAATAGTTCGTCCATGGTTCAGAACTAGTTCACTTAATAACACCACACACAGCAATCATTTTTTATCATAACAGTGACAATAGCATATGTGTTAGGTGTCATCGTATATTATGGCGCTCTTATGGGCAGAATTGGGTCTTCATTACACTGACTGTATGTAATAGTCAGTGTGTATGTGGTGGGGGGTTATCAGTTGATCTTGTACCAGACCATGATAAGGCTGTCAGTGGGTCTGGCTGGACATACAATTTTGTGCCCAATGTGTGCCTTCATTTGTGTGTGTGTGTGTGTGTGTGTGTGTGTGTGTGTGTGTGTGTGTGTGTGTGTGTGTGTGTGTGTGTGTGTGTGTGTGTGTGTGTGTGTGTGTGTGTGTGTGTGTGTGTGTGTGTGTGTGTGTGTGTGTGTGTGTAAGGGAAAACTGTCCACCCACCTCCGTGTCCCCCACCCCTTTTTCTTTTCCTGACTCAAGGGCAGTGATGAGAAAATGTTGAGTGTAAACATTAAGCCTTCAATGCAACACGGCAGTATAGTAAATGTGATGACTTTATTGCTCTGTTGCATTGAAACTTTGATTGTTTACATTGAGTCAGTTCTCATCGTTGGCCTACTGTATAGTCACAGCTTTTTACAGCTCCCAATCCAGTGATAATACACTGTAACAAATGATCCCACACTTACGCCTGCTAGATCTGAAGTCATAAAGCTTTCACTAGCCTAACAAAATAAAGGTAACAGTTGCCTTCCACTAAACAAGGCAATGCGAGTGTATTTGTATTGTATGTCTGAATTTACACAATGAAAGTCCAATGCTATGACAGTAACAAAAAAGAAAAGAAAAAAGAATAGAAAGAAAAAAGAAAAGCAAAGTAAACAGCAGCATATGTAGCCTACAGCCCTCCGCTAAGCCACCTCGGATCAGCACCAAAATCAGCTCAGAGATGTGAAAAGTAAAAATACACATAGAACAAAAATACCTGCTACAGTTTCTATCCAACACAGGAGACTTCACAACATAACTGATCTACAATTATTGTAGATTACAGTGGGTCTACCTTCGATCAATTGATTCTGAATTGATCAAATTCGTGTCAGGTTTTTTTTTCATGTGATTAGTTTTTTCAATAACACCTGTCTATCTATCTCATTAGGTACAGTGAAATAGCTTGTAACAACTAATATCATGCACTAATGTTGTACTTACAACATGAATTTACTCAACTTACTTTTGACACCTCTGAAACAGCTTCTGCTACTTTAATTAGGCCTACATAACAAAATGCTTGCAAAATTTCGCAACGATACAATCATGTGTTATTTGCAAGTTATTTTGTAAACCAACCAACCAACAAGCAAACAAGCAAAGCAAATGAAAACAAATAGCCTACATACAAAACAAACACACCGTGGCAAACTCCTCACCTCCTTGTGGAGGGTAAGTGAAGTGTTGTCTGATGCTGATGTGAAGCAGGAGTGTTAGATGGCCTGGAGCTAAGCAGGATCACCTGGAACTAATGAAGCAGCGCAGGCAGCACTTCAAGAAGGGTGTGTGTGTGTGTGTGTGTGTGTGTGTGTGTGTGTGTGTGTGTGTGTGTGTGTGTGTGTGTGTGTGTGTGTGTGTGTGTGTGCGCGTGCGTGTGTGTGTCTGTGTGTGTGTGTGTGTGTGTGTGTGTGTGTGTGTGAGTGTGTAGCGCGTGTGTGTGTGTGCATGCAAATATGCAAATGCTCTTTAGGCGTGTGTGTGTGTGTGTGTGTGTGTGTGTGTGTGTGTGTGTGTGTGTGTGTGTGTGTGTGTCTGTGTGTGTGTGTCTGTGTGTGTGTGTCTGTGTGTGTGTGTGCATGCAAATATGCAAATGCTCTTTAGGCATGTGTGTGTGCGTGTGTGTGTGTGTGTGTGTGTGTGTGTGTGTGTGTGTGTGTGTGTGTGTGTGTGTGTGTGTGTGTGTGTGTGTGTGTGTGTGTGTGTGTGTGTGTGTGTGTGTGTGTGTGTGTAAGACAGGCATGCTGTTTCAAATGCCATTATTACTCAGGGACCCTTCTCATTCCCTAAGTAAACTGGAGGGTGTGTGTGCATGCGTGCGTGCGTGCGTGCGTGCATGCATGCGCGCGTGTGTGCGTGCGTGCGTGCGTGCGTGGCTGTCTTTTTGTTTGTTTGTGTGTTTGTGGCTAGAGGACGTGTGTGTGTGTGTGTGTGTGCGTGCGTGCGTGCGTGCGTGCGTGCGTGCGTGTGTGCGTGCGTGCGTGCGTGCGTGCGCCCGTGTGCGCGCGTGTGCGTGTGCGTGCGTGCGTGTGTGTGTGGCTGTGTTTTTGTTTGCTTGTGTGTATGGATTTAAATAATGAGAGAGCTCTCATCTGTCTGTGGCTCAGTGCAAGAACTCTCCATGCCAAAAGGGGACAGCACATTTACATTACATTACATTTTGCTGACGCTTTTATCCAAAGCGACTTACAGTTATAATCAGTACAGTATTGGTTCCAGTCCCCCTGGGGTTAGGTTCTGTGCTCAAGGGCACCTCAGCCATGGGATGAGGGAGGGAGTGGAATGGTGGGAATTGAACCTGCAACCCTCTGATCTGAAGCCCATCTCCGTAGCCTCTTACTGCAGATGGGGTCGCCAGCGGGCCTTTTCACTATTTGCTGAATATACTTAACTAGGCCTACATTATAACAACATTGATATGCCATTACATAGAGCCTTAAGTAACAGATTAAGACATATCCACTACAATTTTGGTGACAGTAGTGTTATAACATAGGCTCTGCGTTAAGAGGTTAACCACTATACCAACATGCCCCGTGCATCTTACCCTGACTACTCCAAGATAGTCCCTTCTCACTGGCCTTATGCACCAGCACTTTACATTCACTCCACTACCTGGCCTTCTACCTCTTGCTTATTTTTCACAATGCAACGCCAACTGTTTTCCGCTCAACCAAATGCACTTTAATGCCTCATTGCACTTTTCAATGTTTTTGCATGTGTAATTCCCTGTTATTTATGCCCCCTCCTGTTTTACTTTAATGCCCCCCCCCTCACACACACACACACACACACACACACACACACACACACACACACACACACACACACACACACACACACACACACACACACACACACACACACACACACACACACACACACACACACACACACACACACACACTCCCCTTTTTTTTGTTTTTTGTTTTCTCCGGTTGTATTGAATTTGTGGGAAAACCAAAGTGCATTCCTAGCAAATGTATTTCATAGTGTTGATATGGCAACAATAAACTTGAACTTGAACTTGAACTTGGGCTTGACCTTGAACGTATTGCATGTGCAATAAAGCCTTTGCAAATGGTGGTGCCACGTCTGCCACGGTATTCACTGAAGCCAAAAGGGCGCATGTTACTCCTTTATTTTTGTCTACCAGTGTCCACTCGAATTAATCACTTGTAGTGGCACTGACCCTTCCCTGCAAAGCTACCTCCACTTCTGCTACGGCCAGGCCCGCCAACAGGGGGGGGACAAAGGGGTATGTTGTCCCGGTCCCAAGGAGATAGGGTGCCCAGAATTGGGTCCCCATTACCTACAGTAGCATGCATTGGGTAGGGGGGCCTTTCAGATAACTTTGTCCTGGGCCCCACAAAATCAGCCAGCGTCAATGGCTACGGCTGATCTGAAGGCTACTACAGCCTTACGGTCTCCACTCCACACAAGGCGACCCCCAAGTCCAAACTGTTCTGTGTCATTGTCCCCCAGTGATGAAATCCTCTACCAGCTGCTACATAACAAGAGCAGGGTCATCCGCATGGCTGTTACCGTAACTATCATTGAGGACACAGAGGTCATGTCCTCAGTAAAAAAATAAATCAGAAACGTAAAATGTATCTATGATGAAAACCGATGTATGATCAACAAGGATAAATTCAGTCTGTATACACCACCTCCAATCATCCTCAAGACAGTGATTAATGAAAACGAATTGAAGAGTACAGTACAGCAGTACAGCACGCAGTATTTGACCTCAGTATTTGAAAATGTCTCGTTACGGCCCTGATCATCCCTCTCAACCTCCAAGAGCTGGTGAAGACCCCGGAGAGAGCCTCCCTTTCCTGCACAACAACACTAAAGCTCCTCATTGGCAAGACTCTGTAAGTCGCTGCTGCTTTTGTTTTCTTTATTTCTCTGTTGTATTACATACTTGTACACTGATGTAGGCTACTCTGTATTCTCTCACACTGTAATGCAGTGGTTCCCAAACAGGGGGTTGGGACCCCTAGGTACTGATGGGGGGTTACGAACGGAAGGGACTTACCGGTAACTTAAAAACAGGAAATGCATAATTCATATTTCCCTAATTGGCTACTAACAGTATTCACTTACTGTGTATATATTTAATAGATGTTTCCTGGGAATATTAGCGGACAAACTATTCCGCCATATTAGTGGGCAACCATCCTGCCTAAGAATATGGGTATAGTGTATTTTGATATCCTCTTTGTAAGTTGATTTGGGGTAAGAGCATGAAGATGTAATGTAGGAAATTAAATGTAAAGGGATGAAGGGGTGTTATACGTAAATGGACATTAGATTTGATTAGGAAATACTCAATAGCCTAGTTACTGTAACTACCTAGACCAAACCCTACAAACAGAGCAGCATTGTGGCCTGATGGACTAGTCTAGCCCCGCACCATAGGGGATAATCGTTAGCCTGGTTTTATCAGGCCACATTAATTACTTCGTAATTCATTTTTGGTCTGGATCCTCGATGCCCTGGAGCGCTTGACATTCATGACATAGCCTATTTTATTATGCGCCCAAGTGCGTTCGCTTATTGGCTGGCTAGTTATATGTAGCAATGACTCGGGGCGAATCGACTCGAGCTAAGACGGCGTATCATCAGAGGCGACTCTAGGTTCACCTGGGGCCCCAAGCGAAATGATAAGGCAGTGTGGGCATTTGGAATAAATTTGCCACTAATATAGTAAAGTGTGAGCTGTTATTCACCATCCAGGGGCCTGGGGGCCCCAAGCGGCTGCCTGCCTAGCCTGGTGGCAAGATGCGCCTCTGCGTATCATTACACCCGCAACCCGAGTTTGACTCCGACCTGAAGTCCTTTTAGCCGATCCTTCTCCTCTCTCTCTCCCACTGAATTCCTGTCTGTCACACTCTCTTACTGTTCTGTCCTAAATAAAGGCCCAAAAAACATACCTTTTAAAAAAAGAAAATGTAGCAATGACTTTCAACACTCTGCATAGTGAGTCAATGGGATGGGCTTAGTACGATGATTTTCCCTATGGTGCATGCCCAGACTAGGGCTGCACAATATATCGAAAATGTATCGTTATCGCGATATCACGGCTTGTAATACACGTACCACAAATGTTGTGCACAAATATTGTGCATATACCGCAAAAACGTTTTCATATTTAATAGCAGCAAATTTGGTGAAAAGGTTAAAAATGTTTTAAAAATGTTGAAATTTAAGTTGATGCTGTATATTAGCCATGCTTTTTCTTAATAAAAAATGATGTTGGAAATAAGACATTGCTCTCAGTTGTTTTATACATGATAAAGTGTAGAATGGCAAGTAGAGAGGGGAAAATATATGTATTTATTTGTGTTTGCCATGTTGATCTTCCTATTTCCTCTACAACTAGCCTAATGCTATGATTGCTAAAGGACTTTGTTATGTAAGTCAATGCTGAAGATGTTTTTTTTTCTTTTTTTCTCAAATAAGCAGATAAGCAGGAGAGACCTTTGAAGTAGCTGCCGGGGAAGAAGAGACTGGTGTGTGTGTGTGTGTGTGTGTGTGTGTGTGTGTGTGTGTGTGTGTGTGTGTGTGTGTGTGTGTGTGTGTGTGTGTGTGTGTGTGTGTGTGTGTGTGTGTGTGTGTGTGTGAGAGAGAGAGTGTGTGTGTGTGTGTGTGTGTGTGTGTGTGTGTGTGTGTGTGTGTGTGTGTGTGTGTGTGTGTGTGTGTGTGTGTGTGCGCGTAGGCTGCATGAACAGGTGCCTGTGGGTGAGGAGAGGAGGCAAATTTGGGTGAAGCGAGAGAGAAACAGGATAGAGACAGATACAGAAAAAACACGGGAGACGAAAAAGAAAGACACAGAGGAAATAGGAAAAGACATGTAGAGATGAAGAGACAACCAATATGGAAAGAAATCTCTGTGTATGGCTTCCTCAGATATGGTCCAGACACGTGTGTGTGTGTGTGAGGACAGGACAGGACAGGACAGTAGTAATCGATGTCAACAGAGACTGAGGCTTCCCATAGAAATCAATACCAGGCTTCAGTGTGTATTCATGTTATGTCAAATACAACATCATGCCTCCATGCTGTATGATGAATACAATCTGTGCAGCATAATACTGAGAATATTATCAATTTTACCAGTGTCACACATACTCTGTGGGATGGTGCAACCCTGTGATTCTCAACCTTTTTTGAATAAAGGCCCCATTTACCTCATCAAAAGCCTTCCTACACACGCCCCCTTGACCTTATCATAAAACTGTCAAAGCCCTTTAGTATTAAAACAATATAATAAACTAATGGCCCCTATTGGCAACTGAGCCCCCCCACCCCCACCCCCGACCCCCGCCAGCTGTCTCCTCCTCACCGTCCCCTAAGGGCTCCCTAAAGCCCCGTGTACATCGAAGGCGAACTAAGCGACCTGCGCGACGGAAGTCATTGTTTCTGTATGGAGGGAAGGTGAATAAAGCTACCAGAGCGAATTCGTCAGGAGCGAAGCTTCTTGAGCGACCAGGGCGAATTTTGATGATTAAACTCAAGCTAATCTTAGCGAATTCGCTCTGGCGCGGTTTGGTGAAAACCAATTGGAACGTTCACATCGAGGAATGTCCCAGGCTGTCAAGACAGAGCCGTTATGTGATTAGCTGAATCAAACATGTCAGTGCAGTGTCCAGACCGAATAAAACAAATTCATGGCGAAACTTCTTCAACCACCCCAGCTACCTGGGTCGCGTAGGTAGCGCCTGATGTACACGGGCCATAACACCTCCCTGGGTGGCTGTAGAGACCCTGTTGAGAAACACTGGTCTAACCAAAGGAAACATATCTATTCATCAGCTTTTGGTAAGCATTTTCAACTGCTTTGCAACCAGAAAACAGATTCTCTGGTTGCAATACCCAATCAAAAGTTCCCATCCGTGTACATATATCATGTCCCAAATACGGAACCAGAACATCTGTTTGTTTCTGAGGTTTTTTTCAGTTGCAAAATCGACAGTTGAAGAAAGTGTTTCAAATTCGTTAAACTGAATATAATGGAGTCTTGTCCATTCTATACTCATAGCATACAGTCGCTGGGCAAACATATTGGGGTTGGGGTGAATATCTCTTATCAGTGAACTCCATAACTCAGTGTTGCATATGAAGACGTTGTGCACAGTAGAGGACATGTTTCAGTGGTGACATCATAGTGTTGTCCACATGCTTATGGGGCCCCACATCGGCCCCTGAAACACACACACACACACACACACACACACACACACACACACACACACACACACACACACACACACACACACACACACACACACACACACACACACACATCCCCTGTGTTCCCCTCTCAGCATCATTGTGGAACACACACAATCAGAGAGAGAGAGAGAGAGAGAGAGAGAGACAGAGAGAGAGAGAGAAGAGAGAGAAAGAAAATGAGAGACAGAAAGAGAGAGAAAGAGAGACAGAACGAGAGAATGACAGAAATAGAGAGAAAGAGAGAGAGAGACAGAACACGAGAGAGAGGCAGAGAGAGATATTACAGAGAGAAAGAGATGGAGAGACAGAACGAGAGAGAGGCAGAGAGAGAAAGGCAGATGTCTGTAGGCCTATGATCCCTGTGTGAGTTCCCCTTAGCACCACAGTACAGCTGGTCGGGGCACCAGAGGCCCCCAAGGCCTCTCCAGCCCTCTCCAGATGTAAGTGGGGGCCCCTCACAACAGTAACCAGAAGACACTGCAGCCACTGGACTTGTGTAAGTGGGGGGGGGGGCTCACAACAGTAAGCGCTCTCCACATGTAAGGGGGGGGGGGGGTGCTCACAACAGTAAGCGCTCTCCACATGTAAGTTGGGGGGCCCCTCACAACAGAAGCCAGAAGACACTGCAGTCACTGGACTTGTGTTAGTGGGGGGGGCTCACAACAGAAGCCAGAAGACACTGCAGTCACTGGACTTGTGTAAGTGGGGGGGGGGCTCACAACAGAAGCCAGAAGACACTGCAGCCACTGAACTTGTGTAAGTGGGGGGGGCCCTCACAACAGAAACCAGAAGACACTGCAGCCACTGGACTTGTCTAAGTGAGGGGGGGGCTCACAACAGAAGCCAGAAGACACTGCAGCCACTGGACTTGTGTAAGTGTGTGTGTGTGTGGGGGGGGCTCACAACAGAAGCCAGAAGACACTGCAGCCACTGGACTTGTGTAAGTGCCCCCCCCCCCCCTCACAACAGAAGCCAGAAGACACTGCAGCCACTGGACTTGGGCATGCCACTTCCTTTCTTCCCAGAAGCAGTGGGGCGATTCTAGGGGGTAGGTTGGGGCCTCCAAGCGTAAAATCAAAAGAATGAACATTCGCAACAAATCGCCACTGCTCTAGTTGAAAGTCTTAGCTGTAATTCATCATGTATGGCTATTCAATTAGAACTTCATTTGGGCCATATTTCAAAATCAAGAACTGAAGTCGGGCCACACATTTTCAGCCATCACCAACACTGTAAAGAGACTTCTTCAAATCAATTCAAATAAACAATTAAAGACAACCAAGAGATTCTCAAGAACAGCATGTGTTGTACTGCAGTATCAAAACTGCAATGTAGTATATAGCTACAGCTGGGGAGCACATCTGGGCCGCATGTGGACTGTGCCTGGGGCCGCATGTGGCCCTCGGGCGGCCAATTGAATAGGCCTGATGTGATGTATGGGCTAGGGGCCCCAAACAGCTGCCTGTCTAGCCTGGTGACAAGATGTGCCTCTGTATTCCCAGGAGCATGGGCGTAATTTTAGGGGGGGATGGTGGGGACAAGTCCATAATACTTTTGCAATAAATCTAGCTTGTCCCCACAACAAAATTTTCATAAATATAACGCAAAAACAGCATACCCCGACAATTTGCCATTGAAATGTCCACCACTTTCCAAGCCAAACCTACATCTTTGCCCAGGTGCGAAGTAGTCCACAGTAAGTAAGAGGCGTCTTTGTTGCAGATGAGCCCACCCGTGGGCCTGTGCTTTCCAGAAAACACCCAAGTGCATCATAACCACCGACACTGCTATGACATTACTGAGAGCCTTAAGTGTTACAGATTAAGACTTCTGGTGGCAGTCATGTTGTAACAGAGTCTCTGTACAAAGGGGTAACGGTAAGTAAGTGTCAGTAATGTTATAACAGAATCTCTGTGCAAAGGGGTTACGGTAAGTAAGTGTCAGTAAGGCTCTGTGCAAAGGGGTTACGGTAAGTAAGTGTCAGTAAGGCTCTGTGCAAAGGGGTTACGGTAAGTAAGTGTCAGTAAGGCTCTGTGCGAAGGGGTTACGGTAAGTAGCCTAAGTGTCAGTAAGGCTCTGTGCGAAGGGGTTACGGTAAATGAGTGTTTGTGGGTGGCAAGCCAGACGTGACATGAACAGTCTGCCACCGTACTGCACTGGCGAAGCTGAAGGTTGTGGTGGTACCCACGGTTGGCATTTAGACTGTCTAGCGGGTAGTGGCACTCAACAGGCCAGTGTACCCTTTCTGCAGTGATCGGCAAAAAGAAATGCATTAGTTACAATCCAGTTCCACATATTCCAAATGACTTGGTTTTACCTGTCCAATTCAGCCAGGTGATCACCTGGTTGAATTGAACAGGTAAAATAAGGTAATTCAGAATAGGGGGCACTGGACTGTACATTGTAACTGATGAATCTATTTTGCCAATCACTGCCTTCCTAAGCCCGCCCCAAAGATTTGCTAGACAGGGAAAAAAACCTATATGGACACAGATCATCATGACTGAAAAACAGACCAACCCCCATTAGGCAAAACTATTTTCCACCACAAGGGTTGGTCTAGTTTATGAGGTTAATGTGAGTGTGTAAGGGACAGCCTAGTGAGTAAGTAGTAAACAAGTAAGTCTATCAGTCAGAATGTACGCACAGTATGTGCAGTATAGTGTGCATAGGTGGGTAAGTAAGCAAAAGGTTGACCAAGTATGTAATATGTATTAATAAAGCATTTAAAATTCAGTTGATATTGCTCACAAGTCTATTGAAACATTTGATAGAGGTATTGGGAAATAACACACACACACACACACACACACACACACACACACACACACACACACACACACACACACACACACACACACACACACACACACACACACACACACACACACACAAATGATCTGTAGTGTCTACAATTGCATTCTGCTCTACGGCCCTACCTGGCCATTTAGAGTCAGAGTTTTAAAAATGTGTTGATAAAGCGTTTAAAATATTGCCCAAAATAGAAAAAAAATGGTAGAGGGTTTAGGAAACAAAAAAAAGCCCAAAAACACACACACATAAATGGCGACACAGTCTGTTGAGCCTGCAGTTGTATTCTTCACTACAGCCCTACCTGACCAATCGAGTCAGGGCTTTATAAGTTATTGCACAATAAAAGTTTCCCTTCAGATAAGGGAACTGAGTACAGCTGTGTAGCTGACCGGAATACAAAATAAAACCCCAGCTCAGCTCAGCACAGCACAGCACAGCATAGCACTCAGTGGACTGTTCATTTTGCCTAAGGTAACTCATTTTGCCCTTACGATAAGAAATTAATGCAGAAAAAGAAATCGCTCCCTCCCTTCTCCTGAATGCCGAGTAGATGTCAAGCCAGCGAGGCGTTTTGGGCCTTTGCTGTGGAGGGATCCTGGATAGCATTGGCTTAATTTAATAGCACAGGGGACGGACTAATGATAATAAAGGTCTCGGAGTCCTAGAGAACAGGGGACAGTCTAACGATAATAAAGGTCTTGGAGTCTAATAGTCTTGAGCTTGTAATGGCCGTCTGGCACAGACACAGTATGAAACACACACCACTGTGACATATACACACACCAATAGACCACGCAGAGCACAGAGAACCAATATGCCAAAGACACACTCCAGCCTGGTCTTATGAAGTTGCAAGAACCACTGTGACGTTGAACTTTACGAGTTTGGGATTTTTGACATGGATTTTTGAGCTGTGCTATCCATGCATAAATGTGCCCAGGTGGCCTTACAGATGACGTTGACCCGGGCCCAGCCGAAGCTGTCAGCGGACCTGAACACACGCACTCACATACGAGCACATGTGCGCACCCCACTACACAGACAGAGACACACACGCGCACGCACGCACGCACGAACACACACACACACACACACACACACACACACACACACACACACACACACACACACACACACACACACACACTCTCTTGTTGTATCTGGGCATCATAATCCATTAGGGCAACAGATGCGGAGATATCACTTACTAAATAAATACGAGCGTGTTTGGCCTTTGTGTCCGCCCATTAACTGCCTTCATCTGAATAATAACTTATTTGCCACATTTGGACAAAAAACACAAACACATTAGCTGTGTGCATAGTACATGATGTAGCATGGCAACATCCCGGTGTTATGGTTGTGGTTTCCCATCCATCAATATTCCAAAGTCAAAAAGGTTTGGCTGTGGTTATGGCGCACGACACGGCCAGGGCGCACGGCGTTCGATAGACTCGAAGGTTGTATTGAGCTTTATGGGGCCAATAAAGGCAGGCCAGGTTGTGTTGCACAGGGCGACTGACGGACCAGTGATCTACTAGATTTGGATTTTGTCTCCATGTAATTACATTTCTACCAAGCGACTCTGAAATCCCAGTTACAGTGATCAATAATCAACCAATCAACATCCCGATTTAGTTCCAGTCCAGACCAGGGCTTTGAACCGTTATTTTTTTCCAAACGTTCCGTTCCGAACAGAAACGGAATTATAACGTTTCTGGTTATGGGTTCCACCAACAAATTGACGTTCCCGAACCGGTTAGAACAAAAAAATATTGTTCCCGGAACGGTTAATTTCGTTCCTGTCAGCTGATTACTCCCCATAGGCCTAACTGACGTTAATTAACCAAGAAAGACGGAAGTGCAAAAGACCCGGCCTACATTCCAAACTGTTTATTCAAGAGGATGAAAAGAATATCCTCCAGAATTTTGTAATTCAGGGACGACCTAAGCGGAGAAGCAGAGAATAAACCTCAATGATGAAAATGTGTGCTCCACGCTGACTGGTCACGGGGAGCCCTATGATAGACATTGTGAGTTTGTGCATATTTGAAGCGGCCATAGATGCCCAATAACGTCGAACATTCTAGGTGCCGTATACACACGCTTCTCTGCAATGTCTTACAATGATGCAATGGAAACTCTGCCCTATTGTATGACAGTGGTTTCTCTTGTTTAAGATGTGGAGTGGAGACTTTGTAATCCACAGCTCTCACTCCATTCAGTGTCTGATGTCACACAGGATGTGAACCTCAGCTGTCATGGTAACAGGAAAATAATTACTTTTTTTTTAGTTTGAGGAACGGTATTAACCGGTATTAACCGGTTACCATTATTTTTAAATAAGTGTTCCCGTTCCAGAACATAAAAAATAATAACGTTTCCGGTTTCGTTTCTGTTCCCTGTAAAATACAAAAAGTTCCCGGTTTTCGTTTTCGTTCCTTGAACCGGTTCAAAGCCCTGGTCCAGACAACTACAGCAAACATTTTACTCCAAGAATGAAACAGAACCCTGCTTCTTGTAAAAACATGAATGGGATTTAGAGTGAACTAACTGTCTGCCCTTTAAAATGAACCGATGACCTACAGGAGGCCAAAACGCGGAATAAAACATTTGCTTGATCCATTCAACTCTTTGTAATAATTAGATTCTTCAGTAACTTAGACGTGCTGCTGGGTGAAAAGGCATTGGAGTTCCACATTATTCGATAGCAAAGGGAGAGTCAGCGGGCAGGATTCATTTGGCGCTGACACATTTGATTGCCTCGCCTCTACTCATGGCATGATTCCAAAGATTATTATGTTAATTGGCACGGAACTGCTCCATCTGCTTAGCTAGAAAACGGGCTATTTCAGTTTCAATACCTACATATGTCTGGGTGTCGCTACCACGCAACAATGATCATCACATCACACACGCCACCTTACGTGGTGTTAAAAGAGAAAGTGTGAATAACAGTAGGCTATGTGGTGGAAAGAAACATTATCAGCCAGGCTCTCTTCCAGCTCTGTGCGAAACGCAGAGTGTGAATCAAAGCCTTGATCTGCTGTTGAGGCTGAGGACCCCAAGTTTCCTGGTCCTTAAGCTTATGGTTGTCATGCTCAAGTCTATACAGTAGGCTATTTAGTTTTTGGTAACATGGTCGGTCTAACGGAGATTGACCACTAATAAGCGCCCCCCGACCGGACTGCTGGCTACACGCGACAAGTCAGATCCGATCAACAATGCAAACGCTAAACAAGTCCCCATTCACTTTGTGTGACATTGCGCGTTGATATGGCATATTATGTTAGGATAGAATAAGCCCTCATAAGAGCATGGTTTAAATTATTATCCAGCAGAGGTGTTTGGGCTAAATTACGGATATTCGCCGTTGACAGAATTCGCCGTTCCAAACAATTTACGCACATATTGTAGGAATGTGCATGGTGAGTTTGAGTGCGATGCCGGTGCGCACTGAACTGTCAGGTTCACTAAGATATTTAAATCAAATGTCCAGGGTCGACCAGGCAGGCATCACAACCACAAGCTCAAGCGACAATCAAGTTTAGAAACACAATCCCCGTTAGTTGGCTTGACACCCGATTACAAGTAGTCTACTACTCAAATGTCTTTTGGGATACTGAATGAAAAATATCAAACTTTAACATGATAATCTATAGGCTACATTTTCTTCTGTGACATTGGACCAGTGACAAGGTCCGTGGTGCACTCAGCGTGCGAGAAATGCCCATCATAACGAGTCTCTTACCTCGGCATCCAGCTGTTCCCGTGCGGAGCGCCCGCTCTGATATGGAGTTTGAGGTCGTATCAAAAGTGAAGTCCAGGCAAGAGAGAAGGGCGGGTGACGGGATTGGAGGGAGTCTTATCAAGCGATCCAGAGAGGCAGGTAGGAGGTGGCTTATCCCTATCAAGCCCGTGTAGAAACCACGATCAAGCGAAGAAAGGACTCATTAAAGCGAGCCTAGTTGCAGACCTGTTACATCAAGCAGCGAGAGCAAAGCTTTCATGCAAATCATCATCAGTTCAGCCTCGATAGGCAACGACGAGTGGGGAGAGATGTGATAAACTCCACTGCCTCAATCGATTTGTCAAAATACCTTGCCGACACGCCAATTGCAAAGCAGGCTATAGCCTGAGGGCATTTTAAACTTTAAAATGAAATTCTTTTTATCTACTTAAGATAAAGCCACCCTCGCCGACACATTTAAAATGTAACAAGCCCTATTATTCAATAGCCTACTCAAGATTCAAGATTCAAGATATTTCTCCCGCAGGAAATTTGTCTTGGACAACCACAAAGCTACTAATTGCTGTAATATAATAATGTATTATTCGACAATTCCATATAGTTTCATTAGCATGCCGTTTGAGCCAATGTGAAATTACCTCCATTACCTTCCCTTAATTGCCTTGAGTGATTTTGAGCTGCCCCCGCAAGTAGACTTCAACTGGGGTTCCCAAACCAATGCCAATGCCCCCCTTACATGGGTCGTGCCATGTAGGCTACTGTTTCTCTGTGCATCCCCTTTCACAACCCAGTGTCCCACTGGGATATAAAATAATAACTTTACTTCACACAGTTCAGTGATAACAAAATGCATGGGAACAAGCTAACTAATGGGGGTAGTTAAGCTTGTGTTGGATTTATTTAGGTGTACATTAGTTATTAAATGTATTGAAATATTTATTTTTTTGGCCCAAGGGGCCAGGCTAACTTGGCCCTGCCGCCACGCCCCAAACCGGCCTTCAGCCTTGGGTCCGGCCCATTCTCCTCCCCAGGGGACCATAAATATCTTAACCCGCACCTGGTAGCACACCCTCGCTCACTCACGGACCACCAGGGGTCCCCAGCCCCCACTTTGAAAACCACTGGCCTACACTTCTCAGTTCTCCCATTACAACCAGCCTTTAGTGAGTTGGACTAAATGGCCAGATTGGTGAAGGACAGGGCTGGACTGGACATCTGGCATAGCGGGCATTTCCCAGTGGGCCCCTATTTTCAGAAATGTAAAAATGACAGTACATTTCTGAAAATTAGGGGCCCACAAGGGTGCGGGGTGCACCAGTGAGACAGTTCTGTGCCGCTACGTAATTATGAGGGGGGCCCTTTAAGCTAAAAGTGCCCGGGCCCCATTTCTCCCCCAGTCCAGCGCTGGTGAAGGACTCCCTTGGTGAACATGACACAGCTCAGCTGCTGCATGCGAGGACAGGACACACATCGGAATTCCTCAAGTTCAGGAAATGTGAGATTTCCCATAGATTAGCGTTTCTCAACGTGGGAATCTACAGCCCCCCAGGGGGGGCATTAGTGAGCCCTGGGGGGAGTTGAGAAGGACACAGCTGGGGGGGTGCATTGGGTGCATTAGTCTATTTAATGTTTTAATGAGGTCAAAGGGATGTTGAAAGGCTTATGATGAGGTCAAGGGACATTTTTTTTTTAAAAAGGTTGAGAACTGATGGCCATAGAGGCAGCCCAGTTCCCCCCGAAGGATATCAGTCTGTTTCCACGAGACGCCTGTTTTAATTTTTACAGTCCTCTGTAGAGCTTGTAGGGCGGAGCATGTGTGGTCTCCCTTGGCCGTCACCCATGGCTGAAGAAGTGGCCTTGAGCAAGGCACAGAGGAGCCCCACACTGCTCCAGGGGCTGTAGCCATTACCGTGCAATAACTACAGCATGTGTCACTTTGGATCAGGGCTGACCTGGGACTGAAAAAAGGCCTGGGCATTTTTGGCATAGACATGTCCATTGCCGTTGTGTTGTCTGTTCATGTTTTTGTTTGATGTTACATGTTCTGTAAAGCGTCTTTGGGGATTTAGAAAAGCGCTATACAAAATTGATGTATTATTATTATTATTATTGTGAACACACACAGGCCACTTTCATAATATATCTTGACAGGCTGAATCCATTGTCTATATTGATAATGGACCAATGGGCCTACCCCTCTAAATTGTCGGCCAATCCCTGTGCAGGAAAACAATCTCAACAACAGGACCGGCCCCTGGGAGCTGTCGGCCCACTGGGAAAATGTCCAGTATGCCAGACAGTGCCATTAAATATTTGGGAGCATTTAACAGTGTTGCGGACCTTTATTTTCTTTTCTGTAGGCCAGATAACCAGTCCAGCCCTGCTTTGGATAAAAAGTGATATCTGAAGACAATGTGGAGTCTGTGGTGTTCAAATAAATACAAGATGTTTATTTTTTATTTAACCTTTATAAAGCATTCAACTGGAAGCATCGCCAGACATTATCTGCACCCTTAGCACACTCTCAGAGGCTGTGAGACTTAACCCAAAAGTGGATCACCATTTCTTGTCTAATCACACCCACCCACATGAACACGCGCTCATGTGCGCACACACATACACCGCGCATACACACACACACGCACACGCACGCGCGCGCGGGCACGCACACACACACACACACACACACACACACGCACGCACGCACGCACACACACACACACATACTTAATGGACATATTGATTTTATTGTTTTAATCAATTTCTTGCATGTCATCCTTACCCAGTAAATCTGATTGGGATTTTGGGTCATGAGTGATGTGAATATGAAGACCTATTTTGTCTTGCGGTGTGATCCCCTAAGTCATGATGAGAATATAGAAACTGTCTTATTCAACAAGGCTCATTTATTGATAGTTTCTATTTGAAGGGTCCCCTAGAATGCTGCATAATCTTAATGTTTTCAAAGATGGAGGGTATTTCCATAGTGATTGGCGTTCGAAATACTTGTAATGCTTTACAGATAATAAGGGGGTAATTTAATGGTAATGTCATGGTTATTTTTAAACCGCTGTAATAGTTGATACAACGCACTCTTCCGTGTGGTAGGCCAACGTCTCCAAGTTGAATAAACTCAGCAAATGAGGATGTGGATTGCACTGATGTTATTCTTTTCTTCTTTTTGAAAAGAAGAAAAGAAGAACCTGAGTGCAATCCACCTATTTTTCAACTGCACCATAATCATGTCTATGACTATCCTCATTCATCCAGGTCATCTTGGGTAAAACAGGGCACAATTGAAAACTTAAACTGCTCCGTGATCCCTTGAAATGTGTTGGGGAAGTGTTGCTAGCCTATGGCAACATTACGTACGATACCCCCTCCTCCTTCCAACAACAATGGAAAAAACAACAACAGCAGCAACTAGAAAATTAGTTTAGTAAACTTATTAAATGAGTTATTGTTTTACATTGATAAGCACTACAAAAGGGCAAAATCTTTTGTAACTTACGATTTCCCCATACACATACGCAATAACAGTGCAAGCTGGAAGTTGTGAAATGCCAAAGATATGATTTTATTGTGTTTTGCTAAACGCCTGCCTGCCTGCTTGCGCAGCTCTTTGAAATAGCCTGAGCATCTAGTTAATTAACAACGTGCACTAACAAAGGCAACAAAAGCCCACAGGACACACGGGGTCTATTCTTGGGGAGTAGAGTGTTGTTAGAGAGAAAGCTGCAGACAAGCTCTTTTCCTGCTTTGTGTTGTTGAAGAGATCTAACTTTATGGCCACCACGCCCAGGGCAGGCACTATAGGCATGGGCAGACAAGGCCGTCGCCTAGGGCACCAAATGTCTTGGGGGTGCCAATGTAACGGAGGCTAACTAGCAGAGTTGGCGTGGAATCTTAGTAAACCTCCCTTCCAAATGCCTCATACAGTGTCGATGCTGTTGGGCTGAGGGACTAGTCCTTTAGTCCAGCGGTATTGTTCTGTGCCTCCCATTGCCGGACCGTTGTAGTAGACGAGGTGGAAGGTTTGCGGCCCCGAGGGGAACGGAATGTGCAAGAAGACCTCCGTCACCCCAGGTCCCACAGAATTACAACATTAGGAAATGTACCATTAAACTGCACATTGATTATGCATGGGTATTCAGAACATATGTAGGCCTAGTTACTAGATCAACTGTGCTCAGTCAGATGTATTACACTATGTTTATAGATGCCAATTTATATTTCCACAAAAAGCAAAGAGGGGTGCTCGGGTCGCCTAGGCCAGTGTTTCCCAACCTTTTTTGTCTTGTGTACCCCCAAGCCTTTTCGTTGTGCCATGAGTACCCCCTGAGTCAAGTTCTATATCGCTTTCTCCATCCCAATGTAACTAAGCTCCATATATTTGTTCAAATGTATTTTTTCCAAGTACCCCCTGCAGTGTGCTCGCGTACCCCTAGTGGTACACGTACCCCTGGTTGGGAAACACTGGCCTAAGCCCTAGGGCACCAAATTGACTAGAACGGGCCCTGACTATGTCATTGGAGTGGAAAGAATTAATCACATCTCTCATGCTGCATGAGTCAGACCATTAGTCATGCAGGGAAATATTGACTCTCTTTCTGATTTTAATATCAATATTTCGTTTTTTTTGTTTTATAATTGATCGATACGTATTGGTATACAGCATATCATTTTTTTTGTAACACAGCCCTATTGAATAGCTCTAACTTAATGGGCCGCACACACAGCAGGCCATGCCATTGGAGGACATATTAATCACGTCATGTCACAGGAAAAAGGCTGAACAACTGCAATTTCAGCTCTGAATGACTGTGATATTTCAATGGCATCTCTATGCATGTGACAAATAAATATCCTATTCTACCATTGAAATCTTCTATCCTTGCATCACCTCACAGTGCATCTCAGGTCATTCACAGATGGATGGATGATCAGATTGACACTACTCCTTACAATGCCCCTCTGGCCTGTGAATGAATCATGTCACAGTGAACTGAACAACTGTGATTTCAGCACTGCACAGGACAGGTATCATACTTCAAGGTATCTTTATGCACGTCAGAAATATATATCCTATTCTATCCTTGTAGTCCTCACAGTAAACAGAATAAGTGCAATTTCAGCTTTGCACATCTGCCATACTTCAAGGTAGCTTTATGCACGTGACAAATAAATATCCCGTTCTATCCTTGTAGTCCTCACAGTAAACTAAATGACTGCAATTTCAACAATTTCGATTACTAAGGGAGCAATTGCCTTGCCTTGCCTTGCCTTGCCACTGAATGACTACCATACTTCAAGGTATCTTTATGCACGTGCCTAATAAATATTCAATTCTACCGTTGTAATCTTCTGTCCCTGCATCACCTCACAGTGCATCTGGGATCATTCTCAGTTGGATGGATGATCAGATTGACACTACTCTTTACAATGCCCCTCTGGCCTGCGAATGCCCCCCTGTGGGTCAAAAGGTCAAATCCGTCGTGGAGACGATGACACGACATCAAAGGGACACTCGGCATATGGCTCGATACGAAGACGGAGAGAGAGCCAGTAGCCAGGCCGGCAGGCAGATAGACAGGCAGACACGAACGTTCGAGTACTAAGGGAGCATGTAGACAGGCAGACAGACAGGCAGGCAGGTAGACAGGCAGACAGGTAGTTAAGCAAGCAGATAGACAGGTAGGCAGGCAGATAGACAGGCAAACAGGAACGTTCGATTACTAAGGGAGCAGACAGACAGACAGGCTTTTTAGATTTATACCGTAAGGTAGACAGACACGGTCATGAAATGACAGGCAGTCAAGTAGACAGACAGGTTGATCATACATTATAAGATGACAATGGGACAGGCAAGAAGACGGACAGACAATCAGACAGACAATCAGATAGACAGAGAGACTTATTAGATGCCCAAAGGAGCAGGCAAGCAGGTATGAGATGACTAAAGAATCAGGTAGACACACAGGCACATGCATTACATTGGCAGAGGGACCACACACCAAACAGTCAGTTAGGCAGACAAACAGAAAGACAGACAGGCAGGTTCATAAGATAACTGGATGAGCAGACAGCTACATGCACTTATATGAAAGGAAGAGCAGACCAAGGGCTCCGGGACAAGTTTTGGTGCATTTTCGTTTCTTTTTCTTTTCATTTTCTTTTCTTGATTCTTTACTTAACAATGTTACTGCTGCTGCACTCCACTCATTTATCGGCAGTAAACGCTGGGAAAGGGGGGGTGCTGTGGCTCAGCGTGTTAAGCCCCCCACATTTGGGCTTACATTGCCCACGGGGACCACGGTTCGAGTCCGGCCAATTTCCCGGCCCTGCCCCATCTCTCTATTCCAATCATTTCCTGTCTACTCTCACACTGTCCTGTAATAATAAAGGCCAAACAAGCCCCCAAAAAATCTTTTTAAAAGTTGGGAAAGCCTCATTTAGGGAGCTCAAAAGTGGGGTTGCCTGCCAATGGTCCACTGCATCCCAACTTTCCGGCAGCTATGGAGCAGCAGACAGACAGACAGACTGGCAGGGTGGCTGTTAGTCAGTAGGAGGACCCACACAACACCCATTAGGAGCTACTGACAAGACATGATCACCATGGCCTGACTGTGATGGCTGTGATCAGGGCCGCTGACAGCTTTGGCCGGGCCCAGGACAAAGTCATCTGAAAGGACCCCCCAGCCCAATACATACAAATTGTAATGAGGAACCAATCCTGGGCCCCCTATCTTCCTGGGCCCGGGACAACGGTCCCGTTTGTCCCCCCTGGGAGCACCCCTGGTTGTGATCTTTCTAGCCCATCTGTCATTACTATGTGATGGCTGTGATCCCTCTTGCCCTGCTGTCAGATTCCACATACAGTGCACATCACGGCTGACAATTTCCTTTGGGACCATTAAAAAGAATCTTGAATCTTGAATCTCTTGACAATGGACACCTCCTGACACTCCACACTCCACAGGCGACTCCACACTCCATCCAAAGCTCATAGACATCACTGCTGTCAATGTTACAGCTCCAAGCTGTCAACTTCCCTGCTCCCCCCCGTTTCCCCCGGCACACACGCACACGCACAAGCACACACACACACACACACACACACACACACATGCATGCACGCACACACACACTGCCACGCACACACACACACACACACACACACACACACACACACACACACACACACACACACACACACACACGTATACGCACGCACGTAGGCACACACACACACACACACACACACACACACACACACACACACACACACACACACACACACACACACACACACACACACACACACACACACACACACACACACCCCTCCTAAGAAGCCCTCTCTTCCAGTCCACCCTGTTAGTGCACATCTTTTCTGACAACACTTCCCCTTGCTGACAACTTCTCTTCCATTTGCTGCCACTACCAGCCAACCCCATCCAGAGGCTGATTGGTTCTGTAGAGTTTGAGGTCCCATACGTTTCATGTCTCATCATATCCCCCCATCCAAAGCCTGATTGGTTCTGAAGACTGTCAGCAGGTGCAGGTCCAATGCGTTTCATATTCTGACATTGGCAATCGATTGCCAAATTGGTTCTGTAGCATGTCAGGTCCCATACATTTGATATCTCATCATGTCACCCCATCCAAAGTATCAGGAGGTCCCATACAGTACGTTTGATACTATTTCACCATACCAGACACATCCAAAGCCCGATTGGTTCTGGAGAATTTGAGGTCCCATACATTTGATATCTCATCATGTCATCCAAAGCCCGATTGGTTCTGGAGAATTTGAGGTCCCATACATTTGGTATCTCATCATGTCATCCAAAGGCTTCTGAGTGTCGGGTATTATTGTGTCATACGTTTCATGTTCTGACACTGCTGTCCCTCCCACCCCTCAGCCCCCAAATCCTAATTCACAGCTACTCACCCCCTCCACACTGCATCCCATCACACCCAATCTGACGGCCATTTGTAACTCCTATGACAACTCCACCACTCCTATTACCAACCCCGTCCAGAGCCCGATCGGTTCTGTAGAGAGTCAGCAGGGAGGCCGACGGGCAGTGGCGGTTTTATGAAATCTGAAGACCTGGGGCAAAGAAAAATTTTGAGGGCCCCTCTATAATAATAATTAATCATGTATAAATGCTGGAAAATGAATGCCAATGTGCCAATGAGGCCCCTAAATTGATGAGGCCCTGGGCAATTGCCCCACCTTGCTCAATGCAAAAAATGCCTACGCCGATGGGAGGAGGGTCCCGGCTCACGGGGACGGGGGAGGGGGGCAAGAATTGGGCCCCCATTACATTGTATGCAGGGCTCTAAATTAACACCAGCAACCGGCAAAAATGCTAGTGAATTTCCAGTTTGACGGGTAGGAAAGGCGAACTTACTAGCCAATCTGACCCATTAGTGAGAGCGTATTTAGCTAGTAAGATTAGCACGTACTATTGTATATAGTGGGTGTGGGGGCCCTCTCAGATTACTTTGTCCTAGGTCCGACAAAAGCTGCCAGCGTCCCTGCGTGTCAGGTCCAATACATTTCATATTCTGACAATGTTGTCCCTCACTACAACCTTTCAGGCCTAGCATTCCCCCTACAAAACCCCCAACCCCCCACCACCCCCATTCAAAAGCCATAAATATCAGAGCACAACCCCAACTACCAATCAATCCCACATCCAATACCACACGACCACTCCCCCTTGCCCTCATGTAGACTGCATGAGTTCCTCTGGAGCACTTGCCAGTTGCCACACACACGCTTGTACGAAGGCACGCACAAAAACATGCACGCACGCAAGCATGCACTCACACACACACACACACACACACACACACACACACACACACACACACACACACACACACACACACACACACACACACACACACACACACACACACACACACACAGACCTCTGTCATTACCTCAGTGGAGTTCACACAGACACACACACACACACATACAACACATACACACACACACACACACACACAGGCACGCACACCACACACTCACACAAAAACACACCTCTGTCATTACCTCAGTGGAGTTCACGCACACAAACACATGCACGCACACACACACACACACACACACACACACACACACACACACACACACACACACACACACACACACACACACACACACACACACACACACACACAAACTCACAAAAAAACACACCTCTGTCATTACCTCAGTGGAGTTCACGTACACACACGCACACATACACGCACGCACGCACACACACACATACAAGCACGCGCACACACACACACACACACACACACACACACACACACACACACACACACACACCTGCCACACACCCCTCTGTCATTACCTCGGCACAGACTACTCCATCAGCCATCAGCCTTCACACTCACTCAGCTGCTCTCTACACACACACGCCCACTCCTGCTCAGATTGACTCTGTGTGTGTGTGTGTGTGTGTGTGTGTGTGTGTGTGTGTGTGTGTGTGTGTGTGTGTGTGTGTGTGTGTGTGTGTGTGTGTGTGTGTGTGTGTGTGTGTGTGTGTGTGTGTGTGTGTGTGTGTGTGTGTGTGTGTGTGTGTGTGTGTGTGTGTGTGTGTGTGAACTCCACTGAGGTAATGACAGGTGTGTGTGTGTGTGTGTGTGTGTGTTTGTGTGTGTGTGTGTGTGTGTGTGTGTGTGTGCCTCAGTATTCAGTTCTCCACTTCACAGGCTAATAGCTCCGCACCGCTCAGATTGACAAGAAGAGGCGGGCAGAAGTGGGAGGTTTGTGTGTGCATGTGTGTGTGCACGTGTGTTTGTGTGTGTGAGTGTGTGTCTGCGTGCTTGCGTGCTTGTGTGTGTGTGAGAGAGACAGAGGGATAATCTGTGTTCGCACACGTGCCGTGTGTGTGTGTGTGTGTGCATGTGTTTTGTGCGTGTGTGTGTGTGTGTGTATGTGTGTGTGTGTGTGTGTGTGTGTGTGTGTGTGCATGTGTGTGTGTGTGTGTGCTTGTGGGGTGTGTGTGTGCTTGAAAATCAGCAGGTGAGGCCGTCGTTCCTCCTGCCAGACTGTTTTTAATACTCCAGAAGGACCTGATCAAACGCCTAGTCCAATTTACCCTGAGCATCCGGGAGAATGAAATTGCCCTGTCTATCTCTCCTCTCCTCACCTCATCTGTGTCTCGGTGTGTGTGTGTGTGTGTGTGTGTGTGTGTGTGTGTGTGTGTGTGTGTGTGTGTGTGTGTGTGTGTGTGTGTGTGTGTGTGTGTGTGTGTGTGTGTGTGTGTGTGTGTGTGTGTGTGTGTGTGTGTGTGTGTGTGCGTGCATGCATGTGCGTGTCCGTGCATGTGTGTGTGTGTCCGTGCGTGCGTGCGTCTGTGCATGTGTGTGTGTGTGTCAGAGCATGGCAACCCGACCGAAGCCCGACGGGCCGGGTCGGAACCCGACGGGCCGGGCCGGACTCGGACAAAAAAAATAGAATATCTGTCGGACTCGGGTCGGGCTCGGGCTTGAACCAAACAGACATTGTGAAAATTGTAAGCAATCAGAGGAAACGTTTCAGTTCATGCTCGGCAGTTTTGTGATTAAAAAATAAGTAATTGAATATGCATAAATGAAAATGTTGGTAGGCTACTCGTGCAAGTGATTATTATTGGCTGTATGCACGCGCCAGTTACCAGTGGCAACATGGACGCTCACTCCCAGTCAGCCGAGCAGGAATGCCGAGTCAACTTGCTTTCTTAATAAGCGCCAAATACAGTTGTCAGTGAACGCGTGGTCTTTTGTTGTAGGCCTAGTGTAGGCCATGTTTTAGCATGCCTTCGGTGCTGTCTTAAATGTTGAACATAAAATGACGAAGTTTGTCACTGCATTGCTCGCCAAGGATTACATTTCCAGCAAGGGGTAGCAAGGAGCATAATATGGATTAAAGAAGACGCACACGCTACGTGGAGTTGCCTAAGGTAGGGGCGAAGAGGTTTCCTGTTACTACTTTGTCCGCTGTGACATTTCATGTCCTTCACGTAGGTTCTTAATTCTTGTCACTTTTACTGTAGCCTACAGTTGTAACTATGCGCGTGCAACCTTTCCTGATTTTATATTGACCGCATGGACATCAGGGGAAATGACATTCTCTTGGAGGGCCGAACAGGCTACTGTTCTTCGGGGTGAACTTATAGCCCATCCTTCTTAACGACAAGGAGTGGCATCTTCACCGGCTCGCGGGGATTTATTTGCACTAACAGTAACGTAACAAATGCGTCCATAGACGCGCTGACTGCATCCAAACCGTATTCGTTAGTTTTCGCCTTTCTTATCCTCTCACGCCCCTCCCATGCATTTGATCACAGCACCCAACATCTCTGGTCTAACCGAAAGAAACATAAGGTGCGCTGTCACATGTATGCGTGTGTTTATACTTACTATGCGTGCGTAACTAAATTAGGCTACAGCAAATTGCCTCATCCTAGTTGCCTATCCAGGCTATTTATCACGTGCTATTTTGAGTATGAAGGAGGCCACATAGAAAATATTGCTTGCGCACAGGTTCTGTTGTTACTACAGTGGTCTCGGGCTTCGGACGGGTTCGGACACAAACATTTTAATTAGTCTCGGGCTCGGGTCGGGGTTGATCACTTTTCTGTCGGCTGAGGGCCGGGCTCGGACAGAAAAAAACGGCCCGAGCCACGCTCTAGTGTGTGTGTGTGTGTGTGTGTGTGTGTGAGTGTGGCGTGTGTGTATGTGTGTGTGTGGCGTGCATGTGTCCATGTGGTCCATCTGCAGTAAGAAGCAACAAGATTTCAAACCAGAAGCTTCACATCACCAGCACCCAGCTGGAAGTGTCACTTATGGCCAAAGCAAAGAAAGCTCCCGCACACTGTTCACATTTGCATGGTTTACGGCATCGCTACAGTCTACTGACCTTCTTCAAGCAATTCAAACAAATAAATGGTCTGCCGTCATTTGGTGAAATTCCTGGAATTATGGAATTTGTAACGGCCTTAATTCTTGGGTTGCAGCTGACGTCATAGTGCTGCCCCCTGGTGGTGATCTACCGCTGCTGGTGGACAACCTGGGCTTGGAGCCATTGAAACCCATTCAAAACTTAATTTTTTCGATCTGACACAGAATATTTTTAATTATACCTAAAGACACACCATGGGACTTGTTTAAAAGCTGAGAACCTCAGCTTTCCATAACTGAAAGCGGTATTTTCCTAGCATCTACCAATCCGAAGGTAGCCCACTTTAAGGAATTACTTTTCTAAAGATAGCGTTTTGTTTCCTTGGAAACGGACGCGGTTTATGTGTTACGCATACGCTATTTGACTCGGTTTTGGACTATTATGGATGCATTTCTAATCTTGACATGTTAATGGACAATCTATGCGAATTTCATAATGTGTTTTTATGTGATATGGGAGTAAATGTGTTTACATCCCGTCTGGGATTTGTTAAACTAGCTGGCCCGCTAGTTAGCTAGCAAGTGCTAGGTCTCTACACTACATCATGTCAAAAGTGGAAAGATTTGCCGACACTCAAGGCTGTGGATATAATGAACTGGTTCTGTGAATGTTCTCAGAATGTTTTGCTTTGACAAATTGCTGATATTATAGCATTACATCCAAATCCTGGTGTTTCTTTGTTTATGCTTGGGCCATTGAGACCAGGGCCGCGTTATCCTATGGTGCAACCGGTGCAGCAGCACCGGGCCCCGCCACTAGAGGGGGCCCCGGACGTCGTGAGATTGGAAAATATGAAACGATATTTTGAGACAATCAATTGTATTTTTGATGCATTTCGCCATCCGTAGGCAAGCAGAGGCGCATATGCATATCTTGTCACCAGGCTAGACAGGCAGCTTGGCCCCCCCAAGACTGTAGCTGGGGAACAGAAGTGGCGATTTGTTACAAGTGTTCTTTCTTTTTAATTTTCACGTGCCCCCCCTACTGAGCCTAGAATCGCCTCTGCATGCACGCAGGAATCGGAGGTCTTCGGAATAATCATTTCAGTCAGATGCTTCTGGTTGTGTGCCACCAGTGAAAACGGTGGTCAATATTTTTTGAGTTTGATGATGGGATACTGTCTTAAAAAGATGTGAGAAACTCGGCGTCAGCACTTGCTTCAGATTGTACGGATAAACTTCAGCCCGGCATGGATTACCGCATTGAAGAGAAGGTTGGCAACGTTAGTCATTTTTGTAAGGTCAGTGTTATAATTGCTTTTTGTAATAGTTGCATAGCGATCATGGAGTTGTGCAATCACGTAAGCTAAGCAAACAAGAGCACAGCACACCAACCTAACTTTATCTTATTCTAGTCAAAACATGGGGAAATAAATCACGCACCCAACTGCGTTCGCGAAACTAAAGTCTTGCATGGCGCGGCGAGGATCACTTCTGAGGTGTTATTAAAAAAGTGTTCACAATAATGCTGCGTAAAGTGCACCAACCAGCACTCAAAGTTCTGACAGTCTGACAACAACAGGGCAAGCCAAGGATTTAGCAAACACTAAAATGATATAGTCGCATTTTCCAAAAGCACTGTTATGGCCATTTCCCTAAAGCACTGTAATAATGTCGATGCTCTGTCAGCGTAGCCTATATCGTTGCGTTCGGGTTTGTGTTCAGTTAAAACATGCCTGGGTACCACTCGCAGATTGTTCAGTTAGCAAGTGGCTCTTATCTGGAAGAAAAAAAAACGTGTGTGATACATCCACATCTAAACATTACGAATTTGCACCGTAGTCTACTGTAATGATTGCATACAGTGTAATGCACCATCTAGATGAAAACCGCTGACTTCTTAATTGGTATATGGTAGACTACATTTTGAGGGGATTTCGTGACAGCTTCGCTTTGCAGTGGTTCGCTGCTAAGGGGATTCCCTCCTTGCGACAAGCGACACAGCTGAGTAGGCTAGGCTACTTTCCTTTGACAGTCAGTCAGTCTTTCCAAGGCCATTGGAGGTTAAATTATTTAACACGTGTTTACCACGACGGTTTCGATTCGACAAATTGGTCGGCAGCAACGTAGCAAAAATAAGAGACTTTTTGGTTGTGCTTCTGTTTGGAAGTTCTAGCTGAGCCGACAAACGGCAGTGCACAGAATTTCCTCCCTGTCAGCTGGCTATGCTTCCTGCGTTGTGACTAGTGAACTCAGCAGGGGGTTCAGCGCACCCTTTTTTGTGTTGGAGTAAACCGTGTAGCCTGCGTTTCATGCGTTTTGAATATGGCTCATTATAATGTGGTGTAGGGGCCCCGGATTGCGTCTGCACCGGGCCTCGGCGAGGGTTAACGCGGCCCTGATTGAGACAGATCGATTCTAATATCTATTACTTACTTGCTAGCAGGGGTGGAAAAGTAACTAGGCCTAAATACTTTTACTCAATATTGTACTTGAGTAGCTTTTGTGAATACTTTGTACTTTTTAAGTATTTTTTAAAATTAATACTTTTACTTGTACTTGAGTATATTTTGACCCAAGAACTTTTCTCAATTACACTGGAACCTGGCCTGAGTACTGAGTAAAAAAAATTGACTGAGAGACAAAATGCCATGCACAATAATGCCACAATCCGCCGTAAATGAAAGATTGTGCAGGATGGCACACAGCATTTCCACTATTTTACTATCTTGTATCAATGTATTGGATGATGGCTGGTGCCAAGCAAGAGATAGAGGTTATGGAGGACGATATTCAATAAAAAAAAACATGACATTCTCAAGAGGAAAGCTAATTAAAAGTAACTAAGTACTTTTACTCAAATTACATTTTAAGTGAAGTACTTTTTACTTTTACTTGAGTGGATTTTTAGATAGGTACTTTTACTTGTACTTGAGTAGAATTTAGGCAAAGTAAAGATACTTTTACTTGAGTACACATTTTCTGTACTCTTTCCACCTCTGCTTGCTAGCTAACTAGCGAACTAGCTAACAAATCCCAGACGGGCGTACTGTTAACACATTTTACTCTCATGTTACATAAAAACGCATTTTGAAACTCGCACAGATTGTCCATTAGAATGTCAAGATTAGAAATTCATCCATAATAATGCAAAACCGAGTCAAATAGCGTATGCGTAACACATAAACCGCGTCCGTTTCCAAGGAAACAAAACGCTATCTTTAGAAAAGTAATTCCGCACTTAAAGTAGGCTACCTTCGGATTGGTAGATGCTAGGAAAATACCGTTTTCAGGTATGGAAAGCTGAGGTTCTCAGCTTTTAAACAAGACCCATGGTGTGTCTTAAGGTCTAATTAAAAATATTCTGTCGAACATCGAACAAATGTACTTTTGAATGGGTTTCAATGGCTCCAAGCCAGGGTTGTCCACCATTTCAAATTCGCGCGCTCCAGTGAAGGGGCATTCTGACGTAACTGCAACCCAAGAATTAAAGGTGGGATAGGTGATGCTTTTCTGGAACATTTTTTATCACATCATCTGAAAAACTCCTCATGACGCCATAGCACCCATTAAAATAGAGTGTTTGGAAAAAAAACGAAATCTTTTGGTCCAGTGTAGAGGGCGTAGTCAGAAGAAAACGGCAACCAATAGAAGTAATACTCATCATCACTTCTATTGGTTTCTGACACGTCCATCAACCGCCAGCACTCACCCCTCCTCCCTGCGCGTTCACCGACTCGTGAACTTGACCGCCCCCGCCCCCGCCATCATTCATGCACACGCGACAAGGCTCATCATCACTGGGCTAGCAAGGTAAAGAGAGTTAGCAGCAGGCTGAGCTACTTGGAAACGTTGGTGGCTTTTGCAGAGCTACAGGAAGAACTTTGGCTTTTGGTACACTGGACTAACCATGTCAGGATAACATACTCCCTTGGATTATAGTCATCGGACTCGCAAGACCAGACTCCAACACGGGCTGAAAATTGGAAATCGGACCTGACACTCTTGGACACAGATGTCGGCTACGGCAGCGGCTTCAAACGTACGCTTTGGTGACCATATTTCTAATCGAGAGGTGAGGTAATATATTTGTCTGTATAATATTTTGTGAATTGGTTTAGGACACAGTGGTGTCTTTTTTTAAGCAAGCATCCATTGAGAGGGGTCAGAGGATTAGCTCAAGCTCCAACATATCTATCTGCTACCTTGCTTAACATAGCTGCTACCTTAATCGCGTTATTTTGGTGTTTTTCCCCTGTGGCATTTATTCTGTGCACATAAACACGTTTTCAGAATTGCTCTGTGTAACTCAGACGGTTACTCTTGTGTGTTTTGCTACTAGTTGTGCGAACGAGCCAGACAAACCAGCTGGGAGGACGGAAGCACCTGTTTTCAATCCCCCTTCTCCATCCGCGTTCAGTAACTAAATACAGATTCACCCCGTAATAAGTAAGTAACCTACCATGTTTACGCACACATTACTTTGACCAGCAAAGCCCATGTCTTTCTGGTGGTTTACAAAAATATATCGTTTGCATTTTTTGCTTTGGGTACGTCTCTGTTGTATGACGATGGTAATAGCAAGCACAAGCACAACCTGTTCGCCGCTCCAGCATTGCAAAATAGATTCCTTTTGGGTTTTCAAATGTTTACATGATTGTGGGTGTAATGTTGTTAACTCGCTGATGTCGTTTTTGAGAAGACAGTAGTTTTGCATTTGATAAATACCACATAATAACCATGACAGCTACACAGCAGATCTTTATTGTGATGGCTACACTGAATGATCACATGGAGATGCCGGTACATTCGTTTTTACCCTGGTTATATAGAAAATGTTATGCTTTGTCCATTCCAAGGTTGTGGTGTTTCAATACATTCAATGATTCAATACACTGGGACACTTTTCAGTCTTTGAGGTTGCTGGAATCAACACAGACTACCTCCATGCACCTTATCAGAACACTTTGCATGTTTTTTGTATACTTGTCCCCTTTGTGTATTGCTTTCTCTTTCTAGGTTCTGTTGGTTG
>NC_085859.1:10060446-10062946 GCF_034702125.1 Engraulis encrasicolus
GCCTCATAAATCGCAGCCACACACACTCCATTACACACACACACACACACACACACACACACACACACACACACACACACACACACACACACACACACACACACACACACACACACACACACACACACACACTTTATGTTTCTCCCCTGTGTCTCTGTCTCTCTCCCTCTGCCCCTGAGTGTGTCCTTTAATCTCATATCTATTATTATACTCACATATGGACTAGACGCACACACACACACACACACACACACACACACACACACACACACACACACACACACACACACACACACACACACACACACACACACACACACACACATGTGCGCGCACACACACACACACGTACACACACACCTGATTTTTCCTAAGTACTTGCCCTGTCCACCCTCCCGGCTCCTCATAACTCCCATCTACTGCAGGTGCAGCTTCATGGATCTAGCTGTAGTGTGTGTGTGTGTGTGTGTGTGTGTGTGTGTGTGTGTGTGTGTGTGTGTGTGTGTGTGTGTGTGTGTGTGTGTGTGTGTGTGTGTGTGTGTGCGTGCGTGCGTGCGTGCGTTTGTGCATGCGTGCGTGCGTGCGTGATATGACAGCAGTCTGTTAACATATGGCCCATTCATATGCCCTAAGGTCCATTACACCTGACCACACACACACACACACACACACACACACACACACACACACACACACACACACACACACACACACACACACACACACACACACACACACACACACACACACACACACACACACACCACTAAACTCCTCTGTGTGTAACCCTTAGTGTCCTATTGCCCTTGCAGAGAAGGGTGACTGCTACGTTCTGATTAACACACACACACACACACACACACACACACACACACACACACACACACACACACACACACACACACACACACACACTGATGACTATTGAGTTCTGCTTATTTTATGACCATCTGTCCTCTGGGCCCATTAGAGGGAGATAATGAGTCTATGAGTATAGACACACACACACACCACACACACACACACACACACATGCACAAGTGTGCACATGCACACACACATTGACACACATTGACACACACACATTGACACACATTCACACTCTCACACACACACGTACGCACACACACACACGCAAGCACGCACACGCACACACACACACATACGCACACACACACGTAAACACACACACACACACACACACACACACACACACACACACACACACACACACACACACACACACACACACACACACACACACACAATGATCATGAACCAACGAGTAGGCCTATGTGCTCTAGCTGCTTCCCAGATCTCAGTGGTGATTTAGGTAGACTAATAAAAGTTGCTCATTTGACCCGTAACATTTCGTTAACGTTCAGTTAACCTGTTGAGAATACTTGAACTTGGTGGTTTAGTGTACTGCATCAGATAGGCTCCATCTTTTTAATTTGCTCCTGTATTGTCAGTGTGTAATGACGCACGGTGAGGTTACGCTGTAAAATACTGCAAGCCAGTTAAACTTAAAAACGTAAGTTGACCCCGTGCTTTAAGTTGGTAAGTTAGCTCAACTTGTGGCTAACGTATATTTGTGTCAACTCAGAAATCAAAGTCACAAACTTGATACACCAAACGTGACTTTAGCGAATCAGGCGACGGAAGCAACTGACTTTGAATTGAATCGCTGGCGACTGACGAGACAAACGCGAATTGGGCGACATTCGATTTGAGTGACAGTTTGTACTACAAGCGAAGATTATGCGAATGAGATATGATGCGGTTCGGCGTACTGGCATACTCATCTCTGTCTTTCGCTCATCTCGCTCCAGCGATCTTCTGTCGCTTTTATCTTGTTGCCGCCGGTGTGTTTGCACAGTAACCGCACAAATACACCTAGCGCGACAAGAGTGAGGCGAGCGACGGAAGTAATTGACTTTGTATTGAGTCGCGCGACAAGAGCAATTCTGGAGACTAGAGCGATTCGCACGCCGAGAGTGACACTATGAAGTTTAAATCCTTTCAACTTTCTATGACGCAGTTCGGCGACCAGCCGTGACAGTCAATGACCGTATAGAGGTCAGTGACGACAGCCAATGGGAATGTTTGAATGCTTTGCCCCTGGACATACGCTAGTCGCTTCAACCGCTCGTATCGCTCTTGCTGCACAGAAGCGATTCTTTGTAGCTTCAATTGCGTCACGGCTGGTCTATTTGTCCGGTAAGGCAGCAGCCGGCCAACTTACTTTAGAGGTTCAACTGGCTTGCAATGTTTTGCAATGTACGTAGTCGTACGTTACGATGTACATGTAGCAGACACTTCTCTCCGAAACTTGTTACAGAATACTTTACATGGAAAAGCATGTTTATAATTTGCTGTCAGTATCCAATAATGCATGCTGAACACATTATTACACGATCTTATCTTATTTTACATTACACTTAGCAGACACTTCTATCCATTATATGACATTAGAGAATAAGATATCCAAAGTATTTTA
>NC_085859.1:10067946-10085446 GCF_034702125.1 Engraulis encrasicolus
TTCAAACCACCGCCATAACCATTGGCCCACGACTGCCTCCATTGGACCACAGTTACCCCTAAGGGACTTGAGACATACGGCAACATACTGTTGATGGCAGTCATGGGTAAACGGTTAGGGCATCAGACCTGTAGCGCAAAGGTTGTCGGTTCGACTCCCAACTCATCAGGTTGGTGAGGAGAGTGATAAATCAGTGCTCTCCCCCATCCTCCTCCATGACATGAGCATGGTACAATCTCATCGCACTGCTCCCTTGGGCTGCTGTTTGGGGCTGCCCCCTCGCAATTTCGTCGAGTGCTATCAAAAATAGTCCATCAGAGCAAGATATCCCAAATCCAGCCAACCCAATGCAAAAAAATGTGCCAAAGTAAGGTCTCCTAAGGGGGCGTTGTCCCCCCTTCTTCTTCTCTGTCCATTGCGTTTGTTGGCAGCATATATTTGTGCACTACCGCCAACTAAGGGGCTGAGAGATCCAAGGTGCAGCACTAAGGGAATTGCGGAGATCCAAGGATTCATATGTACTCTAGGGGCGTAAATTATTCTCAAACCCCTCTGGTCTCCTAAAGGGACGTTCACCCGGCGTGAAATGGATACCGGATATGAATCATGATGATGTATCTTGATCTACTTAGAAAATCTTTGGTGCTATGTCACACTGACAATGGGAGTTTCCCAGGTGGGCCTTCAGACACTGTAAGAGACGGGACACAGTTGATTTGAGGGAGAGGAAGGCATGGAGGTTGCAAAAGAGGAAGCTTGGACTGACAGATAAATCATCATTTCATAGCCCTTAAAATATACCACACACACACACACACACACACACACACACACACACACACACACACAGACACAGACACAGACACAGACACACACAGACACACACACAGACACAGACACAGACACAGACACACACACACACACACACACACACACACACACACACACACACACACACACACACACACACACACACACACACAAAAGAAGCAAAATAAAGCAAGATAAAATGAATAAGGAACATGTCGTGTTGTGTTACCATCACCGTATGACTATCCAGTCAATGGGACGACCTGAGCAGACAATAATTCACTTTTCATCTCAGTCCACACACACACACGCACGAATGGAGACACACACACACAAGCACACACACAGCACACAAACAAGCACAAAAACACAAGCACAGACAGACAGACACACATACACACACACACACACACACACGCACGCACGCACGCACGCACGCACGCACGCACGCGCACACACACACACACACACACACACACACACACACACACACACACGCACACACACACACACACACACACACGCAGACTTGAGTAGCTAATGGAGATTGTGTCTTCCTGTGGGAGATGGTAATGAATGGAGATGACCAGCAGGAGTGTGCTGACCCAGGAGAACGCCATTGGCCAGCCAACCTTGTCTCCGCTCCCCTCATTGGCCAGCCAACCCTGTCTCCGCTCCTCTCATTGGCCAGCCAGCCTCGTCTACGCTCCCCTCATTGGCTAGCCAGCCTTGTCTCTGCTCCCCTCATTGGCTAGCCAGCCTTGTCTCCGCTCCCCTCATTGGCCAGCAAGCCTCGTATCCGCTCCCCTCATTGGCCAGCCAGCCTTGTCTCCGCTTCCCTCATTGGCCAGCCAGCCTTGTCTCCACTTCCTTCATTGGCCAGCCAACCCTGTCTCCGCTCCTCTCATTGGCCAGCCAGCCTCGTCTACGCTCCCCTCATTGGCTAGCCAGCCTTGTCTCTGCTCCCCTCATTGGCCAGCCAGCCTTGTCTCCGCTTCCCTCATTGGCCAGCCAGCCTCGTCTACGCTCCCCTCATTGGCTAGCCAGCCTTGTCTCCGCTCCCCTCATTGGCCAGCAAGCCTCGTATCCGCTCCCCTCATTGGCCAGCCAGCCTTGTCTCCGCTTCCCTCATTGGCCAGCCAGCCTTGTCTCCGCTCCCCAAGCTTTCTCTGTCTCCTCTTCTGTCTGTCTTAGTGGGGTCGTAGGCATGTGCATTTTTTCTCAGTCATTTCAAATTTGTGTTAAAGTTTGGTTTTCACTCCCAAGTTGAAGTTTAGGGTCTATAGAACAATTTGGGTTCGAGTGTCGAACACACAGATAATAAAATGGCCTGCGGGGGGCGCTCTAAAATATATAAACTGCTATAACTTTTTATTAGTTTAACCAAATTTAACATATGAGGTATGCATGGATTCAGCATTAAGAGGAGGAGCTGGTGAGCTAAGTATTTGGTTACCAGATTAAAGACACACTATGTCATAAACACACTTTTAGAGAGAGAGAGATGTGTGTGTGTGTGTGTGCGTGTGTGTGTGTGCGTGCGTGTGTGCATGTGCGTGCATGTATGGAGATGCTTCAGGTGCCTTTCAGCAATGGGTGGGTAGGGAGAGGTAAGGGTGGGATTCGAACCTGCAACCCTCTGACAGACCAACACCCTACCCAGTAGGCCACTGCCACTTACTGACAGCAGAGGTCTAAAGTTCTACAAGGCTGCATGTGTGTGTGTGTGTGTATGAATGAAGATTCTAAAGCCTTATTTTTACGCTGTCATATCTCCAAAAGTTTTGCAAGTTGTCAGATGATATTGACACACAAATGGCACAAACCTGCTCTTCATGTCAAAGCTAAGATCACTTTTCTTGGCCAAATGGTTCAGTCAAAAATTGGATATGCGCTGAGCTGTTCACACATTTTTTTGTAAGTGAATGGGGTCACATCATAGGGATTTTAAAACTGCTCTCTCTGAAACATTTTTAAGAGTTGGCTTATGATCTTCACACAGTTTGTATTCAGAGCCAAGACCTCTCTGACAGTGCCTTTACCTAGTTGATACCTATAAAACCCCCAGGACAGGTCACCTCTCACTCTAACTGCCACAGTTTGTGACATCATCATCTTGACCATTCTACCATTCATTTCAATGAGGGGGAAAACAGAGAGAAAACTGAGGAAAAACAAGACTGGTGAACGAATGAAAGGGGGTAGGCCAGCGAAAAATACTCCACCCTGAGACCTTTTCGAGCCGTTCGTTTTGGCACTCGAACCGTGTCTCCTACTGCTTCTCAGCAGTTTTTCCTAAGAACAAAATCTTGATCTCTAATGACAGCTGACACCTTGAGGATCCCTGCTACTATTTGGATTTGAATATCAGTCAAGATGGAATAACATGACAGATGCATTATCACAACAGTAGCTATCATTTCTTTCAATTCCGTTTATTGTTTTCTTATAACAAATGGACCAAAAAACTGCATTTGTACATAAAAAGACAGTAGAGGGGAGTGTGGACATACACCTGAGTCTAGAGAGGTGGGGGTGGACTATGGACACAGTCCTGAGCTCAGGGATAAGTTCTAATTGTGCAGTATGCACAATATCAGTGTCAAAAAAAGATTAAAAAATGTGTCATCAGTGACTGATTTTGTGCAATGTGCTGTAATATCTTACCAGGGCTCCTGATGACAGGTGGGGATGGGGTGTGGACAGAGTTCTGGGTACAGATATGTGGGAGTGTAGTGCTGTAGTACCAGTAGAAGCCTAATGTTGGCCTTGGCATCAGAAGGTTGCAGGTTCGAATCCCATCAGTGGGAGTTGAGGTGGAAGACTGCTCCTCTTTATTTTCATCATCAGTCCCTAGCACCCATACAGCATTCTCTTTAGATGGGCCTGAAACATTAGATTGAAATATATAATTACTTTTTCATCAACAAACCTATTGCACAGGCAGGCATTGTAACTGTATAAGTGTTACAATACAACCCCCTCTTTCACACACGCACAGACAGACAGACAGACAGACAGACAGACAGACAGACAGACAGACAGACAGACAGACAGACAGACAGACAGACAGACAGACAGACAGACACACACACACAGTGGAGTAATTTACATTTGTACCAAGTCACAAGTGTATACATGTGCATAATACAGTACTTTGACATTTTTTCATATGTATTTGTATTACATGTTTTAGATAAAGGTTACTTGATTCGATTAGAATTTCATTAGATTTGTATAGTCCCGTAGTGGTGTTTATTTTTATCAGACAGGTTAGAGTTACATCAGGTTCAGCATGAATTAGATCTTTGTGATTCACATCTCTTCTACATAGAGACACCATTTACCTATACACAAACATCCTCAGACATCCACATACAGATATCTAACCATTTACACTCCTCTCCTCCACATAGGCCTACAGCCCATATTTTCTCTCTGATTTATGCCACCACATAAGTGCACACATCATGTATCCCCTATTACTACATCCCCCAATGTCTCTATATGCACATCAAGTAGTGTCATGTACTGTAGTCTTTCCCCTTCTAATCTCATGAGCATGGTATTTGAGGTAGCCTACACTAAATAACAAAGTAGTAAATAGACACAGACACTGGGCATTTCCATAGACTTGTGCCTACTCAAAATGGAGTTCCTTTCCAATTACAAATAAATATTGTGAAGGCATTCGACATACTCACATCTCCAGATGACGTCCCACTTCATGAAGAAAACGCATCTCATCTTGTGGATCCTTGTTTGTGTGTGTTGTTTTCACATGCATGCGCCTGTGTTTCTCATATGCCTGTCAGTCGGTCAAAGTGGCTAATAAGTAGCTCATTTCTACCAGCCAAACCTCAATATTGCAAGCATTTGGACTGTTAACTTACAGCAAAGTATCAGTCTAGCTAAATTATTAGCGAAGCCGGCATTGAAATCGCAAATAATTCGCCGTGTGTACTGACGAATGCAGCAGCATGTTTTACCTTTGGTTACGCGCATGACGCAAAAAACAGGGGGGATTCCCTGGCTCCGATAACGCATGGCTCTGTCTTGGCACACACAAGAAGGATATGCATGTCCCACCCACCGTTGGAAACCTTAGACTATTGGCTAAAAGATTATCTGCATCATTTCCTTTGAAATCGTCATTGGCTGGAACTACTGTCAATCATAGCAGCACTATAGGGAGGGAAGTCCCGATTTCTCAGCGTATCCTCATTGGCTTTCAAGACTTGAAAGACCTACTCAACATGCTCCCATTGGCTTGTGTCTGGTGTCAATCGAAGCTTGAGGACCCCACGTAACTCCACATTCAGAAATTTGTAAACAATGGACTGGAATTTGACTCGGAGACAGCTAGACAAGTTACCGGTTGCTATTTCATTCACCCACAGTAGTGTTTTGTGGTTGGACAATACATCAACATTGTAAGGAGAGGATTAAGTTTAGAAGAAAATGGACTTCATATTTCATAACCATGGATACTTGGCGAGCTGTACAAGGTGTTCTGAAGTCACGAAAAGGTTTTGGTGGATAACAGCAAGACTTTGAAGGTATGTTGACATGTCACACTGAAACAGATTAGCTTAGAGGCTAACGATGCTAACAGCTGTTACTATTACGGCTATGAGCAACCATTTGATTCGTGGGTGGTCTTGAATGAATCGCGTGAATCTCAGCTTTCCAACGGTGTATGGCATGACTATATTTATTAAGGGATGCCGTTTCATGATTCATATTTCATAATTCATAACCAATTCATATTTCAAGATGGCCGCTCACGGTATGGCGTGCAGTAAGGGGTTAAAAAACCCTGAATTTAGCTGTCCATTGGCTAAAAGTGTGTTTATTACATAGTGTGTCTTTAATCTGGTAACCAACTATTTAGCCCACCGGTTTCTCCTCTTCATGCTGAATCCATACATACATCATATGTTAAATTTGGTTTAACTAATCAAAAGTTATAGCAGTTTATATATTTTAGAGCGCCCCCCGCAGGCCATTTTGTTATCTGTGTGTTTGACACTCGAACTCAAATTGTTCTATAGACCCTAAACTTCAACTTGGAAGTGAAAACCAAACTTTAACATCAATTTGAAATGACTGAGCCTATTACGACCCACTATTCCTGTCTCTCTCTCTCTATCTCTGTGTCATCTTCTCTCTGTCTGTCTCTCTCGCTGTCTGTCACTCTCTGTCTTTCTCTCTTTCTCTGTCTGTCTCTTTCTCTCTCTTTCTGTCTCTGTCTATCTGTCTGTCTGTCTGTCTGTCTGTCTGTCTGTCTGTCTCTCTCTCTCTCTATCTCTGTGTCATCTTCTCTCTGTCTGTCTCTCTCGCTGTCTGTCACTCTCTGTCTCTCTCTCTCTCTCTCTGTCCGTCTCTTTCTCTCTCTTTCTGTCTGTCTGTCTGTCTGTCTGTCTGCCTGTCTGTCTGTCTGTCTCTCTCTCTCTCTCCTCTCTCTGTCCATCTCTTTCTGTCTTTCTGTCTCCTTCTGTCTCTCTCTCTCCCGTGTTCCACCTCATCTGTGATGGTTTGGCTGGATGGCTCTTTATTAGAATGAAATTGCATTAGCCAAATGAAAGGGGATGAATCGCTCTGCCAAGCTGTTCTGCTCCTGGACTGCTGCGGCTGCTGCTGCCTCTCCCTCTCTCCCTCTCTACCTCTCCCTCTCTCTCTCTCTCTCCACCTCTCTACCGCGCCCTCTCTCTTTCCCTCTTTACCGCTCTCTACCTCTGCCTACCTCTCTAGCTCTCTACCTCTTACTCTCTCTTTCCTATTTTACCTCTCCCTCTCTACCCTCTCCACCTCTCTACCTCTCTCTCTCTCTTTCCCTCTCTCCCTCTCACGACTCTCACTCCCTCTCTATCTCTCTATATCTCCCTCTCTCTACTTCTACCTCTCTCTCGCTCCCTCTCTACCTCCCACCCTCTCCCTCTCTCTCTACCTCTCTACCTCTCCCATACCTCTCCTTTTCTACCTTTCTCTCTCCCCCTCCACACCTCCCTCTCTATCTCTCACTCTATACCTCTACGTCTCTACCCCCCCTCTCTCCCTCTCCTTCTCTCTCTCTCCCTCTCTCCCCCTCTACCTCTCCCTCTCTCTTCATCATTTTCTCTATATTCTCTCCCCCTCTCTCCTTTTCCCTTTTCCCTTTCTCACTGATTCTCAATGACACACACACACACACACACACACACACACACACACACACGCACACGCACACGCACACGCACACACACATACACACACACACACACACACACACGCACACACACACACACACACTCAAACACACACACACACGCATGCGCATACACACAAACACAGACACACACACACACACACACACACACACACACACACACACACACACACACACACACACACACACACTTTTGACTTACTGACTTGGTGGAATTGGTTTGTGTGCCCTCATATTGCTGCGTCCCCAAGCAAACCTCACACACACATAACTGCATGCAAACACACACACACACACACACACACACACACACACACACACACACACACACACACACACACACACACACACACACACACACACACACACACACAGAGAGAGAGAGAGAGAGAGAGAGAGAGGGGGATATATATATATATATATATATATATATATATATATATATATATATATATATATATATATATATATATATATATAAATAGAGAGAGAGAGAGAGAGAGAGAGAGAGAGAGAG
This sequence comes from Engraulis encrasicolus, assembly GCF_034702125.1. Classification (NCBI taxonomy): domain Eukaryota; kingdom Metazoa; phylum Chordata; class Actinopteri; order Clupeiformes; family Engraulidae; genus Engraulis; species Engraulis encrasicolus. The sequence continues at coordinate 10,075,482 of NC_085859.1, forward strand.
AGAGAGAGACGTATGTAATTACACACACACACACACACACACACACACACACACACACACAGAGACACACACACACACACACACACACACACACACACACACACACACACACACACAGACACACACACACACACACACACACACACACACACACACACACACAGACACACAGCTCTCTGGGTTAAGGTACCCTGTCTGTCTCGTTCCCCTTCAGTGGCGCTCCTCCAGACTGCGGTGAGCGTTTAAGTGCATCAGCGACTCTGTAATGTAATGTAATGTAATGGGGAGGGTCAATGGAGCAGCATTTAAAGCCACTCCCCCATGCCATGCTGTGATAGATAGCCATCCATCAGGCACACTGGACAGGGCAGGACCAGGGGGAGAAATAGGGCCCGGGCACTTTTGGTGTAGAGGCCCCGCCACCATAATTAGCGGCGCAGAACTGACTCACCGGTGGGTCCCGCACCCTTGCGGACCCCTGTTCTTATTTTCCTTAAACATTTTTGGAATTAGGGGCCCACGAGGGTGCAGGGCCCATCAGGAAATGCTTGCTATGCCAGATGGCCAGTCCAACCTTGACAGTGGACAATCACACATAGACCTCCGCGGTAATGCGCTTACTAGGAATCATTCTGTCTGCAAAATACTGGCCATTTCATTCCAGGGGTCAGAGGCATCTGTGAAGGACATCGGACAGTGGAGGCCTTTCTGTAGTGCATTTCTTTTTGGTTGTTTGTTTTCCAATGTTGCAAAATAAGTGTAGCAAAACTCCTTGTGCATAACGCTAGTGTCTTATTCAGTGTGCGAACCTGTTCTCACGCCGAACTCTTGTTTTTGGGTCCACGCACCTGCATATTTCTCTTATGTAACATCTAGACCGCAACAATATCCCTGCCACTGTAGTTTTTTCAGCGTAGCCATTGGATCAATGTCCCATCAGGTTGTTTGGTTGCTAAACAGAGGTGAAGCAAGTGAACCTATAGGCACACATGCCACACTGCACATTCAACAATAAAAAAACAACAACAAACAAAAACAAGTAAATATAGTATTATGGCATTTCCTCTGACTGAGGAAACCCCCTTTTTAGAGTGCACAATGGCTAACTGACTAAAAGAAGCGAACTAGAAGTGACTCCCCCTGTGAAGGGAGGTCGGCATCTGCTGCGTTTCCCCTGGCGTTCATTATATGGCTCCGTCCCAACTGGACATTGGACCCATTACGCCCGACAGGATAGGCCCTGCGCTGGGCTGAAGGACGCTCCCATTGTTGGGAAAAGTCTGCGGAGATGCACAGAGCACCTGAAAATTCCCAACGGAAAAGGGAAAATTTAAATTTAACACAAAAATGTGCTGGAGAGAAATTACAATGCAAAATACACTGACCGCAATTCATAAACACTGTATAATAGAATAGAATAGAATAGAATAGAATAGAATAGAATAGAATAGAATAGAATAGAACAGAACAGAACAGAACAGAACAGAACAGAACAGAACAGAACAGAATAGAATAGAACAGAACAGAACAGAATAGAATAGAATAGAATAGAATAGAATAGAATAGAATAGAATAGAATAGAATACATCAGAACATGAGAAAAGAGAAGAGAAGAGAAGAGAAGAGAAGAGAAGAGAAGAGAAGAGAAGAGAAGAGAAGAGGGTGTATTTTCTTGGCAGCATGCACATGTACAACTGTACAACTGTTCCTCATGTGCACTGCACATTTGGGTGGCACATGTTATATGGTATATCTGCAGACACATAATAAAGGGCATTTATTCTGCCAGCAAACCACAAATCCAAGCAGAACAGAATGATAAAGATTATAAGAGGAAGAGAAAAGGGCAGGGCAACCAGGGCAGTGGAAAGAGCAGAGGACACAATATACAGGGGAGAGGAGAAGAGAGAGCAGAGAACACAGTATACAGAGGAGAAGAGAAAGCAGAGGACACAGAATACAGAGGAGAAGAGAGAGCAGAGGACACAGAATACAGGGGAGAGGAGAAGAGAAAGCAGAGGACACAGAATACAGGAGAGAGGAGAAGAGAAAGCAGAGGACACAGAATACAGGGGAGAGGAGAAGAGAGAGCAGAGGACACAGTATACAGGGGAGAGGAGAAGAGAGAGCAGAGGACACAGTATACAGGGGAGAGGAGAAGAGAAAGCAGGGGACACAGTATACAGAGGAGAGGAGAAGAGAAAGCAGAGGACACTACAGGAGAGAGGAGAAGAGAAAGCAGGGGACACAGTATACAGAGGAGAGGAGAAGAGAAAGCAGAGGACACTACAGGAGAGAGGAGAAGAGAAAGCAGGGTACACTACAGGGGAGAGGTGTGGTGAAAGCAGAGGACACAGAATACAGGAGAGAGGAGAAGAGAAAGCAGAGGACACTACTGAGGAGAGGAGAAGAGAAAGCAGGGTACACTACAGGGGAGAGGAGAAGAGAGAGCAGGTGACACTACAGGGGAGAGGAGAAGAGAGAGCTCTATCGGAGGCATGTAAGGACGCGCACAAAACGTTGTGGTGACTTGACAACCAAATGCGATAGAGTTGACGACTGGGATTTTGACTTGACAACCAGATGCGATAGAATTAGTAACGGGGTCTTGACTAGACAACCAGATGTGATAGAACTAACGACGCGGTCTTGACTAGACAACCAGATGCGATAGAATTAGTAACGACACTTTGCCAGAAAGTTAGAAAAGAAGCAATTTAGACGCCCGCACGCCTGCATGACAACATAGGTCCTGCTACCGAGGATAAAGGACACCTGCTCAGCCAATCCGAAGACGTTCCGTCTGTTCACCGGGTGATAAGGACACAGTATACCGGGAAGAGGAGAAGAGAAAGCAGAGGACACAGTATACAGGAGAGAGGAGAAGAGAGAGCAGAGGACACAGAATACAGAGGAGAGGAGAAGAGAAAGCAGAGGACACAGAATACTGAGGAGAAGAGAAAGCAGAGGACACTACAGGGGAGAGGAGAAGAGAAAGCAGGGGACACAGTATACAGAGGAGAGGAGAAGAGAGAACAGAGGACACGGAATACAGGAGAGAGGAGAAGAGAAAGCAGAGGACACTACAGGGGAGAGGAGAAGAGAAAGCAGGGGACACAGAATACAGGGGAGAGGAGAAGAGAGAGCAGAGGACACTACAGGGGAGAGGAGAAGAGAAAGCAGGGTACACTACAGGGGAGAGGAGAAGAGAAAGCTCTATCGGAGGCATGTAAGGACGCGCACAGAACGTTGTGGTGACTTGACAACCAAATGCGATAGAGTTGACGACTGGGATTTTGACTTGACAACCAGATGCGATAGAATTAGTAACGGGGTCTTGACTAGACAACCAGATGTGATAGAACTAACGACGCGGTCTTGACTAGACAACCAGATGCGATAGAATTAGTAACGACACTTTGCCAGAAAGTTAGAAAAGAAGCAATTTAGACGCCCGCACGCCCACATGACAACATAGGTCCTGCTACCGAGGATAAAGGACACCTGCTCAGCCAATCCGAAGACGTTCCGTCTGCTCACCGGGTGATAAGGACACAGTATACAGAGGAGAGGAGAAGAGAAAGCAGAGGACACAGAATACAGAGGAGAAGAGAAAGCAGAGGACACAGTATACAGGGGGGAGGAGAAGAGAGAACAGAGGACACAGTATATAGGGGAGAGGAGAAGAGAAAGCAGGGGACACAGAATACAGAGGAGAAGAGAAAGCAGAGGACACAGTATACAGGGGAGAGGAGAAGAGAGAACAGAGGACACAGAATACAGGGGAGAGGAGAAGAGAGAGCAGAGGACACAGAATACAGGGGAGAGGAGAAGAGAAAGCAGAGGACACAGTATACAGGAGAGAGGAGAAGAGAGAGCAGAGGACACTACAGGGGAGAGGAGAAGAGAGAACAGAGGACACAGTATACAGGAGAGAGGAGAAGAGAGAAGAGGGAAAAGACATCTACAAACCCCAACTCCGATGAAGTTGGGACGTTTGGTAAACAGTGAATAAAATCAAAATGCTATCATTTTCAAAACATTCAATCTATTCATTAGATGGAGAATAGTGAAAAGACAACATATTAAGTGTTAAAACCGAGAAAAAAGATTGTTTTGGGGGACATATGTACTCATTTCTATTTTGATAAATCCAACCTGTCTCAAAAGAGTTGGGACGGGGACAATAAATGGCAGCAAATGTCGAGGAAGACAAAACAAAACAAAAGACAACACTTAACAGTTAAATACATTAACCGATGAGATGATTTTATATATAAAAAAAGTGTTAATTCCTATCTTGGACATGATTTCACTAGGTTAAATGGTGGCTTTATTCCTTGTCATGTTTTGCAATGTTTTCCTTTCTATAGTGTGACAGGTCTTGACCAAAAACCCACCATTTTATCACCTGCTGGTCCTTATGATGGAGCCAAACTGTTAAAACATAGTAGAAAATGCAATTTGACCTTACTATGTGGCAGTAATCGAAGATCTCCCTTCAAAATATAATGCATGAGTGGCTTTTCATGCTGTTTAAAACCCATTTATACCATTCAGCACTGTATTTAACTCTACAGATGAGTGAGAACATCTTAACCAATGCACTACTGCGCCCGCATGCCATCATGGAGGCTGACTTTTGAAGCTAGCACTAACACAAGTTGGATGGTCCATTTTCACTGTAGCACAGGATGTGCAATGCTCTATTATTGTCAAAAAGAATGGACTTCTACAACTTCTGCTGACTTCTGTAAGCAAAGGACAGTTTCCCATGTCTTCTGGGTCTATTTCAAGTGAGCTCAGGTGCTTAGGAGAATGTTACACCCCTGTATCATTTTCATGCATTAAGCATTCTTAATATGGTCAATTGTCAATTGCTCTAATTCCTGGAGTGCTAGAGTGAGACTACAGCCAATATATATTTTATGATGTCAGGAACCTATACAATGATTTTATTACCAAAAATATGTCTTATATACACTCAATCGTGCTAAATCAAAGGGAATTCAAAAATGTATGTAATAACTATGGTAATTATTCCCTTTGCATCTTTAATTCTGAGTGACTCAGCCTCTCTGTGATCATCTTATACCTGGACACCTATATTGTCCGTAAATACAATTCATTTTGAAATGTTCTTCTTTGTTGTTTTATCTTATTTGGATGTTTACTAAATTTCACTGATCCCCGTCCCAACTCTTTTGAGACGTGTTGGATTTATCAAATTAGAAATGAGTACATATGTCCCCCAAAACAATATTTTTTCTCGGTTTTAACACTTAATATGTTGTCTTTTCACTATTCTCCATCTAATGAATAGATTGAATGTTTTGAAAATGATAGCATTTTGATTTTATTCACTGTTTACCAAACGTCCCAACTTCATCGGAGTTGGGGTTTGTAGAAGGAGGAAAAGAAAAAGAAGACAGAGCATGCTGAAGAGGATAAAGAGAAGAAGACAGCAGAGAAAAGATAGAGAGAATAAAACAGCACCTATGGAGGAGGAGAGAAAGAGAGAGGGAAGAGATGAAGGAAGGGAAGGGAAGGGAAGGAAGATCCATTGACACAGACAGAGAGGATAGAAGACAGAAAGAGGAAGATGGTACACCTGGATGAGAGAGAGAGAGAGAGAGAGAGAGAGAGAGAGAGAGAGAGAGAGAAAGAGAGAGAGAGAGAGAGAGAGAGAGAGAGAGAGAGAGAGAGAGAAAGAGAAAGAGAAAGAGAAAGAGAAAGAGAAAGAGAAAGAGAAAGAGAAAGAGAATGCATATAAGAGAGGAGTAGATGTCCTGCAATCTTCTGATCATCCTCCTGAGTTGTTTTTCCTCCTGAGGCTTATTTTGTCTAGCCAGAATGCAGAGCTGCATTGGGAAGCATGAGGGGAAGACAGGAACTACAAAAGCAGGGACACAGGAGTGCAGAACATAATCTAGGGGTCCCCAACCTTTCTGAGTCTGTCCGAGGGCTACTGAGGGCTACCCGAGGGCTACTGAGGGCTACCCAAGGGCTACTTTCAAAATCATTCTCAAATCACACTATTATTGGACGATAATTTGCTTATAGGTTAAAAAGAATAAATTATCTCATATTTAAATTAAGAAAAGCATTAACTGTGACTATAATCTGGTAGTCATCACTGTTTATTAACATTCTTCGCGGGCACCACGTTGGTGACACCTGATATACTGTATATAGGAGGAGAGAAAGAGACAAACACAGTGTGCCTAGAGAAGGAGAGAGTCAGGAAGTAAAGGAGGGACATGGCATAGAGGAGAAGAGAGAGATAAAAGAAAATGGCATAAGGTAGAGGAGAGCGAGACGAAGAAAGGGTGAGTGGGGGCATAGAGGAGAGAGAAGAGAGGGAGGAGGAAAAGAGGACGTAGAAGAGAGGAGAGAGAAGAGACAGAGAGAGTGTGCCTACAGAGAAGGAGAGAGTGAGGAAGACAATAAAGGAGGGATAGAGCAAAGAGGAGAAGAGAGAGAGAGGAGAAGAAAAACAGGGCAGAGGGTAGAGGAGAGAGAGATGAGGAAAGGAGGGGGCATACAGAAGATGAGACAGAAGAGAGGGAGGAAGAAAACAGGACATAGAAGAGAGGAAAGAGGAGAGATGGAGGAAGAATACAGGACATAGAGGAGAGAAGAGAGGAGAGTGGAGTAGACAGGAGAGACAACACAGGCCCTTGTATGCCCTACACAGGGCCGATGACAGCTTTGACCAGGCCCCAGGGCAAAGACAGCTAAAAAGGACCCCCCTTCTCAATACACAAAATCTATTGAGGACCCATTTTTGGACCCCCTCTCCACCAGGGCCCGAGACAACATAACTTCCCTGGCCCTGCATCACCTGACAGGGCTGGACTGGGGAAGAAATAGGGCCCAGGCACTTATGGATTAAAGGGGCCCCCTCATAATAAGCGGAGCAGGACTGACTCACCAGTGGGCCCCACAACCCTCATGGGCATGTAATTTTTGTAACATATGTATTTTTACAAGTAAATGAAGGATGAATCACCGCACACTGGTATCTTTGCTGGTAGTTTATTTGGTGAACAACGCGTTTCGCTATTGCTTCATCAGGTTCACTCTGATCTATGTATTTTGATCTAAAATCTATGTATTTTTTACATTTCTGAAAATAGGAGTCCACGAGGGTGCGGGGCCCACCGGGAAATGCCCGCTATGCTAGATGGCCAGTCCAGCCCTGAATCACCTGAGCACAACAGCAAAGCTGCAGGCTAATGATGATGACAGCCAAATGAAAATCTTATTTAATTTGGCAGATTAGACCCGATGGCCAGGCGGACCCATTTAGGTCTCAATATGCCATTACAGCATCACACTTAACACGGCTATTTTGGTATACGCACCTGGGCAGTCATGGGTGAGCGGTTAGGGCGTCAGACTTGCATCCCAGAGGTTGCCGGTTCGACTCACGACCCGCCAGGTTGGTGGGGGGAGTAATCAACCAGTGCTCTCCCCCATCCTCCTCCATGACTGAGGTACCCTGAGCATGGTACCGTCCCACCGCATTGCTCCCCATGGGGCGCCACTGAGGGCTGCCCCCTTGCACGGGTGAGGCATAAATGAAATTTCGCTGTGTGCAGTGTGCAGTGTTCACTTGTGTGCTGTGGAGTGCTGTTTCACAATGACAATGGGAGTTGGAGTTTCCCAATGGGCTTTCTTCTTTCTCAGAAAGCACAATCAATGTGACAAATACGTATATTCGCATTGCGCCGGTACATACAGCCACTTGTCATACATTCATACATAGTACATAGCCTACATTCATACTACATACATACATACATACATAGAGTAGTACATACAGTGCATACATACACACATACTTACATACATAATCCACAGCCTACATATAAATACTGTACATACATTCATACAGTGTATAAATATGGACATACACACACTGTATGAGCTGTGGGAAAAAATAAGTGACGTAAGCCATATTCTGCACAACAAATTGTCTTCACACTGACTGATAATTGCAGAATACAGTAGGCATTCAAATCGGAATCTGTAAATCAGCCTGCAGTTTGGCTGTTATAATACGCAGCAAGATGATCGATTTACAGCATGGACATGGCTTACTCTATGTCTCAGGGTCGTATTGTTGTTTTTGTGGTGTGAGAAGCTGGCCGCTGCATGGGCATGATTTGCCTGTCTGCTCTGCAAGTCTGGTGTGAAGAATGTTTTTTTTGTGAGTGAGAAGCAAGAAAATGAGAATGATGATTGCAGCCGGCGGGCCCAGGTGACCTTGAGGATGGCAGGGCTGCACTGGCCATTTGGCATAGCGGGCATTTCCCGGTGGGCCCTGCGCCCTTATTTTCAGAAATGTTACGTGTAAAAAACTGTTTTTTTCTTTTTTACATTTCCGAAAATAGGGGCCCAAGAGGGAGCAGGGACCACCAGTGGGTCAGTTCTGCGCCACAATTTTGAGGGGCCCTTTTCAGTCAAAAGTGCCCGTGCCCTATTTCTCCCCCCTCCCAGGCTTATGGGACGTGTTTCCCATGTGAAGCCCTGCTGTAATTCTCACTTCCTTTGTCGCTGCCGCTGCCGCTGTCACTAACGGCCCAGAACAATGTCCACTCCTGCTATGCGCCCCGCGGTAGTTTCCTCGCTCCGCAAGCGGACCCCCCGCTGCAGCTAAAGCTACTACTCCGCTACGCTTCGGCTGCCTGGCAACCCGCTGTGGAGACTGTTGCTGCCTACCAGCCAGCCCATAATATGCAGCCTGCACCTCCCCTCACCTCCCCGGGGACGTGTCATTTGTTTCTACGGCTACGCATGGCACAATACAGCACAGCACACTACAGCACACCACAGCACAACACAGGGTCCGTCCATTGAAATATGCATTTCCTTCAGGCATCGGCTAAGCCGCCCGAGCTCATAAACGAGAAAACAAAGACCTATAGATTTTGTTCACATGAGAAAAGGTTCACTTGAGTGAGTTACAGTAGCCAACATTCCAATTCCAATGTCTCATAACGTGGCTCTCAGCAGATCCGCGTCTTTGCCCACGTCATTGCGTGCAACACTTGGATCTGGGCAGATTATACATTCGGCGATCGGACCAATCAGCACCGCAGTTTTTTCAAAGATGTGAAATAGTCAAAGTATACACGAAGTTGAAAAGGGGAGAAAGAAGCAATAGTTGTTTCAGACTATACGTAGTGGCTCACATGGATTCACTCATCAACATAGATTCTGCAATTCCAACTGTGTTGTCGAATCTGTGAGTAGTTCAAGTAGAATGTCATTATAAAAAATATCAAACAAGGGGTCTCTCCAATCACCTGCAAGGATTTTTGATAAAACCACACCTGCGGTAAATGGACAGCATTTACATAGCACCTGTCCTTCGAGAACTCAAAGCGCTTTACATTGTATGCCTCATATCCACACATTCACATTCACACACCGGTGGCAGTGGCTGCCACGCAGGGTACCACCCTACCACCAGGAGCAATTTGGTGTTAAGTATCTGGCTCAAGGACACATCGATGGGGTCAGGTAGCGGGGCTCGAACCTGCAACCTTCTCTTTGCCGAACAGGCTCCTAGCTCTCCCATCAGATCCACCTCCGCCCCACAGAGGTAAGCATATGGCCTTATAGCACCACATGCATGTTTGAGGAGCCACATTTGTCTGGTGAGAGCCAAGTGAAATGTCTCTTGCTATGAGCAAATTAACATTTTGTTTTAAACAATGGCCTTAAAGTTCTCTGAATATGGCAGTGCAAATTTTACCTCCAAGCTAGCAGATAACATTGACTCCTATGAGACCTTAGCCTAACTAGCCTAACTACCACCTCATGGAGGTAAAATGTGCACTGTTGTATTCAGAGAACGGTTGAAAGTACAGCAGAAAAGGTAAAAAACTCAATTATTTAACTCAAGGGGATGTGTAATATGAGCTTATAACCAAAAATGGGACAGTATCACTTTC
>NC_085859.1:10092946-10095446 GCF_034702125.1 Engraulis encrasicolus
CACTGTTGATTCAAGTGTTGTTTGACAACATCACTAAACACACATGGTGAATACATTTATATATTATTATGACATACTGTATGTTGTTTTTGTTAACCGGGATGCTATGCATTGATAATGTGCTGTTTTTATTATGTAGGTATCCCAGTCACAAAATGTACGGAGACGTTCTGGGTACCCTGACAATGAAATATCCTTTTTTAAAGGATGGCAGCTCTTCTGGACATGTATGTATAGTACACATACGTGCACATCAATGATAGTGAGTTTGTTTTTTATCAACACTAACAAACTCTCACAACTCCCTTTGCCTTTTTATCTTTAGGCAACACTATTGGAATGTTTGCGTAACAAATTTAAGAAGGAGAGAAGGCCTCTTCTGAATTCAGCTGTAGTGGAAGAGATGAAAGTCAAATATGGCTCAAAGAAGAGGACCTCCGCCCAGATGACTGACTGCCATTCCTCTACTCAAATGGTACATGTTTCCCAAATCATTTTTTGCTTGTGTACTGTCCTTATGTGTACACTGTTTGCAGCCAGTTAACTGTGGTGGCTTTAAACAAACCACACTAATTCTTGATTATTCTTTTATACATACACCAGATTGCCAAAAGGAGAGGACACCCTCCATCAACAGTTCAGCCAGTGCCTAACTCTTCACAAGAGGTATTATCTATTTTTTATGTGTCCATATTGTTTCTAATAATTGTGACATGGTCATGTTTCGTAAGTGTACAATGTTAGCAGGGCTATAAATTAACTTTTTTTCATCATTAGCCAATTTAGCTTGTAGATGTTAAATTTTACTTCACAGAAATACAGTCTCTATCAGTCAAAGTGGCTAATACGTTTTCTTTTCTACCAGTCAAACTGAATTTCCACCAGTATTTGGCTGGTTTGTGGGTGTTAATTTAGAGGTTTTAAAAGTTTTAAAAGGTTTTAAAAGTTAACTTGTAACAAGCACCTGGAGTCACTCACTCAACTCATTGTTCACATGTTGTCTTGTGTGTTATACTTAAGGTTACTTTACAATTACAGTGTATGGAGGATGACACGAGCTACGCAGAGCATATGAAATACATAGCGCAAGAGATGAGGAAAGCTGCACCCAACATACAGCAGATCAAAGTGCGAATGAGGAGGACACTTTTGCAGCGGACGGCGGACATGACCAAAGCAACAGAGCACGTCATGGAACAATTTCCATTCCTTGGAAATCCTATTCTAGTGAGTAAATGTAGTATGGGACAAAATAAATCTTAGCCAGATGCATACTGTGTTATTTACTATTTATGTCTTCTGTTACAGTTGCGCCATGAAATGATGCTCAGGCATGGGATCGATGTCACCAACCTTACAACGGAGTTGGAGGGAGTGGCGCACAACATCATCAAAGCCATGAGGGAGAAAAAAGACCCGAAACCAGTTTCACGGACCCTGCTGGATGACTCCGATGAGGCTGGGATGAAGAGTGAGTTCTCTTTATCAAACCTGACAACTCAACTCAAAGAATGTCATTGTTGTTGCAATGACCTTGAATATGCCTAAGTGACTGTTCATTTCTTTTGTCATAACAGACGCTGCCCTGCTACTGCTGCCAAGCTTGTTCAGAGAGGACAGTAATTTCATTTACTGTATAGAGGTATGTACATATTTGCATGGCACAAATTTTACACACATTTCCCTCGAAGCAATGCTTAAGCCTGGCTTTAACAGTTCATATGTTGACCTTGTGCTATTGTCCTTGAATGTTTTGAAAAAGGCAGCATTTTGATTTCATTCACAAAATATCAAGCGTTTTTTGGAATCCTTTTTGTATAAAATAGCATTAACCCAGTTCCAATTCTTCTGATGTTGTCTTGATGTTCATGACATTTTATGAAAATTATTTTTATTGTGTTTTGGAAAAGACTCCTTCAATTACAAGTCCTGATATTCTGATATTCTTTTGTCCCACTCAGGAACCAGTCAGCCCGAACCCAACCATCGTTTTCCACGGGTCCCTGAATGCCCTGAAAGCAGAGAACATCAGCATCCATCTGGATGGAAAAACCATTGTCAAAGCAAAATTGTCCATCCCAGAATCAATTGAATGTCTGTTCTGTGTTTATTTTCTTTTCAACGTTTCATACCCCACGCCAATAGTTAACACCCTTACCTTTATCGAAAAATTCTTGCTAAAATTGCCCAACAATACAAAGATTCCCCTCCCTGTCCTCAAAATGCATAACCAATTAATGTCCTACAATTAGATTACTTAGAAACATGTTTTTTTTAAATTGTCTTTTATTCAAAGGTGTGTGTGTTATGTCACTAGGATTAGATTTATTTGTTACACCAGCGCTGTGCAGCCTTGCTATGTTATTCCCAGCGCCCTTGTGTGTGTGTGTGTGTGTGTGTGTGTGTGTGTGTGTGTGTGTGTGTGTGTGTGTGTGTGTGTGTGTGTGTGTGTGTGTGTGTGTGTGTGTGTGTGTGTGTGTGTGTGTGTGTGTTTTGATGA
>NC_085859.1:10110446-10125446 GCF_034702125.1 Engraulis encrasicolus
TGTTGGTGGTCCAAGAGAGGTCGTCGCTGATGTGCACTCCAAGGAACTTGGTGCTGCTCACTCTCTCCACAGCATCACCGTCGATGGTCAGTGGTGGCAGTTGTTTTTGGACCCTCTGGAAGTTGACAACAATCTCCTTGGTCTTGTTGACATTCAGCAGGAGGTTGTTGTCTTTGCACCATCTGGCCAGCAGGTCTACTTCTCTATAGTGAGTCTCATCGCCCTTAGTGATGAGGCCCACCAGTGTTGTATCATCCGCAAACTTCACTAGATGGTTAGTGCTGTGAGTCGTTGTGCAGTCATGTGTCAGCAGCGTGAACAGCAGGGGGCTGAGAACACAACCTTGCGGAGCCCCCGTGCTCAGGGTCAGGGTGCTTGAGGTGTTATTCTCTACCCGTACTGCTTGTGGTCTCTGCATCAGGAAGTCCAGCAGCCAGTTGCAGAGGGAGGTGCTGAAACCTAGTGCAATAAACTTTTTTTAACGGAGCTACGATGCAATTAGTATGTCCAAATAACACTAATCAGGATAATCAACCAATATCCATGAATCCATATAAACATAAGATAACATATACAAGTGTATCAGTAAAACAAATCAACAATACCAGAGGCAGGGAGATTGGGAGAAATCAAATTACTGATGAAAATTGATGATAGGCCTAAGTAATAATGGATTTCATGCCGTTTTCATCTGTGTTGCTGCATGAGGCTGTATGTTATTGCAAACGGAGCTCGAGTAGAAATCACATAAAAACCTTTATTTAAATACTCAGGAAATACTACATGTATTAGACACTACAGCTGAGGGCTATCCACTTTTTCAATGCAGCTAAGATACAACTAGTAACACTTTATAATATGTCTGCTTATAAAGAAATTAACAAATGTTTTTATTTTATTTACTAAGTTCTAATAACTCTCAAAATATCTACAAATAATATGTCAAAGACTTTACAACCCTTAGACAGAGTATTTTGTTTTCATTTACAAACCATTTGTAAATGTTTGATAAATATAGAAGATTAACATAACATTTCATTTACAAACATTTGTTATTAATGCTTTATAAGCAGACATTATTATTCAGTGTTGCCATGAATTCAAATAACACTAGTCAGGAAAATCAAACATAAAACCAAATAGGCTAAACATACAATAAAATATAATACAATTGTATAAGTACATATCAGTAAAAAAAAATCAACAATGGCAGAAGGGGATTGGGAGACATCCAGTTAGAGATAAAAGTTGATGATAAGTCATGATGGATATCATGCAGTTTACGGGTGTGTTGAAGATCCCATAAACCTGGCCGACCTGTTGTGTACTTTGGACACTCAACGCAGCGAGAAAGAACATCCAAATCAATAGCTGTTAACTGACACAGGTAGCAACCAAAGGAATCACATGGCATGGTCACATGACAAACACACCTGAGGAGTCCTCAGTAGATAGGTAGCTCTCCCATTTACAAACATTCATGATAGAGGAGGAGCAAGATGGTAAGCGGCCAACCACACACGGGTATTTTTTGAGTGACAGCAGTTTCCAACAATCAGAGGTTGAAGAGGGACCAGGATTGTTTACAAACGGGAAACCTAATGGGCCTAATGGGCCTTTTTTAAGGAGACCTCACACACCTTTGAATCAATCAAGCATTTGAAGCAGGTATAGGTGTTGCATCAGGTACCATAGACACATACTGTACAGTACTCTATTGTCTGCCAGAGAACGGACGTCATATATGAACTACAGGGTATAGGGCCAGGAAAATCATGAAGGATGCCTCACACCCTAACACCAACCTCTTCACTCTGCTCAACTCTCCATGCCCGAACAGAAACTGAAATATAGTTTTTATCCTCAGACAGTTAGACTGCTTGTGCTAAACACTGAACATTTAAATAACCGTTTTACTATTTAATATGTTAGCTAGAGGATTTGTCTTCCTCCTATTTATTTGTGTCTATTGTACGTATTTTGTATGCAGAGCTGATGACCTCTTCATCATTTCACTACAACATGGTGAATTTTGGTAAATTGGGCCACTTTTTTTGCATATAAGTGAATGGCCTAAAGTGGCCCAATTTACCTGAATTCACCACATATGTATGTGACAAATAAAAGCATTTGAACTTGAACTTCGCTTATTCAATGTCACAGAAAGAAAGGCCAATTCATAGTGCACCCATTATTACTCAATCAATCCAATAAGAAATGTGCCGAACAGTAAACAATGTGCCAACGCTGTGTGGACTTTCTGTTCAACACATCTTTCAACATGAGGACGGAGAGTGTTGCAGGGAGGAAGAGTCATTAGCAGGTCCTTCCTTCCGTGTTTTATATCCACAAGGGGGGATTTCCCTCCATACAGAGCAGCGGCGTCATTACGCTACAGGCCAGTGGTTCTCAAACTTTTTTTTTGTGATAATTTTTTTTATTGACCTCAATCAAAATATTCAACACTTACTGTATATGCATAGATTTGTATTTTTTGTTTACAAAATCTTCCTGTACTGATGTAATTTTGTAATAGTTTCCTTGATCACATTGAATGATGGTTCTCAACCTTTTTTGAACATACCCCCCCTTGACCTCATCACAAGCATACCAACGCCCCCCTTGACCTCATCATAAGTCTGCCTTATAACGCCTCCCTTAGTATTGAAAAATAAAACAGACCAATGCCCCCCAACGGGATCTTAAGCCCTGCCCCCCACTCAGCTGTATCCTTCTCAACGTCCCCCTAGGGCTCCCCAATGGCCCCTATAGGGCTGTAGTGCCCCCGTTGAGAAACACTACACTATAGCAACACTAAGTGTTCTTTCAGATGAGGAGAGATCAAAAGCAAACAGGTCACCACAGCCACTGATGACTTCACCAGGGTTTCACCATGAGCTTGTTGTATTCACTCATGGCCTGATATCAGGATGTTTGATTTACGTGAACTTGGCACACAGTGGCTCCAATTGGGTTTCGCCAAACCATGTCACAGTTGATTGCTATTAAGTTAATTGACTTTTAACGTCCAATTCACATTGCTGCTGGCGAATTTGTTTTGCCTACCAAATTTTTCCAACTCTCCATAAAGAAATAAATTAAATCTCATCAATCAAGATCGTGACAACACAATCAGTCTGCTCCAGGAGACAAATCTGTGTGTGTGTGTGTGCGTGCGTGCGTGCGTGCGTGCGTGCGTGCGTGCGTGCGTGTGTGTGTGTGTGTGTGTGTGTGTGTGTGTGTGTGTGTTGTGCATGTGTTGTGTGTGTGTTTGTGTGTGCGTGTGCGTGGGTGCGTGCATACGTACGTAAGCCTGTGACAGAGAGGGAGAGAGACATGCACTTGACATGCACTCTACAGTGTCTGATGACATGCCCGTGCCACCTCCGTAAATTAAACATTTTAATACAGGCCACTGGGGAACGTATATTAAAAACTCTGCAAACATGTACTGTATTATAAATGTCATTTTGATTCAGGGACCCCTGCTAACATTATAGACTGTAAATCACGTAAATGCCATTCATATAGACAAACTTTAATATTCACCTTGTAAATATGCATGACATGGCCTCGGAGCAATATGTCATTTTAATACACAGTGTCTGAACATGGTACACACACACACACATGCACGCACGCACGCACGCACGCACACACACACACACACACACACACACACACACACACACACACACACACACACACACACAGTGTATATCAGTATACAGGAACACAGGAAACATGTCCTCTCTCATCCAATCAAACCAATAAAAAGACAACCCATATTCACACAGGTGCTTGATATTGATGTCTCAAGCAGACAGAATTCAGGGCATATTATACTCTAAGCACTCTTAAGTACAAACAAGTCTTATTTATACACAGGAGCAGCGCCATACTACGATACACAGGAGCTCTATGGTACACCGCGCCATATCAGAGATTCTTTAAGTATATAGAGATATGCCAGCGTAATAGGTTGCTATGGGCACCTAACATGACCAGGTTCCAGTCTGCCTAAAGGGGCGTGTCATAATGGTCCTATCATTGAATAGAACAGTCCTTAGGTCTGCCGAGGTCTGCCTAAAGGGAGATTCCCCCCCTCCCCTCCCCCTTGCAATAATAGAACCCGGAAACAATGGGCCAATGGAACCTCTCTCTCTCTACTCTCTCTGGCCATACTATGGTACACAGGAGCTCTATGGTACACAGCGCCATACTACGGTACACAGCGCCATACTACGGTACACAGCGCCATACTACGGTACACAGCGCCATACTACGGTACACAGCGCCATACTACGGTACACAGGAGCTCTGTCATATGGTCTATGGCAGTGGTTCCCAACCTTTTTCTTCAGGGACCCATATTTTTACCATATATTAAGCTTTGGTGACCCAACCGTGCGAGAGCCCGCACGAGAGGGAGTTACATGATAGGCCTACTCATTTTTATTCCACACTTTGTCTTCAGTGAAATATAGAATAAATGTTTAATGTATCACATTTTGTTGCTTCTATGCATATACTAGTTTAAATGCTTTGTCATTTATTCAACATGGGCTATATATACGTAGTATTAAAATGAAATCCCGTAGAATCAAGAGGGCTTCGCGACCCACTGTGGATCTTATAGTCTAAGGTACACGACAGCACCATATATACGGTACATAGGAGCTCAGTCGTATGGTCTCTGCTGTCACGTGCAGCTGGGCACTCCCAGACCAAGCAGCCCCTCCTAGAGAGGGCTCAGGCTCATTTGCATCCTTAATTTGAATCTGAGGCCAGTGTGACAGCAGCAGATGATGAATGGCCATTGAAGAGGCCAGTGCCACTGATTATCATTATCGCCCTCCGAGGCCTGGGATTATCATTACCCTTCCAGGCTGATGTGTCAGAACCGGCTGTCACGCCCAGGGCCAAAGTAACACACAGGCTAGATCTGGCTGTAACCTAGGGGGCCCCATCTTCCAGGGCCCCCCACAGGCTAGATATGGCTGTAACCTAGGGGCCCCCACCTGCCAGGGTGGCCCCACAGGCTAGGTATGGCTGGAGCCTAGAAGCCCCCACCCAGGACCAGAGTAACACACAGGCTAGATATGGCTGCAGCCTAGAAGCCCCCACCTGCCAGGGGGCCCCACAGGCTAGATATGGCTGCAGCCTAGAGGCCCCCACCTGCCTGGGGGCCCCACAGGCTAGATATGGCTGCAGCCTAGTGGCCCCCACCTGCCAGGGGGCCCAACCGGCTAGATATGGCTGCAGCGTAGAGGCCCCCACCTGCCTGGGGGCCCCACAGGCTAGATATGGCTGCAGCCTAGTGGCCCCCACCTGCCAGGGGGGGCCCACAGGCAAGATGTGGCTGCAGCCTAGAGGCCCCCACCTGCCAGGGCCCCCCACAGGCTAGATATGGCTGCAGCCTAGGGGCCCCGCAGGCTAGATATGGCTGCAGCCGGGGCCCCACAGGCTAGATATGGCTGCAGCCTAGAGGCCCCCACCCAGGGCCAGATTAACACACAGGCTAGGTATGGCTGCAGCCTAGAGGTCCCCACCTGCCAGGGGGCCCCTGATTGGTCAAAAGGGGGAAAGTAATTTTGCTTAATTGCAGATGCAGTATTGGGGGGGAAATCATCTTTTTAATACTCATCTTAATAGTTAGTTGTATCTTGGCATTATGACTGTTCATGTAATTTTGTCTAGAGATGTACAGGATCCAAGATCCGGTTCCGGATCCGGCAGGATAATAGGGTTTTTCAGACTATCCGGATCCGGCAGGATCTTGAGCAGTGGATCCGGTATCCGGCAGTTACCTAAAAATCAGGATCTGGGGCATCTCTACTTTTTACGTAGCTTAGGCTTTTCAGTCAGTCTTTCACAACCCCAATCACTGCATGGAGTGAAAGCCCTTTGGAAGCGGCCGTTGAAGGCAGTGTGGCAGTAAGCCAATGAGTCTTAAAAATAGTTTGCGGCAACGTAATAAAAAGGGCCCACGTGTGCGAGTTGGCTATGTGTTTCAACCCTTTCGTAGGATCCGGTATCCGGTTCCGGATCCGGATCCGGCAGGATCTTAAGCAGTGGATCCGGTATCCGGCAGGATCCTAAAAATCAGGATCCGGTGCATCTCTAATTTTGTCATGACTTTTTTTTCTGCGGGGTGCCTTTTGCAACCTGTAGCTTAGAGGCGCCGGCCATCTTAATCCGTCTCTGATACCCACGTGCATGGGCCTCACCTCTTCAGCGGCTCATTGGGGGTTTCTAGAGGGGTCGTGGAGGTATTGCAGTGGGTTCGTGGGCAGAAGGGACTTGGGATGGGAAATGGGAAATCGACATGTAAACAGTTAACATAATTCCAGAAATAAGTTAGTTACGGTGTTCACCTGTATGGCTAATACCGTAGATATATGTCTTCCCTGTGCAATATTAGTTGAAAACTATTATATTACCGTCAAATCTAGCAATATTAATGGACAAAGAAAATCCTAAGCATATGGGAAATAGGAGGTCATGAAAATATTCTTAGTTCCAAAAGAGGGTCCTCCCGAAGACAGAGTTTGGGAACCACCACAGTAGACCATCCACCGCACAGCAGCAGCAGCAGCAGCAGCAGCAGCATGCTGGCTTGCAATCTCCCATGCAGGGCAAGCTGATTTAGTGGACCCAGGGCAGCCACAGAGTGGAACAAACAAGTATGTTGTCCCGGGCCCAGGGTGAGAAGGGGGGCCCAGAATTGGGTTCTCATTACATTGTATGTACAAGTATTGCGTGGGGGGCCCTTTCAGATGACTTTGCTATATTGTTCTCCTATGCTGTCAGCGGGCCTGTGTGGAGCAACAGGCAGGGTCGCTGACAGCTTTGGCTGGGCCCAGGACAATGTCATCTGAAAGGGCCCCCTACCCTACGCCATACATGCAATGTAATGACAAACCAACTCTGGGCCCCAACTGTTCCTGGGCCCGGGACAACTGTCCCCTTTGTACCCCCCTGTCAGCGGCCCTGATTGGAGCAACAGGTTATTAACATTTGGAGCAGAGCTGCGTTTATCAGAAGAAAAGGTCATTAAGGGCCGCGGATGTTTTGGAGCTTCTGTGCAGCGCAGCTGGCGGGTCGACACCAATCTCGTTGTGCCCCAAATGAAATAAAAGAGGCCATTACATGCTGGGAGATAAAAAAAAGGACGATCTTATCAGAGACTAATGAAACATGATTTTCTTTTCTTCTTTTTTTTTGTTGAGGGTCATTGTTGGTTATGGTTGGTGATTCAAATTGGATTTGGAAAACATATGTCCGCTTTGTAGCAAGCTGTTCACCCCTGACACTCACGACAAACACACGCACATTGTGCAGTTTCAACCACCCGCAGTGAAAGTGGTTATACCAAAGGCCTATTAATAGATAAGCATTTCATTATGTTAAAAATAACATGGACACAGCGTGGCGCTGGTCTTATCAAGACCTACCTGAAGACACGTGTATGAAAACTATCTCCTTGTAATTTATGTCTTTTTCACACCCGTGTGATTTTCTTTCTTCTTAGCACTACAGGCTATTTATTTCTCATTTCGGGCACACAAAAGACTACATTGGCATTATAATGAGCAGTGAGATGTTGTTCATTGTCCTTGTATGTGTAGGCCTATAGATTGGATTGTACGTGTAGTGGCAACAGCAGGCCTTCTATTATTTTGCTATTATTCATCTGACGTAGGCCTATAAACAGATGAGTGTCTTGCCTGTGTTGGAAGACACATGACAAAAACAGGACAGGAGTCAGGTGTGAGTGTGGTACGGTCGGATAATAGCCTACTGTTAAAAATGTGTGTTCAGGGCATGAAATAATGGCTTTGAACAGCTTTTCCAACTTTTGTGAAGAAAGCTACAGAACAACAAAACAAGCTTTTATTGGATTTTGCCATAGCAGCCACCTTTAAAAAAAAATAACATTGCATATTTCACTAGTTTTAGATAAGCAGTTGAGTTGTATAAAACCAAATTCCATAGGCTACTCCACACTGATAAAACTGTCAAAACAAACACACACACACACATATTTATATCCCCAGGAGTTCCTGAAAATGTCAAATGTTTACGCATCTCCGTCAATTGTAGGCCTACACTCACTGCGCATCAGCTATAAGCTTATTGGCCTAGGTATCGTTGGTGTTAAAATGCACTGTCTAACTTAGGCTATAATTTGGAAAGTGCATACATAATGTAATTTCACCAAGTCTTTATTCTGAATCCTGTAAGAAAGTAAAGTGAGAAAGAATCAGATTCTAGTGCATTTTTATATCACACACTATCACACTCAAGATTTTTGTGGTAGGTTTGATACTACTGTTTACATGTAAGCTAGTGAAAGAGTGGCCTCTGCTGGATGATGCATGTAATTAACTGAAGTTACAAAATAGCCTGTTCTGTTACTGTCGGAAGTGACTGTAGTGCTAGTACATTACACTCTATTCCAACGTTGTGTTATTACGTAGGTAGCAGTAATACATAGCCAACAAGATTAAATGTCTTGATGTGTAAAGCCTTGTGTGTTGTAATGTTTTGGAGATGCCCTGCCCTGTTCGAATCCTCTCAAAATCCCGGAAATGACAGTTTTCAAATGGAGCTAGTCTCAGCCAATGATCTTTGACTGCAAGAGGTCTGGCTTCTGTAACAGAAATGTAAACACTGTTGCCGAGCCAGTAAGCTCTATCAGAGAGAAAGTGATCTGACTCTTGACATTAATTTTAGTGTCGGAATTGAGGTCGCCGAGATTTTGATTCGCCTTGGTGAAAGTGTGCATTGTCATTTAACAGCTTTAGTGTGCCACTACAACCATAGCGGTACGTATTTGTGTAGCAGCTTGAAAGTGTAACAACGCTTCATGTACTACAGAAATGACAGTTGTTGTGTCTTCCAAGCTAGATGTTTAGCATAACAGCTAATGTTAGCTGCTGCTTCTTCTCCATTTATTTGCACGGACATTTGTCATAAGTGTGAAAGCTGTGATACGTAACGATAGTTTTGTCTGGTGGTTTTGCAAGACATAGAGTTTTGCAAGAATGCTGTTCACCATTTGATATTAATGCGTTTATGTTTTGAACTGCTGGGGGTGGTTGAATGTGCAGCTGTCACGCACTTTGTCATCACAACAACATAGCCAACACACCTCACGGTAATATTAGCTATTAATTCAACCATTCTGTCATTTATGCTGTAGCCTATCGACACGGCGTTTGTTTATGTTAACCAATATTTTATTTGGTAATCAGTGTTTCCCACAGAAATTTTGGAAACTATGGGGGCAGCCGGGGTTTATTTTGTCCCGGGGGGGGGGGGGGGGGGGGGGGGGGGGGGGGGGGGGGGGGGGGGGGGGGGGTGGGGGGGGGGGGGGGGGGGGGGGGGGGGGGGGGGGGGTCTTCTCACACGGGCCTTTTTTTTTTGGGGGGGGGGGGTATTCTTGCAGCGTAAATGCAAAACGGCAAAACGATGACTACAGTATGACATTGGCGCATGGAGAAACTGTAGGCCTGGGCCTATATTTCAGCCATTTATATTTTGAGAAATAAGGCTACATAAGATTTTACCCATGACTTGTATAATAGTAGTACATTGTCATTGTCAAAAAATGCAGTACAGTGAATAATTTCTGTTTACAACACAGTTTCATTCGTCCCTCACGCAGGGGTCTGGGAAACAATAATAAAACTAAATAGGAGCAGAGATAAGAATTTAAGAGCACTGTGAAATTGTTAACGCATAGACAGAAAGGGTCTTAGAGGGTAGGCTATGCCTTTTCCCCCACACATATCTGTAGGCGTACACATTCTACATGAGGGGTGCTGGTCACAGGGCCAGTTTTTTTTCCAAATTCCTCCCATTAAAAGGGCTGAATAACACATTACACATTTATGTCTATATTCACATTCATTACACATTAATTTCTATATGCAGCCCGATGTCTCCTCTGCTGTGTCAATGAAGGTCTGTCACCAAACTCATTACAACTGTAAAACAAAGCCTAGGGAGTGTTGGTAAACTCATCCCAACTGTCCCTTCTCTGAAGGTTTTTATATTGCTCCCAAACCCAAGTAAACTACAACAACTTGACTAGGCTTTTGATCCCTGTCTTTCAAGCATTTGTGGTTCTCTCTATTGCAGGGGTGCCCAACCTTTTTTTTAACCAAGATCTACTTTTGAAGTTGATGGTCTGCCATGATCTACCAAGTCAAATTCAAGGATGTCAGTATGAAAATTTAAGACCACCATTTATTAATCACCATTATTATGAACAAAATGTTTTCAGTAGGCTACTATGGCCGTATCTTTTCAGTGTGTTTTTAAAGTGTGTTGAATAGCCTATCTTTACAAAGCAATGCAGCACTGATAGTATGCAGAGATAATTTCAGTCATACACAAGTCATAAACAACTGAAACAATTTCAAAATGATAAACATTTGGTATATAAAAGGCACATAGGCCCTATTTCTAAAATATGATGAAGCATTATCATGCCTTCAGTGGTAGGCCTATAGGCTACAAATTAAAAAGGGCTCAGAAATTCACCATTTGTTATGGGTAAATAGTAGGCTACTATGAGAGAGAGAGAGAGAGAGAGAGAGAGAGAGAGAGAGAGAGAGAGAGAGAGAGAGAGAGAGCAAGCAATGAGAGAACTCATTGGATTGGTTAACACCCCTGTTAAGTGTGACTTCTTCTATGAAGGTTTTTTTTTTTCAGCAAAGGCTTTCTATTGTGAGTTTGGCCAATCGTTTTGTCCACAACTGAAGCAAGAAACAGCACAAATTGAAGTGAATTCCATACATGTCAACAATTAACATTTCCCTTACACGCGGCACGCGATGTAAACGCAGTTAGCGATGATGCATGCGACTAGCGATTTGGACGAAGATCCTCGCATATCGGCGTGTCATAACGCATCGTTGCGCACATGTTCTGTTACTCACCCGATGTTACACGTGTGCACACATGAATCAACTGTAATACCCTTACGGTAACTTCCTAATGCTTTCCCCTCATTCTGCGTTACCGTGGGACTACTTATCTAACCAATACAGAGTCTATAGGATGTATTTACTCCAGGAGGAAAATGCGAAGGAAATTCAAAATCGTAATTCAAATCGTTTTTAACAAAAACGGATATCGTTAAAAAAAAAAAAAAAAAAAAAGTAAAAATTTTTTTTATTTTTTTTTACATTTTCGTAAACTATGGCGGCCAAATTTAAACTATGGCGGGCCGCCATAGTTTCCTCAATGTATGGGAAACACTGGTAATGTTGTTACGATTTAGATAAAATATTTGAACGTACTGTCTGTGAGACAGTAGGCCTACATCATGACATTACATTCACGACATGACACACTACTACAGTAGCCTATACAGGCGTTTTATTTCTCTGCACAAAGTTATATTTGTATTATTTTCTATCAGTCCTTTTTCTCAGTCTGGCTACATACTGTAGGCATACCAGGGACATACTGTATTTCATTTGACATGCCCATTTAAAGAAAAGGGAAGGGTGGAATCGCTGTAGTTAGTTCAAACTAATTTTGCATGTCAGACTAAATTGTATTGTAATCGTTCTCATGAATGGGAATGAAAAGCTTAGGCTATTACCACGATCAAATTTAATTCAAATCTCTCTCTCTCTCTCTCTCTCTCTCTCTCTCTCTCTCTCTCTCTCTCTCTCTCTCTCTCTCTCTCTCTCTCTCTCTCTCTCTCTCTCTCTGCTATCACCCTACACAGATAAACCAATCTGCATGAGTGAAGACACAGCAATAATGTGATCAGGAGCCTGGCCAGGTGACTTCACCACCACCACCGCCACCACCACCAGAAGGGAGGCACTCATCTGGGCCAGAACTGGGCCAGACATGGACGACGCGGAGGCCAGGAGGAAGATGGCACCCTCGGATGGGGGTGGTGATGGCCATGGCATGAGTACGGCTCCAGGTTCAGGTCCGGGTCCAGGTGCGGGTGCGGGTACGGGCACAGGTCCGGGCGTGTCTCGGTCCCGGGTTCGGCAGCGGTACCACAGCAGTGCGCACTCCCAGGGGCTGCTGGCGGGCCTGCTGGGCCTCAGGCAGGGCGGCATCCTGTTCGACGTGGTGCTGATGGTGGAGGGAAAACCCATCCAGGCACACCGCATCCTCCTCGCAGCCTCCTGCGACTACTTCAGGTCAGACATGCTCATGATGCTGATGCTGATGCTGATGCTGCTGCTGTTGCTGTTGTTGTTGTTGTTGTTTAATAGGCCTATTTTGTGTGATTATTACAGGGTTTGGATACAGAGTATTATTATTTCTATTATTATTATTATTATTATTGTTATTATTATTATTTGTTATTACTTCATGTTTGGGGTAGTGATTATAGTGCTGTAATTGTTATTGTCGTAATGTGTGGTTATTGCAGGTTTTGGGACAGCAGTGATTGTCATTATGGTAATGATGTGATTGCAGGTTTGGAAGGGCTATTGTTTTTGGTTTTTAACCCCTGTTTCAGAAAATATTTCAAGTTGTAAGTGGAAATGCCTTGACTTGAGACAAAGTTGTAATGGTAATACAGGTAATTACAATAGTCATATTGTAATGGAGCAGTGGTAGTGATGTTTCGTTGCCATAGTAATATGACAATGGAATAGTGGTAATGATGTTTTTTCGTAGCCTTTTGATGCAGATGGGATCACTGGCAATCCCACTCACTGTTGAAGTGAACTGAACTACATTATTTATAACAATATTATTACTATGACACAATTGTATGTGTTGTTGGGACTGAAAGGGTTATTTTACTGAAGGGAAAAAAGATTAGCTGTGATGGTGTGAGTAAAACTAAAGTATAAAATGTAAAAGATCAGCAGCTTTGTTGTGGTTACACCCCCCTTATGTGAAAGTGGTACAAATATCATGCACAGGCGGCCAAAGTAGTAGACGTTAATCAGAGCTGTCAAAAGTAAAAATAAATTTGTGTTGTAATTACAACACTGGCACATGACATTACATAGCTGTTACATCATTTACTCCATTGTGACTAACGAGATAGATAGACTGTGTTGTTACTGAGAAACACTAAAAACCACTACAAAGACACACCACAAACTGGACCCAGCCAGTGCAGTCAGCTGCTTGTAAGACAAGTACACAGGTCTACTTTTTACTCACATAAGTTACCTATGCTGGAAGGAAACTGTATTTCATTTTTACTTTTACTTTTTGCACCTCTGAAGTAAATTTGTGGTGTAATTACAACGCTATCACATGATATTACACAGCGGTTACACCAGTTACTCCATTGTACCTAATAAGGTGGCTAGACGTTGTTTTTACTGAAAAACTAGAAAAACCTAAAAAGAAAATTGTATCCAACCAGCGCAGAATGGGGTACTTTACTTTATAATGACTGTAGACCAGTTTTTCAGTGAAGTTATTTGTGTTGGAAAGAAACTGTGGCCGGTTTTGTTTTTACCTCCGCCAAGGAGATAATGTTTTCGGTCGCGTTGGTTTGTCTGTCTGTCCGTCTGTCTGGTTGTTTGTTTGTTTGTCAGCAGCATAACTCAAAAACTAATCAACTGATTTGGAGGAAACTTTATGGAGTTGTTAGTAATGACCCAAGGAACAAGTGATTAAATTCTGGGGGTGATCCGGATCACGAACCGGAACCAGGACTTTTTAAAAGATTCTTCACCATTGCTGGCCTATATATCTAGACGCCCCTAGTGACCAGAAATTGAATTGCGGGGACTCCACAAAAAGAAGGCAGAAAGACTTAGGGTGTAACATAATCAAATGTTCTACCAAGCAGCTTCCTTGGCAGAGGTCTGCGCTCTCTAAGTGCTTCTAGTTTACTTCTACTTTTACTTTGGCCACCTCTGTAGACATCACGTCATCTTATCATGATTACCACATATTTATACTGCAACCTGGAAACCTTCACTGGTAATGTGGTGTATCGAGGCCAACTGATATGAAGTTAGATAGGCAGGTAGATGAAATGGATAAAACCACATAGATTAATTTATTATCAGATGAGGTCATAGGCCGCTTGAAAGGAGGCCAGGTGGACTTATTTTTTATTGTCAAGTTCACCAGGACAACAAGAGGCACTTTTGAGTTCCTGTTATATTTCCTGGCTCTCCGATGGTCAGTGAACATCACTTGACCTAATGCAGTGACTTGGCGGTTGAATAGAGAAGACTACTTTGTAGAATGGAGTAGAGTAGAATAAAAGTTACGGCTATCTTGAGGTTCATCAAGGCAGCAACAGGCCAATGAACACCACATGACCTACATGTAATGTAGGGACTAAGGGTAGAATACACTGGACTGGAATGGATTAGGGACTGTGTCTGTCTGCATGGTAATTATTTTGAAACACCTCCTGTGATGGTTCACAATGCCCATGTACACACACAACTATACATGAACTTTGCTGTTTGCTCGCACCCAAAGACCTTGTAAGAAACTTTTCGGAGTTGAGCGCACTTTCTCTACTAAAAGCATGTACACACACAACCCATTCTACAACTGAGTGGTGCTTTCACATAGGCGACTTTGTCAATTTAACTGCTGAACTGTGAGCCATTCTTGTTGATTGGATTATCATTCACCGTATATGAAGCTGTCCTAATTGATTGTTGTAGATAGAGATTGCTAAAGATTCAACTCACTGTTTTATTACATCATACCAACATTGCTATAACATTAGAGAGTCATCGCTGCATGAAAGGCTTAAACAAGAGTGTTGAATAATGAAGAATAACTAGCTCTACGTAATGTGAAGAATTAACACAAGGAAGAAAAATCCGCTCTCTCAAACTGCGTCGTCTCATTATTTATTTATATTACCACCATGTCCAAACGCGTCCAAACTTCTAGGAAAAACGAAAGTCTTTGGGTGCGCGATAAAATGTATCAACTTAAGGAAGAAACATCTGCACTCTCAAACTGCGTCTCATTATTTATTTATATTACCACCATGTCCAAAAAGCAAAC
>NC_085859.1:10130446-10135446 GCF_034702125.1 Engraulis encrasicolus
CGTCTCTGATGAGATCAAGATAAACGACTTTGCTTGGTTTAGATGGTGTCACACATGTTTTATTTATTTATTTTTTATTTGATCTTTATTTAACCAGGAAGGTCCCATTGAGGTAGACAAATCTCTTCTTCCAGGGAGTCCTGGCCAAGACGGCATTAAGACAGAGGAGGCACATGCATATTATGAATATAAATGAAAATAAAAAAAAGCACACGTAAGGATATAAGACATATCAGACATAGGGGCAAACAAAATAGACACTGGACAAGACTAACAAGTAAGACCATCAAGCACTAAACAGTAAGAACTAACAAACTAACAAAATCTGACATACAAAACACACACACACAAAACCTCTGTAAAACTGTAAAACATGTGGGATGGTAACCAAGTGTGTTTTACAAGAATAGTGTCCAATCCGTAAACTCAAACATGGCATTGGGACTGACATGGTTTGTGACTGAATGAATGCCGTTAACATTGGAAAGCTGAATTTCACCTTGAGAAACATGCATGTCAACGTGTGCTACGACTACTGAAGCCGATCATGATACTCTACTACAGTGGTTCTCAACTGGAACAGTCTTGGGACCCACCATTTTCCACTCTCATTCGGTCGCGACACAATTTTTTTAGCGTTCAAGTCAATTCAATGCAATTCTCAAAATGTAACCAAGACTCGAATGACTGGTTGCACGCTATCTATCTCGCATAAACATTCAGATTGTATCTATGATGACAGATGACACGGAGTTCACTTCCCTATCAAAATAAAAGTTGTAAATTGTTGCAGGAAAAGTTGGATTTTTTTTTAATATAATTTAGTTTTTTTTACACCAATGCCCCACGACCCACCCATGACCCCTCCGCGAACCACTTTTGGGTCGCGACCCACCAGTTGAGAAACACTGCTCTACTATATAGGAGTTCACTCAAATCTCACATACATCTTTTTTTAAATAGGGGCAGGCTCACACAATAAAACACACACCGATGGCCTCCCTTTTAATCCCTTTTCATTTATAGACGTTTCGGGCCAACACGTTTCGGGCCCCTCAACAAGATTCTAACCTGGGGCTGTACTCACCTTTTTGGGTACATGTTCAAATATGAATGACTGTATTTAGATTTTTTTTGAGTGAAAACAAATTAAAGCGCTTATACTGTATGTTGTACACAGATTACTATTCATTGTGTCAAAGTGAAATAACTTTAATGTTGTCCTATGAAAAGATATACTTACAAAACTGCAAAAATGTGAGGGGTGTACTAACGTCTGTGACACACTGCAATACAAGGCCTTTTAAAGTAAAACACTACGATTTGGTCATTGCCATTCTGGTAACAGCTATTTTATTACACTGTCTTAACGGTTATGGGGCAATATGGTGCAAAAATGAACTTTGGGTTTGTTTTCGTTTAAGTCTGATAACAAGTTGGTATGTTTAGTTTGGGGCAAAACTACGCTGACCTGCTGCATTTCAAACTGCGGTCTTGTTTAAAAAAAAAAACAAATGTGTGTAACGGATGGACTCTCAGACTCACATGCAGCCAGATAGCCAGAGAACAGGAAAGACTGATTAGAGCATTGTTTATTAACTGATGTGTTATGACCCAAATGTGGGTCGCGGTGGGGTCCTGGGTGGGTCGCAGAGCTTTGGTTTAAATTGTGCTAATTTTCACCTTAAAAAAACCTGGGGCTTTTTGAGCCTTTATTGTTTATTATCAGACAGGACAGTGGAGCAGAGACAGGAAGTGAGTTGGGAGAGAGAGAGATGGGGAAGGGCCGAGGCCGGGAACCGAACCCGGGTCGGCTGCACAGCAGACGAGAGCCCTGCCGTTAGCACCATAGTTGTATGTTTCTTTAAAAAGAATTACCTTGTGTTTTTGTGTGTGTTTAATGTACCAATGCTGGCTGACATAGCTCCTTAATGCATGCCGTACCTCCAGTGGCACACTGTAATTGTCACTGAAAGGTTAACAAGCATAATACTACAAGACTATGATATAACACAGGGCCTTGATTAATGCACTACTACGTGGTCATTGCCATACCGGTAACAGCAAATTCAATACTTTGTGTCTTATCGGGTTTACCTAACTGTGCTGTGTGTTTTGTGTGTGCTCAGCAGCACCCCTTGAGGATGCTGGAGGCGGTGCGCTTCTGCCTGATGGAGCGCGAGGTCCTCCAGCGTCTGCACGGGCGTCTGCATGCGTGCCCGCTGCGGGAGATCGTGTCGGCCGCGCTGCGCTACCACGCCCAGGAGCTATGGCAACCCGTCACGCAGAGCGCCCTCACACAGCCCCGCTCAACATTCTACTGTGTACTGGCGTTCGGAGGCATGTTCTCATCTGGGGCCCTGGATGACAACGAGGACCACTTCCAGGTAGAGGAAACACACACACACACACACACACACACACACACACACACACACACACACACACACACACACACACAGATGATGATGGTATAGACTTTATTGACTTTATTGCAGGTGTATCACCCCAGCTGGTCAGAGTGGTGTAGTCTTCCGGATGAGAGAGCGTCCCATATGTCCAACATGGGCACACACACACACACTTCTACACACACACACACACACACACACACACACACACACACACACACACACACACTTCTACACACACACACACACACACACACACACACACACACAGATGATGATATTGACTCCTGTATATTGCAGGTGTACCACCCCAGTTGGTCGGAGTGGCGTAGTCTTCCGGCTGAGAGGGCACCCCGCATGTCCAACATGGGCACACACACACACTTCTACACACACACACACACACACACACACACACACACACACACACACACACACACACCTCTACACACACACACACACACACACACACACACACACACACACACACACCTCTACACACACACCTCTACACACACACCTTCACACACACCTTCACACTCACTCACACACCTTCACACACACACACACACACACACACACACACACACACACACACCTCTACACACACACACACACACACACACACACACACACACACACACACACACCTCTACACACACACTGACTAGATGATGATATTGACTCCTGTATATTGCAGGTGTATCACCCGAGCTGGTCGGAGTGGCGTAGTCTTCCGGCGGAGAGGGCGCCCCGCATGTCCAACATGGGCATCGCCGTCCTCAATAACTTCATATACCTGGTGGGCGGAGACAGAAACACCAGCGGCTTCCGAGCAGAGACACGATGCTGGAGGTGAGGAGAGTGTGTGTGTAGTGTGTGTGTGTGTGTGTGTGTGTGTGTGTGTGTGTGTGTGTGTGTGTGTGTGTGTGTGTGTGTGTGTGTGTGTGTGTGTGTGTGTGTGTGTGTGTGTGTGTGTGTGTGTGTGTGTGTGTGTGTGTGTGTGCGGTGTGTGCTTTTATGTGTTTGTGTGTGGGTGTGTGTTTGTGTGTGTTTGTTTGTGTAGCATGTGTGTGTGTGTGTGTGTGTGTGTGTTTAGTGTAAGTAGGTAGGCGTAGGTGGGGAAAGCTGCAGGTGTGTCTTTTTAAGGTGGGACTACTGTAGATTAAACCACATTCCTGTCCCTGTGTGCTAAAAGAAAGAAAAACTAGAAGCACTGAGAGAGTGCAAACCTCCGCCAAGGCCAATACACAACACACTGTGGAATCCTATGCCTATATAATGTAACTTACAACCAGATCAGGAATCCATATCGGGTCATCACTTAGCTTTGCTGTTTGATAGAACATTTAGACTATGTTACACCCTATTTTTGTCACGTCTTTCTGCCTTCTTGTTGTGGAGTTAGAAACTGGAATATCAAAATTCACCCTTTCCCACAATGGTGAAGAATTGTTTACAAAAATTCCAGGATCCGGCCCTACCGTNGCTGATATGGTAGGGANCACGTTTACCACTCGGCCGACCCAGATTCGATTCCCAGTCCGGGTCCTTGGCCAGTCATCTCTCTCTCCCATCTCACTTCCTGTCTCTCCTCCACTATCCTGCCTCACAAAAACCAATAAAGGCTGAAAAGCCCCAAAAAAATGCTTACCCCAAAAAGATCCAAATTGTGATCTGGATCACCACCAAAATGTAATCACTTGTTTCCTTTGTCAATTTCAACATCTCCACAAAATTTCATCCAAATCCGTTCATAACTTTTTCAGTTATCCTGCTGACTGACAGACAAACAAACAAACAAACAAACCAACGTGACCGAGAACATATCCTCCTCCGCGGCGGTAAAAAGTAAAATTGTAAAAAAGTAAATTGGTCAATGACGTATTTGTTATATAAGTTTAACCCCTTAAAGGGACAGTTTGGTCAATTTCAACATGCAGTTGTAATGCTCACACTACCCTGGACTTGTCAGTGCCTGAGATTTTTTTTCTTCTTCTTCAGCCTTTTCTGAGATCCTGGTCATTGTAATGGGGGCAGCTCTTTGTTTACATTTCAAAAAAACATTTTTATTTATTCCCAAAAACATCCAAAAGGTTATAAAACATCAGCAGACAACTAGCAAACAGCAGTACCTTTTGGGAAAATATTTGGAGTTTGCCTATGTTTCATTTTTTTAAAATGTAAACAAACGCTGCCCCCATTAGAATTGCTCATATCTCGGAAAGGGCTGAGCCGAAAAATGTGGCATCACCAGGTACTGACAAGTCAAAGATAGAGTGAGCAATACAACTGCATGTTGAAATTGACCAAACTGTGCCTTTAAAGGTTATCTTCCACACACCGCGCTCTTCCGTCTTGTTGGTGCGTCTCTGAAGTAATCTAGTAGTAGGAAATGGATCGCACTCAATTTTCTTCTTTCTTGTTGTTTTCTTTTATTTCAACATTGCAGGGTTGTTCTTGTTGTTTTCTTTTATTTCAACATTGCAGGGTTGTTCTTGTTGTTTTCTTTTATTTCAACATTGCAACCCTGCAATGTTGAAATAAAAGAAAACAACAAGAAAGAAGAAAATTGAGTGCGATCCATTT
>NC_085859.1:10142946-10147946 GCF_034702125.1 Engraulis encrasicolus
ACACACACACACACACAACCAGGCCCGCAGCTGGGAGCAGCACGCCAAGGCCTTGTGACTGGGACAGCATAGACAACTCCAGCGAAGACTGACACACACACACACACACACACACACACACACACACATACACACACACACACACACACACACACACACAACCCGGACCACATCTGGGAGCAAAACGCCCAGACGTGGTTGACTGGGACAGCACGCACACACACACACACACACACACACACACACACACACACACACACACACACACACACACACACACACACACACACACACACAGACATACAGACTTGAGCGTGCACACATACTGTACACACACACACATGCACACATTTAGCCCTAATAAGGCAGCATGCTAGGTTGTCATTGGCCATGTGAAGTGTGCATTGAGTAGGGGAGGGTGTTGTTGTTTTGGTTGTGGTGCATTATGTTCATAGACTTTATACTGTCTATGGTTGTGTTATGTAATGTAATGTTATGTTGTGTTATGGTGGCACGTGATGCGAGAGAATAGGGAGTCAGCCAGAGAGATCTGGGGTGCATTTCTCAAAAGTGTAGTTGTTACTTGTTAGCCAGTTAGCAACTTGGGTAGTTTCCAATGGGAAATTACATTGCAAACAACAAAGTAGCTAACGTAGTTAGCAACTATGGCTTTGAGAAACGCACCCCTGAATTGGAGAGGTCAGGAGGACTACCGGGCATGTAGTATTAGCATAGGCGTGCACAGATGGGGACGAGGTGGTGCTAAAACACCTGCCCCTTTGCCCTACTGGACAAAAAATGCCCTTTTTGAACGTTTTTTTAATACGTTGCGACATGATCAAAAGCGACATGCGACATGATCAAAAGTATGTGACAATAGTGCGCTGATGATATAGTATATTGCCTTCATGGCCTAGTCCAATTGCCCCACACAACCCCCACAACCCCACAACCCCATCACCTGCCCCGCCAATTGTCTGTGCACGCCACTGAGTATAAGCAGTTGAGTAGAGTAGAGTACAGTGGAGTGGAGTGGAGTAGAGTACAGTCAAAGAGATTAGAGTACAGTGGAGTGGAGTAGAGTACAGTCAAAGAGAGTAGAGCAGTGTTTCCCAACCAGGGGTACGTGTACCACTAGAGGTATGCGAGCACACTGCAGGGGGTACTTGGGAAAATGAAAAAATGTATGGAGCATAGTCACATTGGGATATAGAGCATGAGTGAGGGGGTACTCATGGTATGACAAAAAGGCTTAGGGGGTACGCAAGACAAAAAAGGTTGGGAAACACTGCAGTAGAGTAGAGTAAAATTATTCAAGCCGGCGCATTTCCTGTATCCAAGTGATGTCATGTGAACGCCCCTTTAGGAGACCTGCAATTAGGAGACCTTTGGAGGCTTTAGGTTGAGAATAAATGGAGTTCCTTTGGCACTGTAGATGGCGGTAGCGCACATCCTATGCAAGTCGCGCTACCAAATGTCACAGAAAGAGAAGGAGGAGGATCGGACAGCGCCCCCTTGGGAGACCAAACTTGAGAACATTGAACTCTTTTGCATTTGGTGGGCGGAGATTGAATCATCTTACTCTACCAAGAAAATCTTTGGTACAGTGGAGTGGAGAAGGAACTGTAGGTGTCCAGCAGTAGCTACAACAGATATTGTTTTGTATATCGAATTGCAGGGGTCCCAACCTTTCTGGGTCTGAGGGCTACCAAGGGCTACCAGAGGGCTACCTGAGGGCTACCTGAGAGCTACTGAGGGCTGAGGGCTACCTGAGGGCTACCTGAGAGCTACTGAGGGCTGAGGGCTACTTGTGTGTTCAAAATCCTCTACTGATATCTTGGCATCTTTCTCAAATCACATTATGATTAAATGATAATTTGCTCATAGATTACAAAGAAATATTCTTTATAGGTCATAAAGACATAATCTCATATTTAAATTCAGAAAAACATTAACTGTGACTAAAATCTGGTAATCGTCACTATTTAATATTACCATCCTTGGTGGGCACGTCAGAAGCTCCTGCAGGGCTACCTGGCGCCCGCGGCCACACCTGGCCATTCCACCAACATATTTTTAACACTTTATAATAATGGATGCATAAAAAGCATTATAAAGACTTAAATAATTAACTAATGATGAACAGAACATTAACAGACGTTTGTAAATGAGTGGGAAATGTTATGTTAATATTTTATATTTATCAAACATTTACAAATTGTTTGTAAATGAATAAAAAATACTCTGTTAAAAGGTTTGTAAAATCTTGAACATATTATTTGTAGATATTTTATAAAGCATTAATAAAACTTAGTTTGTGATGAAAAATAATTTGTTAATGTTTTGATCATCATCAGTAAATGATTAACTAACTATTTTTTTGCATCCCTTATTATTAAGTGTTACCCAAATTTTGATACATTTCTTTACACTTGAATGAAACCCCCCAAAAGAAATAGCTTATAGTATAAGCCTTATACAGTCCAGCACTATCTCTCTCTCACATAGCTTTGAAGCCCCAAAATGTTGGATGTGCACTGCATGCTTCTTCACGATGCTGAACACCCTCCGTCCCTTACAGATAATATCAGATATGATGCAGCGTTTGATTGATATAGTGTCACCAAAGAGACCTGTGGAGGGCTTTTCTTGACCTGTTTAAACCAGTGGCTTTATTACGTTAAGGCAGCTAAACACAGCATTCATTAAAGCTTTATATATTTTTAGTTTGGCAGCAGCTCTCTGCACGTTTAATTGTGTTGTTTTTGGAGCTATTGCTGAAAAGCTATCAAGTTGTGTTGGAGTTGTGCTTTAAATGGTCATGGTTGCAGAGCTTTTCCCATCGTGTTGATCAGACAGAATTAGCTTTTCACTATGAATGGTAATAATATCACCATCAGCTAGACTAGAACACAGACTGAAGGCAGGGAAGAGTCATAGATAGGGCTGGGTATCGCAGCCATGTTCCTGAATCTATTCGATTTCGATTCTTAGGGCTTTGAATCGATTAATCACGATTCAACTTGATTCGATTCGATTCATTCCGAATCGATTCAATCCGTTCCATTCCTGTTGTCAGGATTACCCCCAAAAGATGCTGTTGCCTAATTTTATATAAAAATGTCAAAGGGCTGTGGCTTGACAGTGTTAACAGATTGCTAATTTGTAATAAGTAGGCCTAGGCCTAATTGACTAATGCCTACTGGGTATTTTCCATAGACCTAAATTAAACAAAAAGAAAAAGAACCAAAAAATCAATTTTGTTCCCTGTGAATCGATTATGTGAATCTCGATTCGATCGATTATCGATTAACTCGATTATTTTACCCAGCCCTAGTCATAGAGGACAAGTGGACACTCAGAAACCAATGACTTTTCACACAGATCATGTACACACAAGTGTAATGCAAATTAAATTGGCATCTAGGATATATAGGATAGAGTAGAATAGGAAGACTTTACTATCGTTATACTCAATCCAAGAGGAAAAACGGGCACTTGTGATACTTCTCACACAGATATGCATGTTATGTTATGCAAAGTACACTGGCATAGCGAGTAGACTAGAATTGACTAGAATAGAATAAAGGAGAATAGAATACAAAGTCTATATTATCATACGCAGTTGGAGATTTAAAGCAACAAATATTAGACATACACAGCGCAATGTATAATAAATAATGTACAAGAACATGAAGAACTGCTATGCAAAAAAACCACCTATGGAAGGTACCCAGACTCAGACAATACAGATAAAACAGAATTGAGATGATAATGTGACAGAATACAAAGTGAAATAGGTAGCTTGCTGAGTGAAGCTAGTGTCAGTGCAAGTATGTAATGTATACTGTACGTAGCCAGCCAATGATTATTAGTGTGGTTTTGGTTGCTCTGCTCTCTGCAGTTTGTTTCTGTCAGCATGTATGCAGCTGCAGTGTCACACTGAACATGCACAGGAGGACAGCAGCTCTGGCTCTCCGAACATGCAGAAGGCTTGAGCAAATGTCAGTTTGTCGAATGTAAAAACAAAAT
The DNA here is from genome assembly GCF_034702125.1 of Engraulis encrasicolus. Lineage (NCBI taxonomy): Eukaryota > Metazoa > Chordata > Actinopteri > Clupeiformes > Engraulidae > Engraulis > Engraulis encrasicolus. The sequence continues at coordinate 10,146,979 of NC_085859.1, forward strand.
GTCCTCTGCCAAAGAATGTGCAGATTTCCACAAAGATGTCAGAACTACTCACCACTCACTCACTTGATTACTTATGACTGCTACCTACCAAATGGTTATCACTACTGTGTCATCACGCATAACTGACATCATATGTCGCCAGTTTGTTGGCTTCTTTGTTCTGTTTTCTTGTTTATTTTTATTTTTATTTCTCATTTTTCATTTTTATTGATTTTCTGAGTGTGTTTGTTTGATAGCTTTTGTGTGTGTTTGTAAACCTGTCACCCAGAGGTTCCGAAGATAGGAGGAGAATGAGTGGGGGGTGAACGCTGAAAAGCTCCCTTAAGTGTGCAGTACATGCTGTAAGCCACATTCACCACAAGGTAGAGGTAGAGAGTCATTACTCAAAACCCCATTCAGAAACCACACACGCACACACACACCCACACACACACACTCACACCCCTGTGCATAATATATATGCTTTTTATATATATCTTGGTCTCTGTTAGGGAGTAATGACGGGCTACTGCTGCAATAATAAACTGGGTGAGGTATTTTACGCACTTTATAAATCACATGATAATATGATATGCAGATTATAGGTCATATATACTTTTGGCTTACGGCTCTTTTCCCTTCACTGTGCCTTGCTTTACTCCCCCTCCCCACTCATACACGTCACATGCGTCACAGTAATGTCACATGGCCATCAGACGGGCACGTGTGTTGTGTGTCTGTGTGTGTGTGTGTGTGTGTGTATATATCTCTGTGTATCTGTGTGTGTGTATATGTCTCTGTGTATCTTTGTGTGTGTGTGTATCTCTGTGTATCTGTATATGTGTATACTGTGTGTGTGTGTGCGTGTGCGTGTGTGTGTGTGTGTGTGTGCGTGCCTGTGTGTGCGCATGCGTGTCTGTGTGTTCCCTATCATATAATATAAATGTTAATGTACACTGTGTAATAAGGTGAAGGCCACATGACGACAT
>NC_085859.1:10152946-10160446 GCF_034702125.1 Engraulis encrasicolus
ATAATCCCGCCATGGGGAAATTCGTTTGTTGCAGCAGTAACATACAGATAGTGCAGAGACAGTAGACAGTGTACATACAACAACACAGGATAAATACTTAAAAAGATGTTAGGGGAAAATATAAATGTCTCTGTTAAAAACCACAACAACAAGTACATTAGTAAAAATGAAAGTGCATTGTAAAAAGTGCATTAGCAGCTTCATAAAATGGAGGAGAGGGTGCTAGGACAATAATAAATAAGTAAGTTAAAAAGTTAAAAAGATAAAAAGACCATCACTACCATCACTACCACCACCACCACCATCAACATCATCATCATCATCATCACCATCATCATCACCATCATCATCATCATCATCATCATCATCCCCAAGGCTACCGCAGGGACTTAGTGTTATTATATAGTCTGACTGCAGAGGGAAGAAAGGCCCTGCGGTACCTCTCTGTTCTGCAGTTTGGGTGGAGGAGTCTACTGCTCAGTGGGCTCAGCAGGGCTGCCACTGTTCCATGCAGGGGGTGGATGGTGTTAGCCAGGATTGCTGACAATTTCGTCGTCATCCTCCTGTCCCCCACCACTTCCACAGTGTCAAGGCTACAGCCCAGGACAGAGCCAGCCTTCCTCACCAGTTTGTTGAGTTTCTTTGCCTCAGCTGCTGTGATGCTGCTGCCCCAGCACACCACCCCATAGAACACAACAGAGGAGACCACAGAGTCGTAGAAGGTCCTCAGTAGGTTTTGTTGAACCCCAAAGGACCTCAGTCTCCGCAACAGGTGGAGTCTACTCTGGCCTTTCTTGTAGAGAGCCTGGGTGTTGTCAGTCCAGTCTAATTTTTTATTGAGGTGAACTCCAAGGTATTTGTACGTGTCCACAATGTCTATGTCAATACCCTGGATGTTTACTGGTAAGAGAGGGGATTGTGTTTTGCGCCGGCGGAAGTCCACAACTAGTTCTTTTGTTTTCCCAGCATTTATCTGGAGGTAATTCAGTTGACACCATGCCACAAAGTTCTTGTTTACGTCCCTGTATTCCCTCTCATCCCCATTATTAATTAGACCCACGATTGCTGAGTCGTCTGAAAATTTTTGTAGGTGACAGTGTGGTGTGTAGTGTGTGAAATCTGCAGTGTAAATGGTGAATAAAAGAGGAGCCAGCACCGTCCCCTGCGGCGCCCCCGTGCCACAGACCACAGTGTCCGACACACAGCCACTTATCCTCACATACTGTGGCCTGTTGCTCAGGAAGTCCAGGAGCCATTAGCTCGAAGGAGACAGAAACTATCCATTCTGTATAATCTTGAAATTAGCCATCATATTCCTATACTGTATTCCCTTCTGTCTAAATAAACTATCCTCAGTGTACTCTTTGACTTCCCTCATTTCCTTCAGGATTCTTCTCTATCTTGAAAGTTCTACGTCACCATGGAGACCAGGCTTGCAGTGAGTCTGCAAAACAACAACCTGTGGGTCCACAGTGTACCATGGGAAACAATAGCCAGCGCGCCGCATTGCGTCTTTCCTGCCCTGTGAGGCGCTGGAATGGGGGGGTCATATTTACAGTATGGCTGCCCTATGGTGCCCTAGCATGGGGTGGGGCAGTGTGGAGGAGGCCATTACTCTCCTCTGCCGACATAAACACAGGATGGGATGGGATGGGGTGTGCTGGGCAGGAAAGCAGCTGTCCTCTGATCTCTCCTGTACTCTTCAAAAAGCGTTGAACTAACGTAGATACACAGTGGTACTTACATGTCTCTGTGTGAAGATATTGTGCACTGAGTAGGCACAGCATGAGTGTTCTAGCTCATATCATCAAGCCCAAAGGTTGCCGGTTCGACTTCCGAGTCGCAGACCCGCCAGTTTGGTTGGGTCAGGAGTCAAACCGGCAACCTTTGGGCTACAAGTCTGACGCCCAAACCACTTATATGACTGAATCTGTATATCTTACCAGGCATGGATCCTGTCGCCTACCAACATATCAACCGTATCTCACTCATTTCGTAAAGTCTTCACGAAAATAATATATTAATTTTCGTGGTGCATTCACGTTATTGCCCGCCTTTCGTAAAGTCTTCACAAAAATAATAGATTACTTTTCACGCTGCCTATTCACTTGAATTGCCCGACTGTTGCCTTGCGACCCACTAGTTTGATGCCCTTTCGGTAGCCATCAAACATTTCAAACAAGCAATGAATTTAGGGTTATGTTTAGGGTTAAGGTTAGGGTTAGGGTTAAGTAGGGTTAAGGTTAGGGTTAGGTTTAGGTTTAGGTTTAGGTTTAGGGGACATAAGGCGTAAGTACCGAAAGGGCGTCGAATTAGTGAGTCCTGAGTGTATCAGCAGTGTTCTGTCAGCACCCCCTCCCCACCCCTGCAGACGTTTGGATAACCATAGCAGCAGTGGGGCAATTCAACTGAATAGGCAGCGTGAAAATGTATCTATTATTTTCGTGAAGACTTTACGAAAGGCGGGCAATAACGTGAAAGCACCACGAAAATTAATATATTATTTTCGTGAAGACTTTACGAAAGGCGTGAGATAGGGCTCAACATATGCATCTCTGGTTATGCAGTGGGAAGGGCATCGGCATCATCTGATCTGTGTTGTGCATCCCCCAACCCAGCCAGGGTCCACCGAGTAGCTTGGCAACACAGGGCCTGTCTGGTACCAGCCATGGATGCATTACACTTGGGATTCGAACCCACTACCGTCTGATCACAGCGTCGACTTCCTAACTATTATTCCAATACAGCAGCACTGCAAGCATTTACATTATATTACACTCAGTGGACACCTTTATCCAAAGCCACTTGTCGTTAATTAGGTACAGGGTATATTGGTTACAGGCGCTAGAGCAATATGGGGTTATGTGCAGGGCTCTAAATTAACTTTTTCCACCACCAGCCAATTTGGCTAGTGTACATTTTTTCTTACCAGCCAAACAGAAGTTCAACTAGCCATTTTTTTTTAATCTCGCCAAAATAAACTATGCATTAGGCTAGTTTTTTTTTCTAATTAAATGGTCATTTTGTCCAACTGTTTCTACAACACAGATACACTATAGGCCTGCATAGGCTATATGCCTACATAATAAGCATATTATAGGCTATATATTTTTTCATTATTTTTTAACTTCTGCTTTATTTTTTACTTTCATTACTTAGGCCTAATTAATTTGATTCGTTTTTGTTCAATTCCTCTGAAAGCAGCTGAATCACATCACACAAGCCACTCACATAACAGACCTTTAACATAGGCCTACAGTAACCAAGCACACAGCCAAACACTACAAAACCTCACATACGCACACCCCACGGAAGGAGAAGAGATGAGAGGAAAATGAGAGGAGAGAGGAGGAGCTCTTCTCTACCATGCGCAACAAAATGACAAGAAGCCTAGTTTAATTAAAAGTAAATAATATCTCGGGAATCTTCGCTTCCTTTGTTACTTCCACAGCTTCGTCGTTGGTTGTTTTTTTTCCCTTTTCGATGGCGTGGGCTTTCCAACTTAGTTGCGCCAGGACTCGGAACATTTCAGAAGACAACTGAACTGACAGCTACGGTCACACTACTCTGACAGTCGGCTCTCCTCCTCTGCCCTGGTCGCTATTTCGTTCCACAACCACTCATTTTTAACGTCACTATTTACAATTACTACTAGCATTCACCAACACACAGAACCTTGCTCTAACCCCCGCCACATTCTCATCACTCGCACAAAACATAGTCTACACAACAGAAGTAGCGCTATGCATAATCTGCGTAAGTCCTGTTATTGAAACGGTCAGGGTCTCGCTGCTTAAAAAATGCAGCCTGTTACAGCAAGGTTCATATAGTAATAATAGCAGTAGTGACGTTAAAAAGGTTGTAGCGAAAGCGACGAGAGCATAGGAGGAGAGCTGCCTGTCAGAATAGCGTGAGCGCAGCTTAGCTGACAGAAGGCTGGTCGTCTGAAATGTTTTCAATCCTGGCGCGCGCAACAGCATGGAGTTGACGCTCGATGCACTGGAAAGCCCACGGTGGGAGGCTACCTCGTGACGCTAGTGTCCATGGGTAATGTAGGAAATCTCGCCGTATAACGTTCGTCAGAGCAGCGGTTTACCGTTCATAAGTTACTGTACTCGGGCGCTACTAGCCAAATTGGCGGGTAGGTATTTTTTTGTACTAGCCAAAATGAATTTTCACCCGTGTTTGGCGTGTTGGCGTGTGTTAATTTAGAGCCCTGGTTATGTGCCTTCTTTACGCGTCATGGATGAAGGTGCTGGTAAGGGTGGGATTTGAACCTGCAACCCTCTAATCTTGAGGCCATCACTCTAACCATTGAGCCATGGCTGCACCAACATCTCTGTAAACATGTCTATTGAGGTATTTAGATGCAATGTATAGATATTACATGATATGCTGTATACTGTGTAATGCAGGGGTCCCCAACCTTTCTGGGTCTGAGGGCTACTGAGGGCTACCCAAAGGCTACCTTTGGTCAAAATCCTCTACTGATGTCTTGGCATCATTCTCAAATCACACTATTATTAATGATAATTTGCCTATAGGTTATAACGAATAAATCATCTCATTAACTGTAACTAAAATCTGGTATTCATCACTGTTTAATAACATCTTTGGTGGGCACCTCAGAAGCTCCTGGAGGGGTACCTGTGGACACACACTACACATTGGTGACACCTGTGTTCCATTTGTAGACATTCAACACCACTTTCCACCACTCGCTGCTCTCTCTTCCTCTCTCTCTCTCTCTCTCTCTCTCTCTCTCTCTCTCTCTCTCTCTCTCTCTCTCGTTTTACTGTCGTCATTAGCGACTGACAACCCTGCCAAGTGGGCAATCAGAGCTAGCCAACTGCCGCTAGACTTGTGAAAAGCCCCCAACCCCCACACCACCACACACACAAACACACACATGCACACACACACACACTTCCACAACAGGCCCAGCACTTACAAGCTCTTTGGGCATCTCCCAGTGGCCTTGTTTCGACGTTTGAGCTAGACCCCCCCATGTGTGTGTGTGTGTGTGTGTAGTGTGTGTGCGCGTGTGTGTATGTGTATGTGTATGTGTGTGTGTGTGTGTGTGTGCGCGTGTGTGTATGTGTGTGTGCTTGTGTGTGTATGTGTGTGTGCTTGTGTGTGTGTGTGTGTGTGTGTGTGTGTGTGTGTGTGTGTGTGTGTGTGTGTGTGTGTGTGTGTGTGTGTGTGTGTGTGTGTGTGTGTGTGTGTGTGTGTGTGTGTATGTGTGTGCGTGTGTGTGTGTGTTGGTGCGCGTGCGTGTGCGTGCGTACGCATGCGTGTGTGTGTGTGTGTGTGTGCGCGCGTTTGCGTGTGTATGCGGGGGAGTTTGAGCTAGACCCCCCTGTGTGTAGTGTGTGTCCACAGAGCCAACAGCTCTTTAGGGAGGCAGACAGGGTGAAAGTGTCTCTTTATTATCGCAACTAAAGGGACATAAAGACCACAAGCAAAACAAGCAGGAAAACATGCTGCTGGGTAGCTGTTAAAGCCTGGTCACGCTTATAAGGGGAAGATGACCACACACACACACACACACACACACACACACGCACGCACGCACGCACGCACGCACGCACGCACGCACGCACGCACGCACGCACGCACGCACGCACGCACGCACACACACACACCTTTTGCCAATGCAGCACACATTCATTCATTAATTATTGTCATGCACTGCATAAAGCTTTCTAGATGAATGGCTAATTTCCAACCAGAGTCCCTGGTGAGGTTATTTCTACATATACGTATACTCTTTGTGTGCTCAAAAGACATTTCGTTCCTGTGTACGAAATGTATAGGGCAGGGCTATTCAAATGACTGGCCTGGGGCCAGATGCGGCCCTTGGACGGCAAGGTTCTGCCCCCCCACAAGCCCCTTGAAATACGGAATCATTTTTCGGAATTTAGAGATAAAAGTGCGGGTTCCGTATCGTGCTGAAACGGAACACGGGACGTTAAAATGCAGGAAATTACATCTAAGAAATGCAATTTTTCTGGGGGACTACACACCCAGACCCCCCACCTCAATGACGTGTCCTGTATTTCTTTCATTGACAGTTGGCAACCATAATACATATGTGTAGTTGGCCCCTTTACTGGGGGGAATTGGAAAAACTGGCCCTCATTGACATTTAATTAAATACCCCTGGTATAGAGCTTCATCAGAGGCGAACTACATCAACCAGACTGACAAAGCTCTACGGATGAGGACATCTTACAAGCTCAAAGAAGGCAACTAACACTAGGCCTCTAATTCCTCATCCATTGACTTGTGATTTGATGTGTCTGTCTCTGTGTGTTTCTGTGTGTGTCTGTCTCATTTCCCCTTCACTTCCCTCCTCTACATTTGGGCTCTTTCATCCTCACCAAATGGCCCACTCCCAAGGCCAACAAGGACACACACACACACACACACACACACACACACACACACACACACACACACACACACACACACACACACACACACACACACACACACACACACACACACACACACACACACACACACACACACACACACACACACACACACACACACACACACACACACTATATACATACCAATACTCTTGTTTTGTGTATGACCCACTGAACAAAAAAAATACAGGCTTAACAAAAAATGGCGCTCAGAGAGGAGGGCACACACACACGTGCAAGCACTCGCATTACATTACATTGCATTTGGCAGACGCTTTATAACCAAAGCCACTTTCAAAAGAGGACATAATCAAGCCAACATCACCAGCAAACAACTCACTCGCAAGCACACACTCGCAAGCACACACTATGCTTACTCTTTCAGAACCACATGACTCCATGCTGTTTGTTGTCTTCTTCCCTTTACCGCGTTGGCAATGGAAGACATACATGTCAAAGGAGTGTATTGGTAAACAATTTGACTTTTATCCAGAGCTCTCAGTTACCACACACAAAGCCTACATGTTTACGCATGTATTTGTACAGGATGAAAAGCACTGTATTCTACTCTATTGTATTGTATTGTATTGTATTGTATTGTATTGTATTGTATTGTATTGTATTGTATTGTATTGTATTGTATTGTATTGTATTGTATTGTATTGTATTGTATTGTATTGTACTGAGTTGTTTGGAGAGTACTTGCTGGTGCTTGAAGTGATGTGATTTCATTGATCACTGGAATGTGTATTCTACAAATGTTGGCCATTTACTAACCACTGTTCTAATGCCTTTAAGGCAGTGTGTTGTTTCGCAGAAGTTTGAAAGACTTGAAAGGCCTAAATTCTATATATTTCCCTTTCTTATCCTAGGCCGAATGGTCAGAATGAGTGAGAATGAGAAACCAGTGAGTTGTCCAGAATGATGTCAAGTTTGAATGAAACAGAAAGCAAGAGTGTGGGTTTTTTTTTCTGAAAACTGGTATTTGGTTTAAAAAATAATTCAGTTCCTAAGAAAGTGTCTTTTAATTTAAGTATTAGGTAAAATAACTTCTCAGATAGCA
>NC_085859.1:10172946-10195446 GCF_034702125.1 Engraulis encrasicolus
TGTGTGTGTGTGTGTGTGTGTATTTAACATTGAAGGGCAATTGAACCTGAAATACTGGATTGAAGTGAGCCCATTGTATTCTTGTATAATTGATATAGCCCATTTTATTCCATTATATCGGCTATAGCCCATTCCAGTAAGACAGGCGTGTGTGTCCCTGTATGCTTATCCACTAGTCTCCCATGAGAGCTTGTCAGCCAAAACACACCAGGATGCTAAAGACATTCTCAACCCTGTGTGGACTGAAGGGTGTTTGGCAGTGTGTGTGTGTGTGTGTGTGTGTGTGTGTGTGTGTGTGTGTGTGTGTGTGTGTGTGTGTGTGTGTGTGTGTGTGTGTGTGTGTGTGTGTGTGTGTTAAAGACATTCTCAGTCCAGTGAGGAGAGTCTCACCCATTTCCACCAAGAGCATTATCACTAGCCCAATACCTCACAGACACGCTTCGCTGAGTTTGGGCCCCTTACCGGGTGTGTGTTTTTATTTGACTATATGAAAACATATCTATTCAAGGCTAAAATCATGGGAAATAATACCATTGAAGTTTTACATTTTACATTTATTTCCCAATATTACTCTTATGTGGTGCATATACGAGTGCAAGACAGACTGATCAGCCATCGTAAACAGCTTCCTCCTTTCAACAGTGAATTCAGAATTGCACATGAACATTCTACAACGCTCTGAGAGTCTTTATGACATCACAGAGAGAGCTCCTGATTTCGGGAATTTTAACGTGTGTGATCATATTCCTCAAAATCAACAGCAGATGCATGACTGCTGAGCGAATAGTTAAATAAATAGTAAAAAAAATAGCACAGTAAACATATATTACAGTGTTTCAAAAGAGTAGCAATTCAGTGTGTTCCCAACATAAAATGTTTTGTGTCTGCAGTTTAGCACTTCTGAGACAAACAAACAAATGAACAGGGAAGAAATATCTTCAACATAACAATCTTAAAGAGGACATAAAGCCCACCTGAGTGGTCTGTGGTGTAAAGACAGTTGTGTGTGGATTTATGCCTGTGCTTCAGTCGACAAGGTTTGTGTCTACTGCAATCAAGTACTGGAACAAACAAATAAACAAGCAACCAAAACTTGAGAGTGTACACAAGGGAGATCCCTGAGCGGTTAGAAAAAGTGTGTGTGTGTGTGTGTGTGTGTGTGTGTGTGTGTGTGTGTGTGTGTGTGTGTGTGTGTGTGTGTGTGTGTGTGTGTGTGTGTGTGTGTGTGTGTGTGTGTGTGTGTGTGTGTGTGTGTGTGTGTGTGTGTGTGTGTTCCTGTGAGTGCTAAGTGCAGAATAAGCATCCCACTGGGGGGCCTGTACAGCAGTAGTGAAGGACACTGCACAGGGAGAGGTGTTTACAAGCAGAGTAGAGAGAGAGAGAGAGAGAGAGAGAGAGAGAGAGAGCGAGAGAGAGAGAGAGAGAGAGAGAGAGAGAGAGGGAGAGAAAGAGAAAGAGAGAGAGAGGGAGAGAGAGAGAGGGAGAGGGAGAGAGAGAGAGAGAGAGAGAGAGAGAGAGAGAGAGAGAGAGAGAGAGAGCGATAGAGTATGTGCGCTTGTGTGTGTGTGTTATTATGTGTGCCCGGCCGGCCGGGCTGTGAGAATATTGACTGCTTGTATTGGACAGAAGGTGTGAGGGGCTGGGCAGCTGAGAGGACGTGTATTTGTTACTCTAACAACCAAAACTGATAACCATGAGGGAGAGAGAGAGAGTGCCTGATGCTCACATCTTCTCACACCTTTAAAGGGGGATTCAGAGTCGCGCGTTCACGGAGGTTCTGCACAGAGAAGCAGCCACCGCGCCCCCCTGTGCAGCGACAAAACGACTCCTGGCTGCAGTACACGCATGTTTCTCCCAGGCTGAAATGTCCGTGAGCTGAGCTATGCTTGAAGACGGTGATTGGTCAATGCGCTTACTGCAGTCCGGGGGGAACTCAGCCCTGATAGGTCAGTTGTGTTCTATTCTTCTACCCTACCGCGGAGGTTTGAAGGAAAACGAAAAACACGATGCAGTTGACTTGGCAGGAAATCACTGGAGTTTACTTGACAGGGAGAAGAGAAACTGTTTTTTTATTTCAGTAGAACTACTTCCAAAAAATCAATTAGAAATATCCATAAAAGGCCATCATGAAAATGATATGTTTGTAGTATGGTAGTCGCAAAGAAGCCTCTTTGTTCTTTTGTAGAAGGGCAGCTAGCTCATTAAAACAGGGTTCGCTAATGTCCTGTAGAGTTTGAATGGGTTTGGCTGACAGTTGCTAAGCTAGCTGTTAATTAGATAGGCTATCTATTGTATTTAAAAATGGCTTTTGTTTCATTTAACCACCTCAACTGTAAAACATGAATAAAGAGAGAATCTTGTATGCTATCATCCATATCTAATTACGCCACAACTTTTTAAATTAATAGCAAGAAGCCTCTTTGTTGATTTGTAGTGTGGCTAGCTTCTAAAACAGGGTTCGCTAATGTCCTGTAGAGTTTGAATGGGTTTGGCTGACAGTTGCTAAGCTAGCTGTTAATATGGCCATTAGATGTATTGTATTTAAAAACGGCTTTTGTTTGGCATTTTAACCACCTGAACTGTAAAACATGAATAAAGAGAGAATCGTGTATGCTATCATTCATGTCTAATTACGCCACAACTTTTTAAATTAATAGCAAGAAGCCTCTTTGTTAGTGGTAGAATTACGTTTCAGGTGGCTATTCAACTAGCTTTGAGTTTGTAATGACTGATTTAGCTGGCTAGCTACTACTAGGCCCCAGGTGTGAATGGCCATTCATGCTGTCTATTGTCTTTTAAAATGGCGTTTGTCTTTCATTTAATCTCATGTAATACTTGACCAAAAAGAAACTGATGTTGTACCATCTAATTATGCCCCAACTTTTAGAAGTAGACTACTAGTGGAATATTACGTTTTACATAGCCAGCTGGTTAGCTTTGTGATTCATTCTAGGGACTGGGCTCAACTGAATGAGTTAGTTCGCCCCCTGTTGTCACGGAGGTGAATTGACGTCATTAAATTCTCAGCGGGGAAAAAAACACCACGCCCTTTCCTGCATGCGCACGCAGGGCGACTATGAGGAATACACATCCCGCTGACAGTACGTCCATGCTGTACCCCAAGTCAGCACAGCATGACTATGTATCAGGCTTAACAGGCCGTCAATATTACCATTCAATGCTGCCTAAGAGCAGGCTATAAGCCGTAAGAGGCAAAAAGAGAGAGAGAGAGAGAGAGAGAGAGAGAGAGAGAGAGAGAGAGAGAGAGAGAGAGAGAGAGAGAGAGAGAGAGAGAGAGAGAGAGAAAGAGAGAGACACAGAGGCAGACAGAGAAAAGGACAGGAAAACTGTCAGAGGGAGGGAGTGAAATGGATAGAGAGAGGGAATAAGGGAGGAGGTTGATACACTAAGTGCAGAGTGAGAGAGCTTCTCAGAGGGTACAGCCGAGTCCCTCTGTATGCATGCAGCTCTTTCAGCCAGGCATGAAACCTATTGTGTGGTTTATTCATGCAAAGCAGGCACGCATGCACGCACACACACACACACACACTCATTCACAAAATGCAGTACGGACAGCGCATGTTTAGTAGTATGTGTCCGCGCTACTCTTGACGGAGGTGTGTACTTGTCACGGTCTCTGGGTGTTTGGAGAGGGTCTTTTGTGTGTGTCTAACCGCAGAAATACACCAGCGGCGATGCGATTCAAGCGACAGAGTGTAGCAGCAAGCGATACAAGCGATTGAGGAGACAAGAGTATGTCAGAAGGCAAAGCATTCAAGCATTCCCATTGGCTGTGGTCGAACCGCGTCATAGAAAGTTGAAAAGATTTCAACTTCAAATTGTCGCGCTCGTCGCGCAAATCGCTCTAGTCTCCAGAATCGCTTTTGTCTCTTGACTCAATACAAAGTCAATTACTTCCGTCGCTCGACTCGCTCAGATCGCCGCTGGTGTATTTCTGCGGTAATAGTATAGTATAGGTGTGCAGATGAGTGTGATATTTGTCTGCCCTGCTCGTGTAGAAGTGTGTGTGTGTGTGTATGTGTGTGTGTGTGTGTGTGTGTGTGTGTGTGTGTGTGTGTGTGTGTGTGTGTGTGTGTCTAATAGTATAGTATAGGTGTGCAGATGAGTGTGATATTTCTCTGTCCTTTAGTGGAGGTGTGTGTGTGTGTGTGTGTGTGTGTGTGTGTGTGTGTGTGTGTGTGTGTGTGTGTGTGTCTAATAAAGTATAGGTGTGCAGATGAGTGTGATATTTCTCTGTTCCGGTATATTGGAGGTGCAGGTTTCAGCAGGCCTCGTGTTAACACCATTACTGCAGCCTGTGGCCTTCTCCCATGCCTAGTGTCAACACATTTACTGTGGCCAGGGGCTTCAGAGCATTCAGAGCAGGCGCTAACACCATCGGTGTGGCCTGTTGCCTTCATGTCAACTCAATGCAGTGGTCACAGTAGCCCCAGCCAGGCTAGGGCCGCTCACAGCTTTGACTTGACCTGAAGAAGGTCGGAGGACCGAAACGTTGCATTAAAGTTTGTTGATGGAATGGACAGTGTGCGGGATTTCTTTGCACTTGTCTGACAACCCCCCTGGGATAACATCCTACGCACCTGCCCAACTACAGGGGTGTGCAAAAGCGTTTTTGTTGATCTGGACAAAATCATCTGAAGTGGCCCATGGGTGCGCCTCTCCGTGTCAGCGAGCCTGCCGTAGCCCAGGTGGGTGGTGGGGGACGACGACAAAGGGGTCTGCTGTCCAGGGCCCAGTGAGAGAGGAGGCCCGGAATTAAGTTGAAGAGGAGCACTCAAAGTTTTTCCCCCCCGCGCACCCAAAGTTATTTATTTTACTCTAGAAGTTGAGCACACCTACTGCTACACTTGACGCCCAGAATTAGGTTCTCATTACTTTGGGTTGGGGGGGCCCTTTCCGATGACTTTTGTCCCGCGCCTGGCCAAAGCTGTCAACTGCCCTATAGGCAGACACGCAGGGGCGATTCTAGGGTAACGTGGCGCCCAAAGCGAAAATTCAAAGGAATGAACATTTGAAACAAAATTGCCACTACCGTAGTAAAGTGTGAGCTGTTATTCACAATATTGGGGCTTGGGGGTCCCAAGCGGCTGCCTGCCTAGCCTGGTGACAAGATGCACCTCTGCAGACACACCACCCCACACCACACCACACAACCACACCACATGACTGTGGCTGTGATTATCAACAGCCAGCCAGGCAGGCAGTGGACTGCACACATCGCCACACAGGAGGAGTGCGACATTTCCTTGTGCTAGGTGTGGGGCGTACACGTCTTCACGCCTGACGCAGGAGATTTGCCACTGGCATTAACAACTGCTTATGTGATCACAGGTGATTTGGATGGCTAATTATTTTGGACCCCATTACAAGTTAGGTGGACGACAGCACAGCTTACTACACTCCCTTCCCAGAGGCCGCCAAGGCAGCTACTGAAATGAAGACAACGCAGATCTGCTGCTTAACTGCACTGATGAAGACGACGATTTCAGTCTCAGTATTTAGTGTATGTAGACTAGATATGTGTAGGCTGTACGTGCTGTAGGCTATGGCTATCCTTCTGGATTAATCCTCACCACTACAAATCTATGGGACTATAAAACAGAATATTTATCAATATTTTAAATCAATAGCTTTCTTTTTGACATATTCTGTTCTAATACCTCAAGTAGTCTATTTTGCTACACTGAAGCTCAGTTGAATCAATGTCACGTACAGTACATGGTATCTCCTGTGACAGACGACAATGGCAGTTTAGTACAAGGGAGTGGACTGCAGAGTTATAGGCCTACTGCTATTCACTACTCATCTCCCCTTAGGCAGAACAGAGGCCGTATAATAGCACAACCCAGTCAAGTTCTTTTGCTGGACACAGCACACAGTCCATCGATTGTTGACAGACCAATTTCATATGAAGTTATTGAAACAACACATAGTATTTGTATGAGCGAAGTGGCACAACGCAGTACATTTAACCAAACAGGAGCCGGATTTCTGTGGAACAGGGAAGATGTCCTCTGTTCTGTCAGATAAGCTGACAGAGGGGGGAAATGGGTCAGTTTTCTCCGGACCAGGGATGGAGCAATGTGGGGCGAGGTTATGAGTGGGGAACCTATGGCCAGGTGGCCACCTCCAATATAGGTCCAAAGTGCAGTGGGGAAATCCTGGTTTGTGTTCATAGTAGGGCCATTGGCCTTTGGCCTTTATACAACTTGGAATAGCCCTTCGAATGAAAACGGTTCCTCACCCCTGAGTTAGGTGTCCAGTCAACCATGTCTGAATCAGCTTTTCGTCACTGTGGTGTCTGTCTCTCCAAACATCCCCACATCTCTACTACTGTCTTCCTCTGCCTCTCTGTACATCAGCTCAACACAACCGCTGTCTCTGCCTCTCTGCACTGTACATCAGCTCAACACAACCTCTGTCTCTCTCTCCGTACATTATCCTCTCTCTACCTCCCTGTATAAGCACCTCATCAGTATACATAGCTCTACCTCTCTCAGCCTGTCAGTACATCGGCAGCCTTGTATCACCACCACTCTACTTCTGGAGGTGTCAGTCTTCTTGCCATTTGCTTTCATTGGTGTGCCAATGCCCCCCCCCCCCACCCCCCACCTCAATGTCCTAACAGCTGCCACTACACTACACTACACAGGCCTCATGGGCCACGCAGGATCAGACACTGAACCCCCCCGCCCCCTCATAAAGTCCACCCCCCACCGTGGGCCGACGAGAAATCTCACACCTCGGGTTGCCATTAGCAGCCATGGAGGCCTTGTGATGGCCTAATAGGGCACTTTGGGGCAGCAGGCCTCCTTAAAGCAGAGCCCAGCCAGGAGGAGGGACCTGGGAGGGACACCATGACTGCAGCCATATACATACACATACACAGGCTGTGTATACAATACATAGACAACAACCACAAACTGTACATAAGTGTTTCTCAACGGGGGTGCTACAGCCCCCCAGGGGGCGTTGAGGAGCCCAAGGGGGGGGGCGTTGAGAAGGATACAGCTGAGTGGGGCGGGACTTAGTTCCTATTTGGTCGCATTAGTCTACATCATTTTTCAATACTAAGGGGGGCATTGGCAGGCTTATGATGAGGTCAGGGGGGCGTTTGGAGGCTTATGATGAGGTCAGGGGGGCGTTTGGAGGCTTATGATGAGGTCATGGGGGCGTTTGTTCAAAAAAGGTTGAGAACCACTGTTCTACATAGACACCAGCCATACACATAGACAGGCTGTGTATACACAGGGTGGATTCCAATATGCAGACTTCCGTCCTCCCTTGCTCACTTGCCTGCTTGTGACCTCATGATGACGTCACTGACGACAAAAAAATAATTCAATATCTTGCAAAAGCTCAACTGTAATGTCATTTCCTCATTTGCAATCGGGATGGTGAATGAAGAACAGTCCCTCAAAAAATGTTGTTGTACCTAGGCTGACAGAGGGGAAACTTCATTGTTTTCTCCATGGAGGCAGGGTGTCAGCAAAATGCGAGGCCACAAGCACAAGTGAAGAACTGGAGTGTGCATATTGGAATGCATTCATAGACAACAGCCATATACCTAGGATTCTTTCCATTATCTTAACTCCCGACCTCTCTTTTTTTTGCTTGTGGCGTCGTGATGACGCCGCAAGACATCAATGAATGGCGACAGTTTAATTCAATATATGTCACAAAGGTAATTTGTTTCCTCATTTGTAATCGAGATGTTGAATGGGGAAAAGTCCCCCAAAAGCTGCTCTGGCTAGGCTGACAGCGGGTAAACTTAATAGTTCTCTCCAAGGAGGTGGGGTGTCAGCGAAACGCCACAAGCACAGGTGGAGGACGGGAGTCAGGACACTGGAAAGATCCTGCACAGCAGGGGTGGGTTACCTATGTTTCGGGGGACGTTTATGTCTTATCCGGCTCTCCATGTAATTTTAATGTTTTGCAGTTTCATATCAAATCACATTTTTGTGAAGAAATCTTAGAAATTACATTTGAAATACAATTCAGTTATATTGTCAGGGGACATTGTGAAGGTGGGGTCTGTTGTAAAGATGGCCGCCTTCAACAGAGGCCTAAAGTGTTAAGGGAAATCCTGTTTTTTGTTTCTTCACAGTACCGCTTTTGGAGGACTTCATATATTTCAAGTGGCCCCTCGAATGAAAAAGGATCCTCATCCCTGAATCAGGAGGCCTCATAGGGCCCAACTCAATCTAGCACCTCCTCTCCTCTCCTTCTGCTTGTGATCTTGCCATGTGAGGCAAGTGGTTAACGACAGAATTTTAATTCAATAACTCACAAAAGCGCAATTCAAAAGGTCCTTTCCTCATTTGCAAGTGGGATGTTGAACGGGGGAAAAAGGGTCCCCAAAAGTTGTGCCTAGGCTGACAACTGGGAAACGTTTTCTCCACGCCAGAGAGGCGGTGTGTCACCGTAGCATGAAGGCATCAGCAAAAGGACAGGATAGGAGGTACTAGCTTGAAATGTATTTATAAGAGGACACTAAAACACTGCAATTTATGAAGTGAAGAGAAAATCTGAAGTGCTCAGGGAATTGTTCAAAAAAATCTTGAAGGTGTTCTTTGGTGTTGGGGAAAAAAACAATATCTTGTCAAAAAAGGAGTCCAAGGCACTCTTCTTGTGGAAAAATATTAAAAAGCCTTTATTGAAACATGGCTAATAAGTTTAAAAACATGGGAGCAGAGACCCACGCGTTTCGGCGCAAGCCTTCTTCAGGGTACTGCTCAAACAGGAATTCCTAATGATATACATGTTGAGTAACTCGAGGTCCGAGGTCATGGGTGGAGACCGTCTTATCAGACCCCCGACATCATTTGAACGGTATGCCGTTTCACATGAAATATGACACGTTTTGTTAAGAAATGTTAGAAATTACATTTGCAATACAATTTATATTTACCGGTACATAGGCCTAAAGTGCAGGGGGAAATCCTGGTGGACGTATAAACATTTGAAGTGGCCCCTCGAATTAAAAAGGTTTTTCCACAATGTCCTAGGAGATGAGGAGAGAGAGAGTAAAAGACAGAGAGGGAGACAGTGTGTGTGTGTGGGTGTGTGGGGGAGGCAACGTGTGTGTGTGTGTGTGTGTGTGTGTGTGTGGGTGTGTGAGTGTGTGTGTGTGCGTCAGGGGCAGACAGGATGCACATTTGTCCTCCCTCCTCTGTAAGAAAACAAACCTCTGGCTGGAGTGTGTCTGGCAGAGGGGGCAGATGCCAAATTGGCAGCACTTCACATCTCTCTTCAGCACTTCATAAGAAACTTCTGGAAGCTGCTAATGAACCTTAACAGCACCTCTCTCACTCGCGCCAAGCACTTCACACCAACCTGGAGGACATGACAACACACACACACACACACACACCAACCTGGAGGACCTCACAACACACACACACACACACCAACCTGGAGGACATCACACACACACACACACACACACACACACACACACACACCAACCTGGAGGACATCACACACACACACACACACACACACACACACCAACCTGGAGGACATCACACACACACACACACACACCAACCTGGAGGACATCTCTCACACACACACACACACACACACACACACACACACACACACACACACACACACACACACACACACACACACACACACACACTCACACACACACACACACACACACACACACACACACACACACCAACCTGGAGGACATCACAACACACACACACCAACCTGGAGGACATCACAACACACACACACACACACACACACCAACCTGGAGGACCTCACAACACACACACACACACACACGCACACACACACACACACGCCAACCTGGAGGACATCACAACACACACACACATACAAACAACATGGTGGAGATCTTTACACATGTACCCAACCACGCACGCACTCAGTTACAGGGTGGTCTTGGGAAATAAAGCCGTGTGTGTGTGTGTGTGTGTGTGTGAATACATGTGTGTGTAAGTAAAACACAGAGGAAACTAGAAATGCACTCAGAGAGAGTGCAGACCTCTGCCAAGGAAGCTGTTTGATAGAACATTTGACTATGTTACGCCCTTTTCTCCCCCAAGTCTTTCTGCCTTCTTTTTGTGGAGTTAGTAACTCTAATATCAACATGTTATATTTAATAACATATTCACCCTATCCCGTAATGATGAAGAATCATTAGAAAGGTCCTGGTTCCGAATCGTGATCTGGATCACTATCAAAATGTAATCACTTGTTCCTTTGGTCATTTCCAACAACTCCAGAGAGTTTCATCCAAATCCGTTCATAACTTTTTGAGTTATCCTGCTGACAGACAGACAAACAAACAGACAAACAGGCGGAAAAACAGACAGAAAAACCAACGCGACCGAAAACATAACCTCCTTGGCGGAGGTAAAAAGGAGAAAGTACAGAGAATAGCAAGAGTCAGAGCAAGAGCAAGAGAACGATAGAGGTAAACCACAAAGACACAGGTAGAAGTATATCAAGTTTATTTTTGGTTGTGACAACTTTAATGCAGCAAGTGAAACATTGGGAAGGAAACAGCCCATCCCATCCCGTCTCCATGGTAACAAGAGCCAAACAAGAAGGCCAGAGGTCACAGCCATGCCAGATTCCTTAGAGAAGCGCAGCCCAATACAAAACAATATCTTTACACTCAAGAAAACAAAAATACAAACAAAACAATCCATGTTAGGCAGAAATAATTGGCATATGTTTTTTTTTTAATGACAAAGATTTTATAAAGTAGTTTTAAAAAAAAAGTAAAGTTAGACAGGTTTTTTTTGTTGCTTCAGAAAAATACCATTTAATATCCATCTTCTCATAGAAAACAATCGGTAAAAACACATTCAAATGTCTTGTACGGTTAATCAGTCAATGTTGTAGAATTCATCCTCTTTTAATCTTCTCCAAAATAGATTTGTGGGGCTTTTTTGCGTATCACTTCACATTTTTCCTTTCACACACATTTATTTATTTATTTACTTCTTTATTTTAGTTTCCTGTGGAGGTTAGGCAGCCTCGTGTTCCGAATGAGATGACTCCATGACGATATGTACAAGAGTGTTCTAGAACGCTGGAGATGCAGAGAGAAGGTTTCTCCTATAGAAAACCTAGAAAACCATGGAAACCATGATGGTGACAACAGGGATGTAATGATGATGAGGAGGATGATGCTGGCACTGTGGTTCTCTCCTTCCTATGATATACTACCAGCACCCATATGCAGCTACTCGACACTGCCATCATGGCATCCCCTCATGAAAAAAAAGAAAAAAAAAATCAAAACAAACAAACAACAAAAACAAAACACACAAACAAAAAAGAGAACAAAAATGAAGGCAAAATAAAAAAATACAAAACTGCCACCCAAACGAAAAATGAAAAACGAACAACCCGAACGCCACCCGTTCCATCATCTTAAGACCATGAGCAGACCAGCAAGCAGGTGAGTGACTGGTGGACACAGAGACATGTGGACATTGAAACATGCTGCCTGCACTGGTGAGTAAACGTGTGTGTGTGTGTTTGTGTGTGTGTGTGTGCGTGTGCGTGTGCGTGTGCGTGTGTGTGTTTGTGTGTGTGTGTGTGCGTGTGCGTGTGCGTGTGCGTGTGTGTGTGTTGGAAGTGGCCGAGTGGCTGTCGTGTACTGTGGCACTTTTTTTGCTGGATTAGTTACAGTTAAATCAACATGGAAACATAATAAGTAATTACACACATAAACCAACAGCACATAATAGGATACAGCATGGCAATAGGAGATGACAGGTCATGCTTGGCCAACACACACCTGCAGCACAGCACAACAACAAGAGTCCAGCCATGCCCACAAGCAGTGGCAGAGAGAGAGAGAGAGAGAGAGAGAGAGAGAGAGAGAGAGAGAGAGAGAGAGACAGAGAGAGAGAAAGAAAGAGAGAAAGACAGAGAGAGATAGGGAGAGAGAGGGAGAGAGAGAGAGAGAGAGAGAGAGAGAGAGAGAGAGAGAGAGAGGGAGAGAGAAAGATAGAGAGAAAGAGAGATAGGGAGAGAGAGAGAGAGAGAGAGAGAGAGAGAGAGAGAGAGAGAGAGAGAAAGAGACAGCGAGAAATAATAATAATAATACAAAAATAAGCCCTTGTGCTTCTTAAAACATGCACAGCTGAGAAACAGCCCGGACAGTGGCTGTGTGTGTGTGTGTGTGTGTGTGTGTGTGTGTGTGTGTGTGTGTGTGTTGCTCTGACTGTGAAGCCAGAGGTAGTTCTTTGGCCCTGTGTAAGTGCTGCAAAAGCTGCTGAGAGGAAGAGAGAACGCAACGCAAGTCTCTTTCTTTCTCTAAAGACTCATGTCCATCCGCATCCATGTCCCATCACTGCATTTTTATGCCCACGTCTTTGTCCCCCAGTTGGCTTATCCTTTTAGAGCTGCATGTCTGTCTGCCTGTCTATCTATCTGTTGTATTGGTCCATATGGTCTGTGATCTCTCCATCATTCTGTCTGTCTGTCTGTCTCCATCTCTGGTCTGTCTGTCTGTCCTCTGGTCTGTCTGTTTGCCTGTCTCTCTCCTCCTGTCTGGCTATCTGTCTGTCTCTCGTCCTGGCTAGATGGCCATCTTGCCCTCCTTGTCTGTCTGTCTCTCTCCTGTCTGTCTCTCCTCCTGGTTAGATGTCCATCTTGCCCTCCTTGTCCTCACATCATCTCGTCCTCCTCCTCCTCCTCAGATGTCCATCTCGTCCTCCGTCTCTCCTCCTCCTACTCTGTCTCTCCTCTCTCCTCCTCCTCAGATGTCCATCTCGTCCTCAGTCTGGTTAGATGTCCATCTCGTCCTCCTCCTCCTCGTCCTCTGTCTCGCTCTCCAGAGAAGACTCCTGGCTGGACGTCTCCTGCACCTCCAAAGCTGGCTGTGGCAGCGTGTCCTTCTTCACATTGGCAGCAGACTGGGAAGCCAAAATCACATTCTACAGAGAGGGACAGGGGAGAGAGAGAGAGGGAGGGAGACAGAGAGAGAGAGGGAGAGGGAGAGAGAAAGAGAGAAACAGACACGGGGGCATGGAGAGAGAGAGAGAGAGACAAGGGACAGGGGATAGGGAAATGGAGGGGGAGAGAGAGAGAAATGGAAGGAGGGAGGGAGAGGGAAGGAGAGAGAGATATATAAAGAAAGAGAGAGAGGGGAAGAGGGAGGGAGAGAGAGAAATGGAGGGAGGGAGGGAGAAAGGGAGAGGGTGAGAGAAAAAGAGAAACAGACACGGGGGCATGGAGAGAGAGAGAGAGAGAGAGAGAGAGAGAGAGAGGGAGAGAGAGAGGGGAAAAAGTAAGGGAGACAAACAGAAACAAGGCAGAAGGAAAAAGAGTTAATGTGTTTGAAGAAACAATTACTGGTAACATGTGGAAGACACACGTGTAAATCGTAAATACGTACATTATGTAAACGTGAGAGGAGGAAAAGACATGGAGGTCAAGAAAGCAGAAGAACAGGAGGAAGAGAAATGAAGAGAATGAGAACTTAAGAGAATGAAAGAAGAAAGATTCCCGGAGAGAGGAGAGGAGAGAGACAGGAGGAGAGAAAAAAGAGAATGAGCAGGACAGACTGAAGAGGAGGATAAGAGAGAGAAGAGACAAAAAGAGGAAAAGGGAGAAAGGGAGGAGAGACATGTGAGACAGGAGGAGAGAGAGAACAGAGAATAGGAAGATAGAAAAGAGACAGCAGAGCAGGAGGGAAAAGAGAAAGCGAGAGAGAGAGAGGAGGACAGGAAAGGAAGTGAGAGGAGAGACAGAATGAGAGAGAGAGAAGGAGAGAGAGGGAGAGGGAGGGAGAGAGAGAGAGAGAGAGAGAGAGAGAGAGAGAGAGAGAGAGAGAGAGAGAGAGAGGATGAAAAAGAACAGAGAAAGGAACAGGAAGAGGAATAGTGGCATGCGTGTGTGTGTGTGAGAGTTAGCCTGACCTTGAGCCTCTGCTTGGTCTCCTGTGAGATGCTGCCCCCTGGTGTCTTGGTGGGGGAGAGCACGGTGGGGGTGCTGGAGGTGCGGGGGGACAGCAGCGTGGGGGTGGGGGGCGTCACCGTGATCTCCGGGGGGAACTTGGCCACCGCCGAGGGGATGAAGAGCTTGGGCATGTTGGGGGGGATACGGGAACGCATGCGGCTGGGGTCCGCACACTGAGGATGCTGCTGCTGCTGAGAGGACTCCCCTGATGCACACGGCTCATCTGGAGGAGGAGAGGGGGACGGAGGGAGGGAGAGAGAGAGAGAGAGAGAGAGAGAGAGAGAGAGAGAGAGAGAGATAGAGAGAGAGATGGGAGGGTGGGAGAGAGGGAGAGAGACATACAGAGAGAAAGGAGGAGAGAGAGAGAGAGAGAGAGAGAGAGACATACAGAGAGAAAGGAGGAGAGAGAGAGAGAGAGAGAGAGAGAGAGAGAGAGAGAGAGAGAGAGAGAGAGAGAGAGAGAGAGAGAGAGAGAGAGAGACATACAGAGAGAGAGAGAGAGAGAGAGGTTTTACAATATTGTCAACATTATCAGATCATTTCACAACCTGACAATCCCAAGTCAGTCCAAAAGAGAACTGGACCAGTTCCCTCACCCTCATCTCAAACTGACTGAGGCGTACCCAAAACTCTGAGTGCTCAGGAACCAGGAAGTTTGTGGTTTGTGATGCAAAACTGTAAAACTGAACGGTGACGGCAGCATAGACATCAGCAAGTTAATCTGGCTAACATACTGGTACACACAACCCAGTATAAATGCAAGTCCTTCAGTGTTAAGCAACTCCGAACGTAGTTGGTGTGGGGACGGGCAACAGCACCAGGTTCTAGTCGACCTGAAAACAGCAATTGTAGGGCACATTTGGTCCCCATGTAATTTGTGTGTAATCACACACACACTACCTGTGGTGGGCTGTGAGGCGCTACATGTGGGCGTCTCATTGCTGCCCCAAGTGGCCGCGTTGTGTGCCTGCAACACCGAGGCCATCTTCATCTGGCGACACAGATGAGACTCCTGCTGTCTGTAGGCCAGACCCTCAGAAACACACTCCTCTCCTACAACACACACACACACACACACACACACACACACACACACACACACACACACACACACACACACACACACACACACACACACACACACACACACACACACACACACACACACACACACACACACACACACACAGATGAGATAATAAATATATATATATAAAGAGGAAATAATGAGAACACACACACACAAACACACACTCACAAACTAAACTAAACTAAACATAATGTCAGGATTCTGCCCTGGGGTAAGGCCAGTTCAATCATTAGTCTAGTAGATTCTCTCGAAAGAGGAATGTCTTTAGTTGTTTCTTGAAGGCTGCAAGAGAGGTGCTTAGTCTTGCTGCCTCTGGGAGACTGTTCCACCACTTGGGAACCACAACGGAGAACAATCTTGACTGGGAGTACCTAGAGCGACTGGATGGCAGAGCCAGACGGCTTGTGCTGGATGAGCGCAGATCTCTTCCAGTAACATAAGGCGTTAGTAGGTCCTTCAGATAAGCTGGGGCCGTTCCTGTGATGGTTTTGTAGGCAAGGGTCAATGCCTTGTGCTTGATCCGGGCGGCGATCGGTAACCAGTGCAACTCAATAAATAGAGGAGTAACATGGGTCCTTTTGGGTTGATTGAATATCAACCGTGCCGCCGCATTCTGGATCATCTGCAGAGGCTTTAGCGCACAAGCAGGTAGACCTGTCATGAGTGAGTTGCAGTAGTCAACGCGGGACAGGACCGTGGCCTGGACCAGTCGTTGTGTAGAATATTGTGTCAGCACAGGTCTGATATTCCGTACGTTGGACATCTGGATTCGACAGGTCCGGGTGACCGAGTTGATGTAGTTGGAGCATGACAGCTCATCATCAATCATGACGCCAAGGTTTTTGGCGACTTTGCTTGGGGTCACGATGGTGGAGCCTATCTTGAGGTTGATTTTGTGACTGAGTGTCTCTTTAGCTGGGATCACCAGGAGCTCTGTCTTGGCCAGGTTCAGCTGTAGGTGGTGGTCCTTCATCCATGTTGACAAGTCGGTGAGGCAGGCAGACTCCTGTTGTCTGAAGGCGAGTCACTCAGACACACAATCTTCCCCTAACACACACACACACACACAGATGAGCCAGATGAGACTGGATGCATTATACCCAGCCCAATTTGAACTAAATTCTATTCATCTGTGTGGCCATAAATCTCCAGAAAAAAATGCCCAACGTCCTTTTTTTTAACTTTCAAATGGTCAACTTAAACAGCCCAAATGGGCAGAAAAAACGGCCAATATGGCAACACGGTCAAGAGGTCTTTTATTGAAGAGGGAAGAAATGGGATTTAAGTTTTCACATTTGAAAATCCTTCCATTACATTAATTTCATGGTACAGGAATGTTTCGACTGTGAGGTTGTTCAGTTGCCTGAGCAGTATTTAACTGTTCATAAAAACAAATGTACTCTAGCAGAGACCTCCCAGCGTGGTGTAATTTATAAGATTTGACAGCAGATGGCGCCAGAGTATGCACTTCTGATAGGGGGAACAGCACCTATGTAAGTGAGGTGTGTGTGCGTGCGTGCGTGCGTGCGTGCGTGTGTGTGTGTGTGTGTGTGTGTGTGTGTGTGTGTGTGTGTGTGTGCGTGTGCCTGTGTGTTGGCATTCTTAGTAGCAGATGTCCCGGGCTAATGCCACTATTCTACTGAATTAATGAATAATTGTCAACTTAATTTACAAGCAATGAACATGCTGCTTCGATAGTCCAGAAAAGACAAAAGGACATTTTATTTATACAATAGAGGCATTAGATGTGGTTGTACCAAAGGGTTTCCAGGGTCCTTTCACCATCTCTGTTGCCTGGATATCTGCTACTAAAATATGTCATATATCACATGTGTGTGTTTACACTTGTGTTCCATAACATCCCTAGGTTTTGTTATAGAAAATCTATTCAACTCCAAATTGTGTGTGTTATTTGTATTTTTTAAAGGGACACTGTGCAGGAAATGGTCAAAAAAGGTACTGCAACTATGCTGCTTATTGAAATTGGGCTGCCTATTGCCAAATTTGATCTTTATATGAAAGTTTAATAAGTATTAAACAAATAATTTCTAGTATGGTCCAAGTACAGTCATTTTTGCAGCTAAAAATGACTATTTTTGGAAATTCAAAATGGCGGACCATGGAGAAGATCCCCCTTTTCATGTATGAAAAGTGCAATTTTTCCAGTCATAATGAATACTTAGAATTTGATGCTGGTGGTAAGTATTCATGAAAAAGGTAACATTAGTGAATGGGCAGCATGCATTATGGAAATAAACAACTAAAAATCTCACACAGTGTCCCTTTAACAAAAGGTCTTCAGGTGCGAGCAAATGGATTTGTACATTTCTTGTAGAAAAGCTGCAGTCGACTCTGAATCTTGTCTTTATTTTAGTCCTATACAGCTAACCCACTAAAATGAAAAACAAGGATTACAGTCGAGAGTGCAGCCTTTCTATAAGCTGTAATAGTCTTACATATACAGTATATCACGAAAGTGAATACACCCCTCACAGTTTTGCAGATTTTTGAGTATATCTTTTCATAGGAAAGCATTACAGAAATTTGACTTTGACACAATGATTAGTGACCTTTCTCTCTCAAGAGAGATGAACAGACCAAGGATATGGATCACTGGAACCATGTCGTGTGATCTGAAGAGACCAAGATAAACAAATTTGCTTTAGATGGTGTCAAGTATGTGTGGTGGTAAACAAGTGAGTTTTACAAAAAAGGTGTATCCTCTCATAAGCCAAGCATGGTAGTGGGACTGACATGGTTTGGGGATGCATGAATGCTGTCAACATTGGCAATCTGAAATACACCTAAAAGAAACATGCATGTCAACATGCACTGTGACTACTGAAGCAGATCATGATATTCTCCATAGGATTGCATTCAAATCTCACACCAATCTATTTAAGCCAGATGCAGACTCAAAATTTAAAAGTTCAATGCAAAGAAAGGTTGAAACACACACTGATGACCTCCCTTGTCATCCCTTTTCATTTCGTTTCATTTCGAGACGATTCGAGCCAACATAGCCCCTTCTCTACCTGATTTTAATCTGGGGTGTACTCACTTTTGTGAGTACATGTTCAAACATTAATGGCTGTATTTTGTTTTTTTCTGAGTGAACAAGAAATTTAAGCGGTTAAATATGTTGTTAAAAGGTCACTAATCATTGTGTCAAAGTCAAATTTCTGTAATGCTTTCCTATGAAAAGATATACTCAAAAATCTGCAAAACTGTGAGGGGTGTATTCACTTTCGTGATATACTGTATACAGCTGGAACACTACCAGGGAGTGTATAATCCGTTCAGGCTTGCTGATAAGTAACTTGGCCATTTGTTTGTGGCATAGCTGTTGTACTGCTACTGCTACTTTGAAACACACACCGACGCGCATGCACACAGACACACAGACTGCCAAATAGTGCCCATCACACACATGGCCACGTGCGCACGCACAAGCATGCATGCATGCACAAAGGCACACACACGCGCGTACATGCACGCAAACACACACGCGCGCACAAAGGCACACACACACACACACACACACACACACACACACACACACACACACACACACACACACACACACACACACACACACACACACACACACACACACACACACACACACACACACACACACACACACACACACACACACACACACACACCTGAGCAGCCAGCCAAATAGTGTAATTAGCTGCATGGGTAATCACCACTGCACTAAAGAGAGGAACATTAGCTAATGAAGCATGGCTCTCTCTGTCTGTGTGTGTGTGTGTGTGTGTGTGTGTGTGTGTGTGTGTGTGTGTGTGTGTGTGTGTGTGTGTGTGTGTGTGTGTGTGTGTGTGTACGTGATCGTAAATGCCTGGGTTTTGTACAGCTCAACATGCATGAGTGTGTGTGTGCGTATGTGTGTGTGTGTATGCTCGTGCATGTGCGTGTGTGCGCGGGCGTGTGTGTGTGTGTGTGTACGCGTGCATAAGATGGGAGGAGAGCAAGAAAGAAAAAGATCTCCATGCCGACAACTATTACGCAACACTCCCTAGCGGATACACCCACTCAAGCACTCTGTCACTCTCCCTCTCACTCTCCTACACACACACACACACACACACACACACACACACTGACAGAGTACCTTCCTCCCCCTGCCCCCCTCTCTCTTCTTCTCTAAGAAACATGTTCAAATCTTCAGCAGCCATGAGCGTCTTGCTCTCTCTGTCCAACACTTTCTCTCGCTCTCTCTATCCCTCTATCTCAGTCTCTTTCTCCCACCCCCCCCCGCATCTCTCTCTCCCTCTCCCTCCATATTCATTCGTCTCTCTCTCCCTCCAAGTAAGCTGTTGCTATCAGTACTGCAGTTGTCAGTCAGGTAGTCCAGAAAGGTAGACTGTTGCTATATACACATGCTGCACATAACGCTGCCCCTGCGCATTCAGCCAAAACGACAACAACCACCAGTGCTGCAGAGAACCCCTAACACTAGGGGTGTAAATCACAGCCTTCATGACGATACGATACCGTATCGATTTCTTAAATCAGGGATTTGATTTTTTTTTCTCGATACTTAAGAATTCTCCACGATACGATGCGATTCGGTTCGATTAGATTTTTTCCAATGACTTTTCCACTACTACTGTGTTATGGAGCTACTACTGTGTTATGGAGCACAGGGGCCAGCGATTCGATTCTTTTAGATTCTTAAGAGTGCCCCACGATACGATGCGATTCGATTAAATCGCCGGCCGATACTTCCGGTACATTTCGATTTTATTTACATCCCTACCTAACACACTGTCTCTCCAGACAAACACACTCTCTCTCTTCTCTCCACTCTGCCCCTGCGCACTCAGCCAAAAACAACAACTACTACTACTGCTGCAGAGAACCCCTAACACTCTCTCTCTCTCTCTCTCTCCCTCCCTCTCTCCAGACAAACACACTGTCTCTCCTCTCCACACGGCCCCTGCGCACTCAGCCAAAATACTCAGCCAACTACTACTGCTGTATTCGGAGTTGCAGAGAACCCCAGAGAACCCCCACCGCTCTCTCCTCTCCTCACTGCCCACCCCTCCCCACCGCTCTCTCCTCTCCACACTGCCCACCCCTCCCCACCGCTCTCTCCTCTCCTCACTGCCCCTACACTACGCACTCAGCCAAAACAACTGCTGCTTCTACTGAGTTGCAGAGAGCCCCAGCACCATCCCCTTCGCACCCCCCTCTCCTCTCCTCTCCTCTCCTCTCCACACTGATGCTGCCAGTTTAGTCAATACAGCTACTGCTGATGTCCACAGCTTTTCTCTCTCTCTCTCTCTCTCTCTCTCTCCCTCTCTCTCACGCTGCCCCTGTCTGTCCAGTCAATACTGATGTTGCTGTTGCTGCCCTCTACCTCCCTCTGATAGTCTCTCTCTCTTCTAGAATCTTCTGGAAGCCGCATTCTAGAATGGAGATCCCTGTAAACCCCCCTCCCCTGCCCAACGGTCTCCCTCTCAAGCCCCCCACTCATCGACAGCTCTCTCCCCCTCTCTCGCTCCATTTCTTCTCTCGCTCTCTCTCTCTCTCTCTCTCTCTCTCTCTCTCTCTCTCTCTTTCTCTCTCTCTCTCTCTCTCCCTCTCTCTCTCTCTCTCTCTCTCTCTCACTCTCTCTCTCTCTCTCACTATCTCTCGCACTCACTCTCTCTCTCTCTCTCTCTCTCTCTCTCTCTCTCTCTCTCTCTCCCCCTCTGATACTCCCTCTCTCCAACACTGGCCCTGCCAGTTCAGTCAATAACACTGCTGCTGCTGCTGCTGTTGCTGAGGCTGCTGCCTTTGTAGGCTACTGATGACAGATGAAGTCATCCACTAGCCTCACGCCCCCACACCATGGACACTTGCACACGTACACAACCATGGACACTGGCACACGTACACACGCACACAAGACGTTAACGCCCACTCCCCTCCTGCTCAATACGCACACAACCATGGACACTTGCACACGTACACACGCACACAAGACGTTAACGCCCACTCCCCTCCTGCTCAATACGCACACGCACACATACACACATGCTCATAAACCCACACTGCACTGCTCCTCAGCCTCTCCATCCAGGTTGCCTGGGTAACGGTTGCACGACTCCAGCGTGATGCTGATGCTGACAACACAAAGCGGCCCTCACACACACACTGACACCTCACCCACCCACACACACCTCATCTATAACACACACACACTGACACCTCACCCACCCACACACACCTCATCTATAACAAACTTCTACACACACACACACACACACACACACACACACACACACACACACACACACACACACACACACACACACACACACACACACACACACACACACACACACACACACACACACACACACACACACACACACACACACACACACACACACACACACACACACACACACAGAATGACGACCCACCCACACCTCATCTAACCGCCCTCCCACCCACACCTCATGCATATCTGAGTGACTGTGCGTGTGTGCAGGTCTTTTCCATAGTAAGCACCGCACCGCCCAACACCCCTCCTCTTATTCCTCATTCTCAGGGGCTACCACACCACACCACACCAGAAACTCTCTCACCTTATCTCCTCTCTACCACCAACCCTTCACTAATCTATCGAAACTACTACTCCATCGAAAAACCCCTGCGATTCAAACAATGACAGCTCTTCTCTCCTCTTTCCAACCCCCCCCAACAAAAAAACGTCCCGTTGTGCTCTCCTCCTCTCCTGCCCCCAAGTCCTCCAACAGTCTCCTTCTGCACACCCCCCTCCCCTCTCCTCTCCTCCTCCTTTCCCCTTTCTTCACCTCTGTACCATCTTCTCTCTCGTTCTCCTCACCTTACCCGTCTGTGTGCTCTCCCTCTCCTTCTCCTCCTGTCTGCCTTCAACCTCCCACACACCTGTGTTCACTCCCCACTCCTCTCTCCCCCAAAATCTCCTCTTATATTCCCATCTTCATCCTCTCCTGTTATCCTCCAACCTCTCGTCTCCTCTCCTCTCCACCTCTCTCTTCTATCTCATTTCTTCCACCAACTCTTCTCTTATCCTCCCAACTCCCTCCTTCCTCTCCTTATCCTCCCACCCCTCACTCCTCTCCTGTCTTCACCACCTCCTCCTCTTCCCCATCCTGCCCTCTGCTCTCCTACTCCCTCCTGTCCTCTCCTCTCTTCACCACCTTTCTCCTCTACTCTAACCCTCCTCTTCGCTCCTCTCCACCTCTCTCGTACCCCCTCCTCTCTCCTGTCCTGTCCTTCTCCTAATCCTCTTCCCTCTTCTCCCTCCATCTCTCTCATCTCCTCTCCTCTCCTACTCTCCTCTCCACCTCTCTCCTGTCCTCTGCTCTCCTCTCTTCTCCTCCTCCATCTCTCCTGCTCCTCCTCCTCCATCTCCACTCACCTCC
>NC_085859.1:10200446-10205446 GCF_034702125.1 Engraulis encrasicolus
ACAATGCGTGCACATTGTGTGTGTGTGTGTGTGTGTGTGTGTGTGTGTGTGTGTGTGTGTGTGTATTATTCCTTCCTCTCTGAAAATAAATAGCACAATGCGTGTGCATTGTGTGTGTGTGTGTGTGTGTGTGTGTGTGTGTGTGTGTGTGTGTGTGTGTGTATCCATTATCTCCTTCCCAAAATTAAATAGTGTCAAGCCTGTTGTGTGTGTGTTTGTTTGTGTGCATCTCTTCAACTGAATAACATCATGCCAGCCTATTGTCTGAAAAGAGAAGAGAGGAAAGGAAAAGAGGAGAGGAGAGAAGTGAGGAGAGTAGGCAAGAGGAGAGGAAAAGAGGAGAGGAGAGAAGTGAGGAGAGGAGGCGAGAGGAGGCGAGAGGAGGTGAGAGGAGAGGAGAGGAGAGGAGCGGAGAGGAGAGGAGAGGAAAAGAGAAGAGAGGAGAGGAGAGGAGAAGAGAGGAGAGGTGAGGAGAGGAGAGGAGAGGAGGGGAGAGGAGGAGAGGAGAGGAGAGGAGCTAGGTGGAGAGGGGCTAAGTGGAGAGGAGAAGAGGCGAATGGAGAGGAGAGGAGAGGAGAGGAGTGGAGAACAAAGAGGAGAGAAGAGAGGAGAGTAGGCGGGAGGAGAGGAGAGGAGAGGAGTTAAGAGGAGAGGAGAGAAGAGGAGAGAAGAGGAGGAGAGAAGAGGAGAAGAGAAGAGGAGAAGAGTGGCGAACAAAGGAGAGGAGAGGAGAGGAGAGGAGTGGAGAGGAGAGGAGAGGAGAGGAGAGGAGGAGAAGAGAGGAGAGGAGTTGAGAGGAGGGGAGGAGAGGAGAGGAGAGGAGGGGAGAACAAAGGAGAGGAGAGGAGAGGAGAGGAGAGGAGAGGAGAACAAAGGAGAGGAGAGGAGAGGAGAACAGAGGAGGGAAGGGGAGGAGAGAGGAGGGGAGGGGAGGAGATGAGAGGAGGGGAGGAGAGATGAGAGGAGAGGAGAAGAGAAAAGGAGAGGAGAGGGTAGAAGAGAGCCTGTGTGTGTTGCAGTGTATTTGTCACCCTCCCTTTTATCAGACCAAACATATAATTACCGCGATCCAACACACAAAGACAGATATCCTCCACACAAAGCCAAATATGTACAGCAAACGTGTGTGTGTGTGTGTGTGTGTGTGTGTGTGTGTGTGTGTGTGTGTGTGTGTGTGTGTGTGTGTGTGTGTGTGTGTGTGTCTGTGTGCATGTGAGTGTGTTTGCGTACGTGCGTATGTGCGTGCGTGCGTGCATGCGTGTGTGTGTGTGTTTACGTGCGTGCGTGAGTGTGTGTGGTTATTTTCAGAAGGAACAACAGGGCTGTCCCCGCTCCACTACAGAAGAATGACCAACACCCAGAGCATGATAATAATAATCATAATAATTATTATAACAATTAAAATAAAGGAAATACTTGGCGTCCCAGGGAGAAAAACACTGTCAGTGAGTGGTCAAAACCGGTTCTGTTTGAGTCATCATAGATAGTATGTGTGTGTGTGTGTGTGTGTGTGTGTGTGTGTGTGTGTGTGTGTGTGTGTGTGTGTGTGTGTGTGTGTGTGTGTGTGTGTGTGTGTGTGTGTGTGTGTGTGTGTGTGTGTGTGTGTGTGTGTGTGTGTGGTATCGTCAACATTTTGGCTTCAGTCTCTTTTCAGAGAGTGCACTCAACTCTTCGGGTGTGAGTGAAGGGAACAGATCTGTCCTTTTTTTGTAGAAAAACTGCAATCTCAAGTGTAGTTCTTGTAATTTCTTTTTGTGGGTTAGCATGACGTTACCGTCTGACACTTCTTCAGCATCTTGAAACATTTTGGTTTCAGTCAGCACAATCAGCAGCAACTGAAATCTCTCTGCAGCAACCTTTCATGACGACGCCTTTGTGATTGACTAGGCATGACCACAAACTGGCAAAAACAAAATGGCAGGGGAAATCATGGCTGCATCGGTGACTTCACTCCACTTTACTTCAGTCAGTGTATTATTTTCTCTGGGACAGATAAAAGGTTCTCTACTCTACTCTGCTTTGTCTTACTAGCAAACATTACAGTGTAGGGGGCAGTGTGCTCATTCACTGCATTAAGCACATATCTATGACCCTGTTTGACATAGTATTGACACATATCCATACTGTGCAGCATCACACATACAAATGAACTTGTATGATGCGGCACGGAGGAGTAGAGAGGAGGGAAGTAGGGATGCACCGATACCACTTTTTTGAAAACCGATACAAGAACGAGTACATTAATGTGTGTACTTGCCAATACCGATACCGATACCTTTTACCACCAAAATAGAATGAAAATAAATGCATGACCTTGTTTTTTTCCACCCGTGATATTTTTATTGTCCATTTCCATGTAGATTTAAATGTTTGAGGTGGCACTTTTTTCCATGCTGCTTTCAAGTCCAAAGAACGTGACGAGATTCTGCATTGTTTCGTGTCAGTATCGTTCCTGGTATCGGCAAGTGCTTGACGAGTACGAGTACGAGTATAATGAGCAGTATCGGTTGCCGATACCGATACCGATACCAATACCAGTGTTGGCATCCCTAAAGTTGAAGAAAGAGGAGTAGAGAGGAGGGATGTTGTGGAGGAGAAGAGAGGAGGGATGTTGAAGAGGAGGAATGTTGGACACAGAGGAGTGGAAAGGAGGGATTTTGAAGAGTACAGAGGGGTAGAGAGGAGGGATGTTGTGGAGGAGAAGAGAGGAGGGATGTTGTGGAGGAGTAGAGCGGAGGGATGTTGTGGAGGAAGCAGGGATGGAGAAGAGGATGAGGAGAGGAGAGAAAAGAAGGGATGTAGAGTAGAGAGGAGGGATGTTGAAGAAAGAGGAGTAGAGAGGAGGGATGTTGTGGAGGAGAAGAGAGGAGGGATGTTGTGGAGGAGTAGAGCGGAGAAGAGAGGAGGGATATTGAAGAGGATAGAAGTAGCAAGGAGGGATGTTAGAGAGGAACAGAGAGGAGAAGAGAGGAGGGATGTTGTGGAGGAGTAGAGAGGAGAAGAGAGGAGGGATATTGAAGAGGAAGAGGAAAGGAGTATAAGAGGAGTAGAGAGGAGGGATGTTGTGGAGGAGTAGATAGGATGGATGTTGAAGAGGAGGAATGTTGGACACAGATGAGTGGAAAGGAGGGATGTAGAGTAGAAAAGGAGGGATGTTGAAGAATGGTGTAAATTGTGCAGAGCAGGGGACCCCTGAGCTGCTGCGTGTTTACACTTGAGGGGAGCCACAGCCAACAGCCAACAGCATACCACACTAACCTGACCAAACATGGACCGCCACACACACATAACACGTCATGGCTGACGGAGAGAGAGAAGGAGTGGGAGAGGGAGGGAAGGAGGGAGAGAGAAGAATGGAGATGAGAGGAGAGGAGAGGAAGGGAGGAGAAATGAAGGGAAAGGAGAGGAGAGGGGATGAGAGGGAGAAGGGGAGAGGAGATGAGAGGAGAGGTAAGGAGGGAGAGAGAGAGAGTATCAAAGATATTCTCTTCAGCATTCCTCCTTTTCGTAGCGGCCAGCTGTCATATCTGTTAGTTTAGCTAAGACCTCAGATACGGTACTCACTGTACACAGTACAGCGGTAGGTCTTTTAGTGTAGTCTTCTCTTTCTTTGAGTCATTGGGTTAAGCTACGGACAAAGCAACACTATCTGGGTCTTTTAGCCACAGTATATTGGTCTTTTAGTTGGGGCAAAAGTCCTCGACTTTCTCTGCTTTTAAAAAAAGTTTAGCTACGAGCTAGCTGTCCTTCTTTTAGTTGTTTTAGTTTCATATTTTAGTTTAGGGTTGGCATCAGCAATTTGTCTCTTAGTCTTTGAGTTTGGGTATGGGGAAAAACAATCTGTCTTTCGTCTTTGTGGTATGGCATGGTTTAAGTCATCATTCTTTTTGTTTCCCAGTGACCACAGCTATTTTCCCTCTGGAGCACTGGGAGGGTAATCCATTTGTCTGGTATAGGGGAGATCTGGCAAAAGTCACCCAGCAAAAGCCTTAAAGGATAACTTCAGCCAGTTTCAACATGCAGTTGTAATGCTCACACCACCCTGGACTTGTCAGTACCTGTATTTTTTTTCTCTCTCTTCGGCCTTTTCCAAGATCCTAGTCATTGTAATGGGGGGAGGTGTAAAACAAAAAAGAACATCTTGATTTATTCCCAAAAACATCAAAAGTTATGCAACATCAGCAGACAACTACTTGTAGCAAACAGCGGTACCTTTTGGGACATTTTTTGGAGTAGGCCTATCTTCAGAAATTACTAAAATAAAAATGTAAACAAACACTGCCCCCATTAGAATAGAGTCGAAAAATGCGGCATCACCGGGTACTGACAAGTCAAGAGTAGCATGAGCAATACAACAACAAACTGAAATTGGCTGAAGTGGTCCTTTAAAGGGACACTGTACAGGAAATGGTCAAAAAAGGTACTGCGACTATGCTGCTCATTGAAACTGGGCTGCCCATAGCCAAATTTGATCTTTACATGAACGTTTACTAAGTAATAAACAAATATTTTCTAGTATGGTCCAAGTATAGTCATTTTTACAGCTAAAAATGGCTATTTTTGGAAATTAAAAATGGCAGACCATGGAGAAGATCCCCCTTTTCATGTATGAAAAGTGCAATTTTTCCATTCATAATGAATACTTACAATTGGATGTTGGTGGAAAGTATTCATGAAAAAGGTAACGTTAGCGAATGGGCAGCATGAATTCTGTATATAAACAACTACAAATCTCACACAGTGGTCCTTTAAAGACGTATTCTAAGCGCAATACTTCTCAATGACGTCCTTAGAGATTGGAGAAGTAAACAAACAAACAAACAGATTGACACAAAAAGGTCAATGGTAAAGGCCCACCACACAACTCTGAACATCCTCAACTGTGTATCAGTCGATTTAAGATATGCACTGCAAAGAAAACTGAAACCAAACAGATACATGAGTAATAATAATACAAAACCCTCTCACCTGCTTGATGAGCATGTAGGTCTCGGACATAA
>NC_085859.1:10210446-10212946 GCF_034702125.1 Engraulis encrasicolus
AGAGAGAGAGGGAGAAGAGAGGGAGAGAGAGAGAGCGCTTGTCAGTCCATTTCTGTCTGCCTGGGTGTACTACTGCACATGTGTCCAACATTAAATGCACACGCATCCACAAACATACACATACACACACACACTCACTGGCTTGCTGGCTGGCTGTGGTTTGCAGGCAGACAGACAGACAAGGTGGCAGAGAGACAGACAGACAGACAAGCTCTCACTGCATGCTTATGTATCAAACCTCTCCTCCCCTCTCCTCTCTTCTCCTCCTCCTCCTCTCCTCCTCCCTCCCTCTCCTCTCCTCCTCCTTCCCTCTCTTCTCACTTCTCAGCTCTCACTGCATGCTTATGTATCAAACCAGGAAGATGAGCGCCACATCCTCATACTGCAAAATGACACACACACACACACACACACACACAGTTGTGTGGCCTTATCACAACGGGCACAACCACACACACACACAGTTGTGTGGCCTTATCACAACGGGCACACACACACACACACACAGTTGTGTGGCCTTATCACAACGGGCACAACCAAATGAGGCAACTTCAGTGGCTCCACAGCTT
This sequence comes from Engraulis encrasicolus, assembly GCF_034702125.1. Classification (NCBI taxonomy): domain Eukaryota; kingdom Metazoa; phylum Chordata; class Actinopteri; order Clupeiformes; family Engraulidae; genus Engraulis; species Engraulis encrasicolus. The sequence goes on from NC_085859.1 coordinate 10,211,016, forward strand.
CAACGCACGCACGCACACACACACACGCGCACACACACACACACACACACACACACACACACACACACACACACACACACACACACAACACACACACACACACACACACACACACACACACACACACACACACACACACACACACACGCGATGCTTAATCAATCTCTCTTTCCAACTGGCCTTGGCATTATGGGCCTCCACACTCCATCTTTCCCTCATCTTCCTCCATCCATCCATCCATCCATCCATCCATCCATCCATCCATCCATCCATCCATCCATCCCCTTCTATAGCCTTACTTTCTCCAGACCATTGTGTATTTTCGCTCAGCTTTGTGAGCTTACACAACGGTCTGGAGGATCTTCAGATTCACCGTACTCCCAAACCAAAATGCAGTAGAACTGAATTAGAAATGAATCAAGAACGTGGGGCTTTCAGAGCTGTGACATAGTCAAACTCTAAAACGTAGTGGAGAAGGAGAAAAATAATTGAAACGTGAGAGTTGTTTCAGACAACAATGACTGCTCACATGGACTCACTCATCAACACTGATTCTGGGATTTCAACTGTACTATTTCCACATCTGTGAGCAGTTAGAGTAGCATGCACCTCATTACAAATGTCAGATGAGTGTTTCCCCAATCACGTGCAAGGATTTTGGACACTACCACGTCTTCGCAGACTTACGCATGCGGCGTGCTCGTGGAGCAACGATCAGTGCGTTACAATATGCGGCCTTGCCTCCTCCACTTGTGCTTGTTTCCTCGTACCAGGAAGTAACATGTCATGATGACATCACTGACAACAGCATTGTATTTCAATATCTTCCAAAAGCTCAATTTTAGAGTCTTTTTCTCATTTGCAATTGGGATGGTGAATGAAAAACAGTCCCTCAAAAGTTGTTGCGGCTAGGCTGACAGCTGAGAAACTTTATCGTTTTCTCCACGGAGGAGGGGCCAGGAGGCGGGGCGAGGAAACAAGCACAAGTGGAGGAGACAAGGCCGCATATTGTAACGCACTCGTGGAGTGAATTCATCTGGCGAGTCAGGTTACCCTTCCGCTCTCTCCATGCTAGTCTTCCGCCTCATCCTCTTCCTCCTCCTCCTCTTCCTCCTCCTTTCCTTCCACATCTGCACGTTTTCCCCTTCTCTTCCATCCCCCCTCCTCCTCCTCCTCATATTTCTTCCTCCCCTGCTCCTCCTCCTCCTCTTCATCACTGGTGTCTGTTTTGTGGGGAGAGGAGAGCAGAGGGGGAATCCTACGTGATCTTCCATTTCCTTTTCCTCTCCTCTCCTCTCCTCCTCCATCCCTCTCCTCTCCTCTCCTCCTCCTTCCCCCTCTTCTCCTCTCCTCCCCTCTCTTCTCCTCTCCTCTCTTCTCCTCCTCCTTCCCTCTCTTCTCCTCTCCTCTCTTCTCCTCCTCCTTCCCCCTCTTCTCCTCTCCTCCTCCTTCCCTCTCTTCTCACTTCTCTGCTCTTCTCTCCTCCTCCTCCTCCCTTGTCTTCCTCCTCTACATCACTGCTATTGGGGTGGTGGTGGAGGTGGTGGTGGTGGTGAATCCTATATGAAGCAAGGGTTCTGTTGGCCTAGCAACAGCTCAGAGGAAAAGTGCATGTCTGCTGGTGCCCGTGTGTGTGTGTGTGTGTGTGTATGTGTGTGTGTGTGTATATGTGTGTGAGACAGAGTGCATGTGCATGCATGACATGTGTGTGCATGTATGTGCATATGTGTGTGCTCACTAATGTGTAAAGGGGAAAAGGGGGAAAGCCCAGTTCCTCTACAGGTGCCTTGGCTGTGAGTTTCCTTTGAGTCGAGACCCAAACATCCATCCATCAGGGATCAGCTGCGTATCAGGACATCCAGATGAAGTGTGTGTATGTGTGTGTGTGTGTGTGTGTAATGTGTGTGTAAAATGTGTGTGTGTGTGAGTGC
>NC_085859.1:10215446-10222946 GCF_034702125.1 Engraulis encrasicolus
ACGCGCACGCACGCACGCACGCACACACCATTGGCAGTAGTGCCAACAGCAGTAGCAGCACAGAGAACAGAGAGTTAGGATACGGCTGTACTGAGCAGACACAGAGGAAAGAAGAGAATGAACAGAGACGGGAGAGAGAGAGAGACAGAGAGAAAGAGAGAGAGAACGAGAGAGAGAGAGAGAGGGAGAGAGAGAGAGAACGAGAGAGAGAGAGAGAGGGAGAGAGAGACAGACAGAGAGAGAAAGAGAGAGAACGAGAGAGAGAGAGAGAGAGGGAGAGAGAGACAGACAGAGAGAGAGAGAGAGCGAAAGAGAGAGAGAGAGAGAGAGAAAGACAGATAAACAGAGAGAGAGAGAGAGAGAAACAGAGAGAGAGAAAGAAACAGACAGAGAGAAGTCAGCCACCCAGCAGCAACACTCCACACACACGACTGAACATTGAACAGTTGCACAGCACTACAGAAACACCAGAGCGTGAACAGTGAACACTACTACACTACTTCAACACTACTAGAACAGTGCTGCAAACACACCACATCATGAACACAACACTACAGCATTAACCCATCGTGAACACAACACTACAGCATTAACCCATCGTGAACACCTGGGTCAAAGATGTCCAAAAAGAAATTGTCATTCAGTGTAACGGATACCTTCTGCTGACTGTAACTTTAAAGGGACACTGTGCAGGAAATGGTCAAAAAAGGTACTGCAACTATGCTGCTCATTGAAACTGGGCTGCCTATTGCCAAATTTGATCTTTACATGAACGTTTACTAAGTAATAAACAAATATTTTCTAGTATGGTCCAAGTACAGTCATTCTTGCAGCTAAAAATGGCTATTTTTGGAAATTCAAAATGGCGGACCATGGAGAAGATCCCCCCTTTTCATGTATGAAAAGTGTATTTTTTCCAGACATAATGAATACTTAGAATTTGATGGTGGTGGTAAGTATTCATGAAAAAGGAAACATTAGTGAATGGGCAGCATGAATTCTGGAAATAAACAACTAAACATCTCACACAGTGTCCCATGAATTTTAAATTGTTTCAAGTGAATGGATGACAGCCGAGGCTTTCATGAATTCACTGGAAAAAAAGAAAATAAAAAGAGTCATGTTTTTTACAGTTACAGTCAGCAGAAGGTATACGTTACACTGAATGACAATTTCCTTTTGGACGTCTTTAACCCACCTACATAACAGAAGATGAATACCAAAACCATGAACACCAACACAACAGAACATCAGAACCAACCACCACATGTACAACAAAAAAAGCATTGACACAGCATCACAACTAAGCTTAGGCCTGCACAATATAAGAAAAATACTCGATGCACAATAACATGACTGCATACCGCGATATCGGTATTACTTGCAATATTTAATATAAACATATATTTTCCCCTCTCAACTTGCCGTTCTACACTTTATCATCATGTATAAAACAAACAACTGTTTAAAATTTAAAAACTAGGTATCGTCATTTAACCAACTTTTGCGATACGTATATTGCAATCCGTGATATCGTGATATTTTCAATTATATTGTGCTGCCCTAATCACAACATCCATCCACAACTCCATGTCTAAACTAATCACTGTAGATGTATATACTGTAGATGCTGTCGGTATAAAAAACGGTGAGTTCTGTGCAAACACAGCACAGCAAATGCAGCATTGATAAAGCACCAACACAGCTGAGCACCAACCCTCACCTGCACAACACAAACTCAGCATTGATACCGGACCAAAAGAAACAGCAACTGCACAAACATGAACACAACATAAACACAGAATACCACACCAAACCACACAAGCACAACACAGAAGACGACACAAACACCAAACACCACAAGACAGTGCAACACAACACAAAAGAACACAAGACAACACAAAAGAACACAAGACGACACAAAAGAACAAATGACAACAAAACACAAGACAACACAAGAAAAAAACAACATAACACAAACACAGAACACCAGCAGCACAAACATAGAACAGAATACAACACAACACAACACAACACAACACAACACAACACAACACAACACAACACAACACAACACAACACAACCTAATACAACACAACACAACACAACACAACACAACACAACACAACCTAACACAACACAACACAACACAACACAACACAACACAACACAACACAACACAACACAACACAACACAACACAACACAACCTAATACAACACAACACAACACAACACAACACAACCTAATACAACACAACACAACCTAATACAACACAACACAACACAACCTAATACAACACAACACAACACAACACAACACAACACAACACAACACAACACAACACAACACAACCTAATGTAACACAACACAACACAACACAACACAACACAACACAACCTAATGTAACACAACACAACACAACACAACCTAATACAACACAACACAACACAACACAACCTAATACAACACAACACAACACAACACAACACAACACAACACAACACAACCTAATCTAATACAACACAACACAACACAACACAACCTAATACAACACAACACAACATAACCTAATACAACACAACACAACACAACACAACCTAATACAACACAACACAAAAGAAGACAAGACAACAAACACAAAACAAGACATGACAAGACAAGACACGACACAACAAACACATAACACCATAACCCAATACAACCTAATGCCACACTACAAACACTACAAACACATAACACCATAACCCAAAACAACCTAATGCCACACTACAAACACTACAAACACATAACACCATAACCCAAAACAACCTAATGCCACACTACAAACACTACAAACACATAACACCATAACCCAAAACAACCTAATGCCACACTACAAACACTACAAACACATAACACCATAACCCAAAACAACCTAATGCCACACTACAAACACTACAAACACATAACACCATAACCCAAAACAACCTAATGCCACACTACAAACACATAACACCATAACCCAAAACAACCTAATGCCACACTACAAACACATAACACCATAACCCAAAACAACCTAATGCCACACTACAAACACTACAAACACATAACACCATAACCCAAAACAACCTAATGCCACACTACAAACACATAACACCATAACCCAAAACAACCTAATGCCACACTACAAACACTACAAACACATAACACCATAACCCAAAACAACCTAATGCCACACTACAAACACATAACACCATAACCCAAAACAACCTAATGCCACACTACAAACACATAACACCATAACCCAAAACAACCTAATGCCACACTGCAAACACTACAAACACATAACACCATAACCCAAAACAACCTAATGCCACACTACAAACACATAACACCATAACCCAAAACAACCTAATGCCACACTACAAACACTACAAACACATAACACCATAACCCAAAACAACCTAATGCCACACTACAAACACTACAAACGCAGAACAGCAGCAGCCAGAATAACACCACAACATGAGGACAGGAAGAGGAAGAGGAAGAGGAAGAGGAAGAGGAGAGAAGAAGAGCAGAACAACAAAGACAACAGAGTGAAGAAAAACAAATGTCGCAAAAAGTACAAATAAGAGGGAGAGAGAGAGAGAGAGAGAGAGAGAGAGAGAGAGAGAGAGAGAGAGAGAGAGAGAGAGAGAAAGAGGGGGGGGCGGGAATAGTTCAAAGTCTGAGAGAGACAGAGAGGGAATTAGAATAAGGAAAAAAATAGAAAGAGAATAGAGATAGAAATAGAAGAAAGAAGAAAGCAGGGAAGAAAGAGAGCAGGAAAAGGTAAACTCACCATCCCCGGGCGTCAGCAGCAGGTGAGTGGTGTGTCTGCGCGTGCTGCTGCTGAGAGCGTGGTAGTAACAGTAACAGCAACAGCAGCAGCAGGGGCTATGATACTAACAACACGAGCACCAGGAGCACACACACCAATACCAACAGGAGCAGTAGTAGTAGCAGTAGTAGTAGTTGTACGAGTAGTAGTAGTAGTAGTTGTAGTCCACAGTGGCCATTTAACACGAGAGGGGAGAGGAAGAGGAGGAGGAGGAGGAGGAGGAGGAGGAGGGGTACACTCCGGAGCTAACCGCGAGGGGGCCGAGGTGCATGGAGAGGAGGTGGAGGAGGAGGAGCAAGGGTAGGGAGAGGGGTAGCAGAGAGAAGAGAGGAGAAGGAAGGGAGGCAGGAAGGATGGTGAAGGAACTCACACGGACAAACACAAGCAAACACACGCACAGACACTAAGACACTCCTGCCTCAGTGCCCCCTGCTTCCCACCGCTCCTGTCATCAGACTCAGCAGGAGAACACGGTGCAACACCGAGGAGGAGTGGAAGAAAGAGGAGAAGAGAAGGAAAGTGGAGGAGGAGAAGAGGAGGAGAATAGTGGAAGACCGAAGGGTAGGAGGAGCAGGAGGAGGAGAAGAGGAGTTTGTTGGTTTCAGGGCTGAGGCACTGACAGATGAAGAGGAGGAGGAGAAATGAGGAGAAGAGGAGGAATGAGGAGAAATAGGAGGAGGAATGAGAAGTCAGAAACGGAGGAGTAGCATGTTGGCTCCTCTGCTCTGCTCTCCTCTCGCGCTGCTTTGCTCTGCTGCTTCTACTGCTGCTACTTCCTGCCTTGCCATCGCAAAACAAAACGCCCACGCACACCCTCTCTCTCTCTCTTGCCCTCTCTCACTCACACACACCCTCTCTCTTTTTCCTTCCCCTCTCTCTCTATCTCTCTCTCTCCCTCTCTCTCTATCACACACGCTCGCTCGCTCTCTCACACACTCACTCTCTTGCTCTCTCACACAAAACCTCTCCCTCTTTCCAACTCGTTACGATCTCCCCTGACCCTCGCTTGCAGGGGATTTTTTTTTCACTCTTCCCCTCTCTGCTCTGCTGCCCCTCCCCTCTTTCGTTCGCTCGCTCTCTCTCTCTCTCGCCCTCTCTCTCCCTCTCTCGTGTTGTACACAAGCACAGGGTCTGCCCCTTTACGAGGAATCCAGCCAATAGAGCGAAACCTGGGGATTCTCTCTCTCTCTCTCTCTCTCTCTCTCTCTCTCTCTCTCTCTCTCTCTCTCTCTCTCTCTCTCTCTCAGCAGTGTACGCCTACGCACACGCGCGAGGCACACACACAAACAGTGGGAGTCACAGCACTGAGCAGAGAGAGACAGAGAGAGAGAGGGATAGAAACATACTGAGAGAGGAGAAGTAGAAAGACCACGTATGAAGGAACCAAGAGGATAAATACACACAATGACATTAGTGTGCGTTTATAAAGCTATAGGAAATGAATAATTACTCCAGAGAAGACCAGAGGGGAGGGGTAATTACGCTGAACAAAGCGTGAGAGGTGAGGGATAAGAGCCTTCAGCAGGAGGTGTGTGGGTGGACAGGTAGGAGAAAAAGAAAGAAGGGAACGAAGAGGAAATGTAGGAGAGAAGGAAAGAAAGAAAAGAAAAGAAGAAAAGAAAGAAAGAAAAGGAAAGGTGTGGAAGTGGCTATGGCATCAGTTGCACAGTCACACTAGACACACGCACACACACTCGTACACGTACTCCTGCCTGGCATCACCAACACACCAACACACACAAAAACCTTCCTACTCATGGTTGTCACCTACAACACACAAGTACAATCTTAAAGGGACACTGTGCAGGAAATGGTCAAAAAAGGTACTGTAACTATGTTGCTCATTGAAACTGGGCTGCCCATTACCACATTTACTAAGTAATAAACAAATATTTCCTAGTATGATCCAAGTACAGTCACTTTTGCAGCTAAAAATGGCTATTTTTGTAAATTCAAAATGGCGGACCTTGGAGAAGATCCCCCTTTTCATGTATGAAAAGTGAAATTTTCCCAGTCATAATGAATACTTAGAATTTGATGGTGGTGGTAAGTATTCATGACAAATGTAACATTAGTGAATGGGCAGCATAAATTCTGGAAATAAACAAGTAAAAATCGCACACAGTGTCCCTTTAAGGACTCCAAACACACAAATATACATGCAGAAACTCTCTCTCTCACACACACACACACACACACACACACACACACACACACACACACACACACACACACACACACACACACACACACACACACACACACACACACACACACACACACACACACACACACACACACACACACACACTGAGCCCCTGAGCTGAAGACGCGCTCGCACACGAATGCACCCTCACACACACACACACACACACAAACACTAACCAACTGTACTACACACAAACACTAACCAACTGTACTACACACAAACACACACATGCACACACACACACACTTGTCACACTAATCAACCGTGCTCCACACACACACACTAACCAACCGTGCTCCACACACACACACACTAACCAACCGTACTACACACACACACACTAACCAACCGTACTACACACACACACACACACCTGGCTCTCGCTCTCCCCCCTTTCCTGTGTTCAATCTAAACAAGACAAAAACTCTGCAGCGTCACACACACACACACACACACACACACACACACACACACACACACACACACACACACACACACACACACACACACACACACACACACTGGGTTGCTTACCGGAGTTTCAGAAGTCTTAACGTGACTCAGAGAGTGACTCAGGGAGGAATGTCTGCCATCTCAACCTCAGCTTCATCCTACTGCACTGCCGTCTGACAACAGATCACCCTCATCGCTCATACACACACAGGCAGAGCGTTACCACACACACACACACACACACGCAGAGCGTTCACACACACACAAATACAGACACTGGAGCAAATGTGCACACTCAGGGGCAAAGGCATGTCCCGCCCCTACACCTCCGGTAACACACACCAGTTCTCTGTGGTTGCACGCATGCAAACACACACACACACACACACACACACACACACACACACACACACACACACACACACACACACACACACACACACACACACACACACACACACACACACACACACACACACACACCTAACACATACCAGTTCTCCAGGTCTCAGCTCCACCTACTCAGCAAGTCGGGCCAGGCCCAGGGCGTGTTGGTACACACACACACACACACAATCAAATACACATCGCTCAAAGGCACACACAAGCATACGCCCTGAAATGCACAGACTGCATTATACAAACGCAGTGACGCTGAGATGCACACACATGCCTACAGACACACACTCACAGACATTGAGACAGACACACAAACACGCTTCCAAAAGGGATGCCTCATGTAGGGGGCACACACACACACACACACACACACACACACACACACACACACACACACACACACACACACACACACACACACACACACACACACACACACACACACACACACACACACACGCACACGCACACGCACACGCACACGCACACGCACACACACCTCTAATTATGAAGCGTGCCCTGCTGCTCTGAACCTTTTGCAACGGTGAGGCTCTGAGGCAACTGGGGGAAGCAG
>NC_085859.1:10237946-10245446 GCF_034702125.1 Engraulis encrasicolus
TCTAGAGACTTAAAACTATGTAGTTACAGGGTATGGTTTTCAGTCCCTGGAACAATGCCGAGTTGGGGCTCCTGTTCAACTGCACTTCAGCCATGGAGATGATATGGGATCTGAAACAGAAGCCCTCTAACTCCATAACCAGTAGGTTACCGCTGTGCACGGATAACTCCACTGAGATCAGCTGGGTGGATTAAAAGACAGGAGAAAACTGTTGAAAAGGCTTTGGGGGAAACTCCTGTCTTTGAGCTTATAAAGAGAGCATTCAGTTGGCACAGAAGGGGAAGAACTGAACATGCAAAAGAGCGAGAGAGGAAATGCTGAGAGCACCTGGAATGAGGACATGACTCCACCAGCAACCAATCAAAATGTACAGTGGGTATGGGCAGAGCATGGGCTACAGCGTATGTCATGTCTAGAGATGTACAGGATCCAGGAACTGGTTCCGGATCCGGCAGGATAATAGGGTTTTTTAGACTTTCCGGATCCGGCAGGATCTTAAGCAGTGGATCCGGTATCCAGCAATTACCTAAAAATCAGGATCTGAGGCATCTCTACTTTTTACATAGCCTAGGCTTTTCAGTCAGTCTTTCACAACCCCAACCGCTGCATAGAGTGAAAGCCCTTTGGAAGCGGCCGTTGAAGGCAGTGTGGCAGTAAGCCAATGAGTCTTACAAATAGTTTGCGCCAACATAATAAAAAGGGCCCACGTGTGCGAGTTGGCTATGTGTTTCAACCCTTTCGTAGGATCCGGTAGCCGGTTCCGGATCCGGCAGGATCTTAAGCAGTGGATCCGGTATCCGGCAGGATCCTAAAAATCAGGATCCGGTGCATCTCTAGTCATGTCAACATAGTCTATATGTTCATAAGGGTTGGAGCAGGCGTCACCCAACAGTTTTTTTCTTCCTTTTAAGGGTGCTGACCAAAATATTGTAAGACTGAAAAATGAAAAAAAGGTCGCACCATACATAGGTTTCTTTTTATTTACACAGACGCGTTCCGGCGCTCTGCCTTCCTCAGTGTGCGTATCATAGTCTATATAGAATGAACTAATTTGACCGTTTCCATCTTCTCTATATTTTACCACCAGCCCAAATTAAGGGAAAAGTGACAGTAAATCCAATTAAGGAATGAATAGCCTGACTTCATTGCAACTTCGCCTAGTAGCACACAGAGAATAATTTAGGCATTTGATCTGAAGAACTGAACTCATCTCTCAGTGGAGAAGACAAAACATCTTCAATAGAATAGAATAGAAGACAAGAATAGGCTTTATTTCCATGCCAGCATGAAATGTGTCTTTGGTCTCACTGCACAAAAACATACAGTATACACAGTGCTGTGAACTCCAAAAAGACATCATGTTGCTTACAAACTAAACTCTATTGACCAAGATTGCATGGATGAACGAGGCTCTAAGTAAATAAAATGAGGCGCACACACGCTACATGTCGAAAACAGTATATTGCAGCCGAAAGGAAACAAGAGACAGTGGAGAGTGAAGACATTGAAAATTGTTGAGGTCCGTCTCATTTTTTGCTATTTCCAGTGTTTCTAACGGTTTGTAAGCAGACGCACCAAGCAATACATGACTCAAAGTCTAGAGTCTCTTCACAGACAGCTCGGCTAATGAGACTAAGTATTGCACTGCATGTAGACACAGATGGGCAACTTGAGGCCTGCTAGGACTGGCACTGAGCAGAGCAGATGGACCATTTGGACCCAGAAGAGGACGTGTCTATTTGGACCCAGAAGAGGACGTGTCTATTTGGACCCAGAAGAGGACGTGTCTATTTGGACCCAGAAGAGGACGTGTCTATTTGGACCCAGAAGAGGACGTGTCTATTTGGGCCCAGAAGAGGACGTGTCTATTTGGACCCAGAAGAGGACGTGTCTATTTGGACCCAGAAGAGGACATGTCTATTTGGGCCCAGAAGAGGACGTGTCTATTTGGGCCCAGAAGAGGACATGTCTATTTGGACCCAGAAGAGGACGTGTCTATTTGGACCCAGAAGAGGACGTGTCTATTTGGACCCAGAAGAGGACGTGTCTATTTGGACCCAGAAGAGGACGTGTCTATTTGGACCCAGAAGAGGACATGTCTATTTGGACCCAGAAGAGGACGTGTCTATTTGGACCCAGAAGAGGACGTGTCTATTTGGACCCAGAAGAGGATATGTCTATTTGGTCTGTTGTAGATCAGGCCTAGAAAAAATATTGTTTTGGTTCCGGTTGCCGACCGACCCTATCATTTTTTGTGCGACCCAAAAATTTTTTTTTGAGTTTTTGGAATCCTCAAAAAATATATCGATGTTGTGTGGAAAGGTGTTCATATAGACAAGACACAACACGTTTATTCATTCCCATAACTCGCCATCTCTCACTTTCTACCTGCCTGCAAGTTACTGAATTTGCATCGCATGACTATCCACATAGGAGCAACACACACGCGCGCGCCATAAGGGCCGCCGGCTTGATATTTGAAAACCCCAAATGTCACTGCAGAGTTGCGCACCTACTCGGTGTAGGCTAATTATTATGCTACGACATGCTAATTGGTTGTCGTTGTAGCTCGTAAGTTTTAAACAACCTGCCTCATAGTTCTTGCAGATTAATAGCCTACGATGTAGGATAGTTTGGGAACCTGGCGAAAATGCCTGTCAAATAATAAGTCAGTAGCCTTACCTCACCCGACACGGACACAGCCTGACCACCCGCCTCGAAATGCAACACACAGACAACATTATGAGTATCCACGATTTTCGAATGTATTGATATTGTCTCCTCGTGTTAGAAAAGGGATTCCATTCAGTCGCGCTGTATGTTCGACGAGATGCATAACTCGTTATAACAATAGAAGTAGCACTGTATCAATACCTTGTAAAATAAGTTAATATGAGAGAAGGGAAATGCTTTGCCCAAGTTTTCCTTCATTCTTTCATTTACCACATGGCTTGGCTAACCAAGAAGTCCGTTGGCCTGCGCCCGTTATTTTCTCGCTCTCTCTCTCTCTCTGCTTGTCCCTCCACCATTGCATAGGAGCAGGGCGCCTGTCACTGTCTGACTCTCCGCACCTCCTCCAAATAATGAAATAGAAATGAACGATGATATCGCCACAATTACGACTGTTCGATGAAGACCTAGGACTACTACAGTTTCCTACAATGATGATTTAATGACAATGACGATGTTGCCCCTCAATCACCCGCCATTAAAACATTCATATCGCCTCAGGTGTCTACATCCTCGCGTTAAACAAAAAAGTGAGTAAATAGAATGTTTGTAAGCCAGAACCTTCATCCCAATGAAAATATGGTCTACAACGGATGATGGAAAGGAATCAAAAAAGTAAACGGGACATAGGCATAGGCCTACAGGAGTTAAAATAGCAGTGTCAGGCAACTGACAGCTGGACAAGTTTTGCCAGAAACGGTAGGCTATTACGCATCATATCCTCATTTCGGTGACGGTCAGTATAATTGGCTCATTAATGCTTATTGTAGGCTATTTCATTGTAGCTTTAGCAGGCCTCACTCCATCTTGGCATTGTTCCAACAACGTGTATGACGAAATCTGGCGCATGTGGTGGTTTGGGGGTGTCGGACATAAAAAAAAAAAAAAGAAAAAAAAAATTGAAAAAAAAAAAACATTCCGACCGACCCATGACCAAAGCTGACAACCAACCGGAACCAAACTTTTAATTTTCTTAGGCCTCATTTGGACCCAGAAGAGGACATGTCTATTTGCTGTTGTAGATAGTTTTGGAGCTGAACAAAGCGGCCCGGTGTTGGTTCAACATGACCATCCCACAGATCCATACGGTAAGGTACGTAGATAAATACTGTACTTGTGTACGCCAAAAGTGCACACAGGGTCTTGCAGCAGGAAATCTACAGTAGACAAATGTTTACTCCTCTGACAATGTGCTGCAATACAAGTGATTACACCGCTTACAGTGGGATTAAACTAAGGTCTTAGTCGATTAGTGTGTGTGTGTGTACATGGTGTGTTCTGCTGTTGGCGTATAGGTACACTAGGCGGTAGTAGTGCTGGTGTGTGTGTGTGTGTGTGTGTGTGTGTGTGTGTGTGTGTGTGTGTGTGTGTGTGTGTGTGTGTGTGTGTGTGTGTGTGTGTGTGTACATGGTGTGTTCTGCTGTTGGCGTATAGGTACACTAGGCGGTAGTAGTGCTGGTGTGTGTGTGTGTGTGTGTGTGTGTGTACCTGGTGTGTTCTGCTATTGGCGTATAGGTACGCTAGGTGGTAGAGGCTCTTGTAGTGCTGGTGTGTGTGTGTGTGTGTGTGTGTGTGTGTGTGTGTGTGTGTGTGTGTGTGTGTGTGTGTGTGTGTGTGTGTGTACCTGGTGTGTTCTGCTGTTGGCGTACAGGTACGCTAGGCGGTACAGGCTCTTGTAGTGCTGCGGGAAGCGGCTGAGGCAGAGGAAGTCGATTAGTGTGTGTGTGTACCTGGTGTGTTCTACTGTTGGCGTATAGGTACGCTAGGCGGCAGAGGCTCTTGTAGTGTGTGTGTGTGTGTGTGTGTGTGTGTGTGTGTGTGTGTGTGTGTGTGTACCTGGTGTGTTCTGCTGTTGGCGTATAGGTACACTAGGCGGTAGAGGCTCTTGTAGTGCTGGTGTGTGTGTGTGTGTGTGTGTGTGTGTGTGTGTGTGTGTGTGTGTGTGTGTGTGTGTGTGTGTGTGTGTACCTGGTGTGTTCTGCTGTTGGCGTACAGGTACGCTAGGCGGTACAGGCTCTTGTAGTGCTGGTGTGCTGGTGTGTGTGTGTGTGTGTGTGTACCTGGTGTGTTCTGCTGTTGGCGTACAGGTACGCTAGGCGGTACAGGCTCTTGTAGTGCTGCGGGAAGCGGCTGAGGCAGAGGAAGAGCGCGCGGATACACAGGTCCACCAGCAGGTGGTGCTGTGCTGCACGGCCGGTCGGCAGACACTTGGGAACCTCAAGAGGCAAAGGTCACAGTCAGCTTTAGTGTACAATTCTTTAAATGCTACAAACATAAAATAATGTGAATCACGCTTCTCACCATTTATGTGCAAGACAAGACAACATGTATGTGTACAGGTACAATAACATACCCCGAGCTATCATAACGGCCAAACTTACCTACTTCACAAATAAATAAATAAATAGATAAATAATTCGATTTAAATGAGGCTTGTGTATAGTGCAGTGTCAGATCAGGTATTAGCAGAAGAAATAGGCCACAGCATGCTAATATAATGTACGTCATGTAGCCTGACCATCTGGCTAGACATTTCAGAGAATAACGTCTACGAATTGTATGTCGTCATGGCCCTGCCTATATGATGATTGATTGATTAGTTTGTCGGGAACAATTCAGCACATATCACTACAATCAATCAATCAATCAAATCAATCAATCAATCAATCAACTAATCAACCAATCAGTCGTCACCTCCGGGAGCTCCAGGGGAGGCAGGGGCTCCGGCCTGCGCTTGCTCTCGCTGGGCGGGGTAGGTGGGGTGGTGTGGCTGGTCTTCGGCAGGGAGGTGGAGGTGGGCGTCTGGCGGCAAGTGGAGGTGGGCGTCTGGGGGCAAGTGGAAGTGGGGGTGGGGACGGAGGTGGGGGTGGGGACGGACGTCGGTGTGGGGATGGATGTTGGAGTTGAGATAGATATCGGGGTGGTGGTGGAGGTGGATGAGGGGGCTGTGGTGAGGGGGGGCTCAGAGGGGACTGTAGTGGTGACTGTGGGTTCGGAGGGGGCCTGTTTGGGGGCGGAGGCCTCGGGCGAGGTGACTGACAGGGTGTCTGAGGACTCCTGGGTGGTGGTGTCCTCCTGGGAGGGGAGAGCAGGCCTGCCCTCAGCTGGCTTCTCCTGCTGGGAACCTGACACACACACAACAACAACAAGGGACAAAATCAGTGCATCAATATACATACTTTGTACACTTTCTAAGAATATGTTTTATTTCCTATAAAGATCAGTATAATTCCTGTAACAAAAACGAGGCTCATATAATCCCACACATTGCTGTAGCCCTTCTCCTGCTGGGAACCTGACACACTACAACAAGGGACAGTGTATTTCCTGTGTCATCAGTATAACTCCTGTAGAAATGATACCTTTTATAATCCCACACATTGCCTTAAGATAGCAAGAAGTTTCTCATTCTCATCTCAATCGTTTCTCATATGAAAGCCTAATGGTCTACCGCACTGTCTCCTCTGTTCTGCTGAGTTGGGTTTTTCAGAGGAAATTATTAATTCACTTCAACTCAGGAGAAAAGAGAATGAGAGTGTGGTTAAAGTTTCTCCTATCAAAGCCTAATAGCTAACGACTCTCTCTCCCTCTGTTCTCCTGAGCTCAAGTTTCCCATATGAACGCTGAATAATCTACCACACTGTCCTTCTCCGTTCTCCTGAGATAGGTTTCTCATTTGAAATGATTAATTTGCTATAACCAAAGAGGCTTGAGACAAGAGGGCTTACTCACGTCATAACAGCGTAGTAGGAAATGATGGCGAGGGGAGTACGGAAATGTTATTCACTGTGGAACAGGTCATAGGACAGCGTGAATGTCTGTCAGCTGTCCTTAATTACCCCCAGCAATTACTGCTGACCAACAGCTGCCGTTACTTGGCCACAAATTATCCATCATGGTGTCGCCCCCACTGCCCATGTGCAAGGGAGTACGAAAATGGCATCCATCGCACCCACTGACCAATGACCATGCGCAAGGGAGTTAATTTTCCATCCACTCGTATCCTCAGGCAACGCCCCCGTACTACACCGTGGCCAATGCATTCCCCACCAAGAGATTGTTCTTTCTCTTGAGTTTCTTTGCTATAACTATACTCTCTTCCTCTGTTCTCCTGAGTTGAGGTTTGTCATATGAAAGCCTAATAACACGCTCCACCATGTCCCCCTGTTGGGTTTCTCCATTGGGTGGTAGGGATGCAAATTATCGATTAATTCATTAATCATTAGTTGATAGCCTTATCGATCGACTTACGATTAATTGATGAGCGGCGTTTCCCCCCCAAAATCTCAACTAAATCTAAAAAATTTAATTAAAAATTGAGATAAAATACCACATTTAAATCAATTCTATTTAAATTCTTTAATCCAAAGGTGATTTAAATATTCCCACTATTCACACCCCTCTTCACACACACTCTTCACATACCCATTTCACCTGGGTCTCTTTATCAGTTGAATTGTCGATTAGTCGACCATGAAAATTCTTTCCGAATATTTTTTTATAGTCGATTAGTCACGATTAGTCGATTAATCGTCCCAGCCCTAATTGGGTGGGTTACTTTGTGGAGCAGCTCCCAGCTCCAACTGAGCCCTTATGTTTGTTTTCCATCCTCATTGCCAGCAGCACGTCCACTTCCAACACAGCCCTGCCACTCCACTCACACGGCCAGCTCCACGTCCTCTTCCACAACATGGAGAGAGTAGAAGTCGGCACTGTACAACTCTGACTAAATGTTTATTGAAGACATTTCCACAACATTTCCACCCCTCT
>NC_085859.1:10250446-10255446 GCF_034702125.1 Engraulis encrasicolus
GTAGAATTAATCTAAATTTCAACACATTTTCCACAGAGTGATTTTACTGTGCATAGAACATTTTTTTATCACACAGCTGAGGCAATATGTTTTTATTGGGTAGCTTTATCCAGCAAAATGTCCATTTCTATTCAGGGCTGGACTGGGAAATAAATAGGGCCCGGGCACTTTTGGATTTAAGGGGGCCCCCTCATTATTATTAGTGCCGGAGAACTGACTCACCGATGGGCCCCGCACCCTCATGTCCCCTATTTTCAGTAATGGGGGCCCACGAGGGTGCGGGGCTCACCGGGAAATGCCCGCCATGCCAGATGGCCAGTCCAGCCCTGTTTCTATCCATGATTTTGACTATCACCATTATTTTCTGTTTTCATGGGGCTGGTGGCCCCGGTAGACTTCATCCAAATTTCAAAATATTTTACACAGAGTGATATTACTGTGCATAGAACATTTTTATCACAGAGCTGAGACAATATGTTTTTTATTGGGTAGCTTTATGCAGCAAAATGTCCATTTCTATTCCAAGATTCTGACTATCACCATTATTTTCTATTTTCATGGGGCTGGTGGCCCCGGTAGACTTCATCCAAATTTCAAAATATTTTACACAGTGTGTTTTTACTAGGTGTAGAACATTTTACTATAGGGCCAAGGCGATTTCTTTTCATAGGGGGCAACTGATGCACCCTAGCGCGCATCAGAAAGTGCATAGTGGCCTACACAGTATACCGTCAGCAACTGAGGAGTCCACTGGCATAGCTGTGAAACGTATTTTCTAAAAGATCTAATTAGGTAACTGCTTTTTAGCAGCAATTAGCAGCAATTAGTCCAGAAAACAGCCTTATGATTTGATGTGATAGTGTTCCCAATCTTCAGTGGAGATACATTTCAGAAATCGTGGGATGTATCGAACCGTAGGTCAAAAATCGTGATACGAACCGAATCGTGAGTAGAGTGTATCGTTACAGCCCTACTGTCTATGTTTCTATCTATCTGTCCGTCCGTCCGTCCGTCTGTCTATCTATCTCTCTGTCTATCTATCTCTCTGTCTATCTATCTCTCTGTCTATCTATCTATCTATCTATCTATCTATCTATACTGACTTGCGTGAAAGAACAGTGTGAGTAATCACGGTGTGTGTGCCAATAAGTGTGTGTGTGTGTGTGTGTGTGTGTGTGTGTGTGTGTGTGTGCCAATAAGTGTGTGTGTATAGAGTGCTGCTGAGAGGGTGCTCCTTCTGTGCCAAGGTGAAGGGGGGGGGGTCATACCGGGGGCGGTTGTCAAGGGAAACGCAGAAGCAGAGCGGCAGTAATCGTGACCGTCACATCGGAACACTGTTGAGGAAGTCACATTCACACACACACACACGCACACACACACACACGCACACACACACACACGCACGCACGCACACGCACACGCGCACACACACATGGTCCATACGCAAGCAAATGCACACACAGTAAGGTTTGCTGACGAACACATACATTATTGTCACCTACACACATACCAGGTCCACACTCAAGCACACATATATACACAGTTAAGTCATTTACACACACAGCATTGTCCATCACCAAAACCAGGGCTCACACACGCACACGCGCACACACACAGACTGACGGACAAGATTCAGAACAAACCACACAGCGAGTGCTTCATGGCTGCGAAACACAAGTGTGTGAAAACCTGCCAGCAAAAGGGGGAAAAAAATTAAACACACACACACACACACACACACACACACACACACACACACACACACACACACACACACACACACACACACACACACACACACACACACACACACACACACACACACACACACACACACACAGTGTGTGACAGGCAGACAGAGGGCAGAGGACAGGCTGCATTGATTGATTCGTCGGTTTTCCAAATCAGCTGCATCATAATTACCATCATCATTATATTATCATGAAAATTATCATAATCATTGTCATGATCATCCTCCTTATTTGCTCCAGGTGAGAAATCAACCCAATCCAACCGTCATGCGCTGGTAAACAAAATGACAAAAGCAGGTGTCAGAAGCAAGCAGGCAGAGGTGGCAGGCAGGAGGGCAGGAGGGCAGGACAGGTAGACAGGTAGACAGGTGGGTGGGCAGGTAAGGTAGGCTCTACCTGTCAGGACCAACAGGTAAACCAGGGCAACATGGGCCATATGGCTGCAGTACACGCACGCACGTTACGCACACACACTGACACAGACACATCAAAATACACATACACACACACGTGAAAACAGACAGACAGACAGACAGACACGCAGGCGCGCGCGCACACACGCACACACACAAACACAGGAACCAAACACTGTAATGACTGTCTCAGCTCGTGACTCAGCGTGCACTTGAGTGGCGTCTTTCCTGAATGGCTCCATCATGACTAATGCAGGAGCTCTTAGAGCCCAGGGAAGATCGCAGATCAGTGTGTGTGTGTGTGTGTGTCTGTGTGTGAATATGTGCCTTTCTGTGCATGTCTGCGTGTGTGCGGATGTGCATGCGTGACTGTGTGTGTGTGTATGAGTGACTGTGTGTGTGTGTGTGTGTGTGTGTGTGTGTGTGTGTGTGTGTGTGTGTGTGTGTGTGTGTGTGTGTGTGTGTGTGTGTGTGTGTGTGTGTGTGTGTGTGTGTGTGTGTGTGTGTGTGTGTGTGTGTGTGTGTGTGTGTGTGTGTGTGTGTGTGTGTGTGTGTGTGTGTGCACGCATGTGAGTGACTGTGTATGTGTGTGTGTTGGTGTCCATGTTGTCAATGTGTTCATCTACAGGTCAACTTTTACACACAGGAGGGCGACGAAAATTGAGCACAATTCCAATCAATTAGCCTTCTCCACGCCTGCTGCTGCCAAGCTAGACTGGCAACAGACAATAATGACTTCTGCCAAGTCCCAACTGTGGCAGAACAAACACAAACACCACAACAGAGGAGTTGGGCAGTCTGTCTAGCTCACAAGAGAGGAGAGGAGAGGAGAGGACAGGAGAGGAGTTGACAGGAGAGGAGTTGAGAGGAGTTGAGAGGAGTTGACAGGACAGGAGAGGACAGGACAGGAGAGGAGAGGAGAGGAAAGGAAAGGAAAGGAAAGGAAAGGAAAGGAAAGGAAAGGAAAGGAAAGGAAAGGAGAGGAGAGAGGAGTTGAGAGGAAAGGAGAGGAGAGGAAAGGAGAGGATAGGAGAGGAGAGAGGAGTTGAGAGGAGAGGAGAGGAGAGGAGAGGAGAGGAGAGGATAGGAGAGGAGAGGAGAGGAGAGGAGAGGAGGAAAAGAGGAGAGGAGAGGAGAGGAGAGGAGAGGAGAGGAGAGGAGAGGATAGGAGAGGGGAGGATAGGAGAGGGGAGGAGAGAGGAGTTGAGAGGAAAGGAGAGGAGAGGAAAGGAGAGGAGAGGAGAGGAGCGGAGGGGAGAAGAGGAGAGGAGAGGGGAGGATAGGAGAGGGGAGGAGAGGATAGGAAAGGATATGGGAGTAGAGTAGAGTAGAGTAGAGTAGAGTAGAGAGGAGAAGAGAGGAGAGGAGAGGAGAGGAGAGGAGAGGAGAGGAGAGGAGAGGAACAGAAAAGAGATAAGATAAAGCAGAGGAGAGAGGAGAGAAGAGAATGGGAGATGCACCCAGACAGGTTGTTCCAACACACACACACACACACACACACACACACACACACACACACACACACACACACACACTGCATCATGTTGGCAGCGATGGAGACATACTGATCCGCAAATTACATTTTTGTTGACACACACATGCACGCACACACGCACACAACACAAGCGTGCACACGTACGTACATACACACTATTGCGACAAGGCCTGTTGAAGCTTGCACACACTCACACACTCTCTCTCTCACACACACAAACACACACACACAGGTGCCACCCACGCTGCTTTCTTGGTGTAAAGCTTGACAGCAGGCGTAGGCTGAATCCTTCTCTCTCTCTCTCTCTCTCTCTCTCTCTCTCTCTCTCTCTCTCTCTCTCTCTCTCTCTCCTCCGCTCCCTCCCTCTTTCTCTCCTCCGCTCCCTCTTTGTCTCTCCATCTCTCTATTGAACTGGATGACAGCAGCGTCCACCTGTCATGGAAAAGACACAGCTCTTGCACACACTCCTCCTCTCTTGTCCCTCATTCCTATCCTCCTCTCCTCTCCTCTCCTCTCGTTCCTCTCATTTCTCTCTCCTCTCCATGATGTTCTTCTCTTCTCTAATTGCCATTCTCTCTTCTCTCACTCTGTACTTCTCTCTTCTCTCACTCTGTACTTCTCTCTTCTCTCACTCTGTACTTCTCTCACTCTGTACTTCTCTCTTCTCTCACTCTGTACTTCTCTCTTCTCTCACTCTGTACTTCTCTCTTCTCTCACTCTGTACTTCTCTCTTCTCTCACTCTGTACTTCTCTCTTCTCTCACTCTGTACTTCTCTCTATGCCTCTGTGCTAGGGCTGCACAATTAATCGAAAAATAATCAAAATTGTGATAAAATAGTGAAATCGAACTCGTGATTTTAATCGTGATTTAATCGTGGCAATAGTGACCTACTTTTGAGAGCGTAGTTGAAGCCAGAACATACTGACAGGCTGGTGTTTCTGGCCAGAAATCTGTCCACTTAAGTTTCATGCTATTGCCTTTACATAATTATTACAATTCATTTTATTTTGCTCATCCCGTATGTAATTCATTCATTATATTTCATCTTGTTATAATTTTCAAAAAAATCTGCAAAAATCAATAATCGTGATTAATGATCGAGATTATGATTTTGACCAAAATAATCGTGATTATGATTTTTTCCATAATCGTGCAGCCCTACTCTGTGCACTCTCTTCTTCTGTTTTCTGTCTCTCTGCTGCTTCCCTCTTCACTGGCCATTTTCAGGCCGAAAAAATAACGAAACAAAACAACATCACTACTTAACTGTCGGCAGTTCTCACACCTCATCTTGAGCTGGCTGACTCAAGTGTTCACGCCAAAAAACATTTGGAGCATTT
>NC_085859.1:10262946-10302714 GCF_034702125.1 Engraulis encrasicolus
GACCCACCCCCATACTTCACAGTGGGTATGAGGTGCTTTTCAGCATGCGCATCTTTCGTGGTACGCCAGACCCACTTAGAGTGTTTGTTGCCAAAAAGCTCAATCTTGGTCTCATCTGACCAAAGCACACGGTCCCAGTTGAAGCCCCAATACCGCTTTGCGAACTCCAGACGCTTGCGTTTATGATTGTGAGTGAGGAAAGGTTTTCTCCGTGCATGCCTCCCAAACAGCTTGTTGGCGTGTAGACAGCGCCTGATGGTTGATTTGGAGACTTTGTGACCCCAGGATGCTACCATTTGTTGTAATTCTGTAACAGTGAGCTTTGGAGATCTTTTGATTTCTCTTACCATCCTCCTCACTGTGCGTGGTGGCAAAATAAACTTGGGTCCTCGTCCAGGCTTGTTTACCACTGTTCCAGTTGTTTTGAGCTTCTTAATTATTCCTCTCACAGTGGATATGGGCATCTGCAGTTGAGTGGCAATCTTCTTGTAGCCTCTGCCTGACCTGTGAAGGTCGACGCACATCTGCCTCACTTGTATGCTGTGTTCCTTTGTCTTTCCCATGTTTAAGAGTGGATAAGAGAAATGGCCTCGGTGTCACGTCATATTTATACCCCAGGGAAACAGGAAGTGATGAATTACTAATTAAATGTTCCTACATACTCTGGTAAACTTTGTAAACTACTGTAGAAATGACAGAAATGCTTCAATTATATTTATTTCCTGGGAATTGTTAAGGGTGCCAATAATTGTGGAACAGGTGATTTAATGAAAAATAATAATTTTTTAGTCAGGGATTTTTTTATTTTCTTACAATTCATTTGAGTTGAAGGCTACATTTTCCTACAATTTTCAGTGTGACAGTATTCTTCTGCAATAAACACTGAATTTATTTTAAGGCTTTTAACACATCTCAACCAGGGGTGCCAATAATTATGGAGGGCACTGTATGTCTTGTATTACTAATTTATATGTTATGTCATGTCATGTCGTCCCGACGAGTCAATCTAAATAATGAATAAATGAATTATAATTAAAGTCACTTGCACAGGTCTCATGTGACTCAGGAGCGGCAGATGGAGATATTGTATATAAATAATAAATGAGCATTAAATGATTTTGACTTTATTGTAATTATTATTACTTAAATTATTATTATTTTGATTAGCTCACCGGTTGGGGCAGACGCAGATGTCGCGCATGTAGAACTTGATGGCCTTGGACTGCTCCTTGTTCTTGAAGTGGTAGTCCGCCAGTAGGTAGTACATCTCGTTCACCAGAGGGGGCGCTGGTGGGGTTCCTTCAGGAAGAGCAGGCACCTGCCAACAAGCAAGCCAATACAGACATGACACAGTTATAGACCCCTTTACTGTTTGTACAGATGTGGCGTAATTGGGTTGTGTGCGCTTTGGAGCAGCGCGCGGGTTGGAGCAGAATCAACCATTTACCGCATATTTGTAAAAAAAACTAGCCAGGTATTTTTCCCCAAAATAACAAAATGGATGGTCACAATAACTTCAGATACGAAGTGGACGCTACAGACCCGGGTATTCTGATGGTTTCCTCAGTCCAGTTCGTTTACTTTCTTAAAACCAGAAACATCTTCTATGCTTCTAGAACAGCCTACTCCATCTCTGAATAGTGTAAAAAGTGTTCTTTTAGGATCTCCATTTTTTTTATCAACATACATGCTTCAAATCCAAGTCCTTGTAAATGCAGGGGTTGCTGAATTTTGTGAGTGTTGGCGATGTGTCGAGACATTTTTTGTGCAGGAGTTGCTGGTGCTTGGCTAGCCAAAGTGGACGCCCTTTTATAGCCTGCCACTAAAAAAACATTCTCATTTCCACAAAGCGCACTCTCTCTTACACACACGCGTGCGCGCACACACGCACGTGCACACACGCACACACCTTAGTTCCAACCCCATCGATATAGTCCGATATGTCGTCCATGGTGAGTGTGGGTGCATGAGAGGGGGGTTCGATGCCGGAGAGGCGTCGTAGCAGGTTAGCCAGGTCAGCCGACACGGTGCTCGTCTTGTAGCTGTCGAACTCTGGCAGCGTCCGCGGCTTGAAGTAGTCGAACAGGAACAAGGCATTACTCCACAGCAGCTCCACCTGTCAGGTAGAAGAGGAGAGAAGAGAAGAGAAGAGAAGAGAAGAGAAGAGAAGAGAAGAGAAGAGAAGAGAAGAGAAGAGAAGAGAAGAGAAGAGAAGAGAAGAGAAGAGAAGAGAAGAGAAGAGAAGAGGGAAGAGTTAGAGGAGAGGAAAGAGTTAAAGGAGAGGAAAGCAAAGGAAAGGAGAACACGGGAGGAAAGACAAAAAGATGAGAGCGAGAGGAGCGGAGAGCAAAGGAGAGGAGTGGAGAGAATGGAAGACAGGGGAGGGCAACTTTATTGACCCAGAAAGAAATTAAGGAAAAAAACAAATAATGGAAGGGGATGGTGGCTAGTGCCTCTGTGTGTGTGTGTGTGTGTGTGTGTGTGTGTGTGTGTGTGTGTGTGTGTGTGTGTGTGTGTGTGTGTGTGTGTGTGTGTGTGACCTGTGGTGCGGAGTGTTCCTCCAGGTATCGGGGCTTGCTCTTCTTGCTGGGGTAGGCGTATAGGCAGGTGTGTGTGTGTGTGTGTGTGTGTGTGTGTGTGTGTGTGTGTGTGTGTGTGTGTGTGTGTAAGCGGCCTGTATCTGTATCCACTCAGACACAGGGGCATTTCAACAAGCCCTCTGTGCCTGTAAGTGTGCAAACTGAGCCACAGACTGGCGAAAGCACACACACAGATGACGTAGCCAAGTCCCTCTCTGCTCAAGTGGAAAACAACGGAACACACAGAACTCGCCACAAACTGAACCAGCTTTCGGAACAGCTGGAAGATCTGTCACAGAAACTGGCAGCAAGCCGCTCGCCGGAGATCAAGTGTTCACCTCCTTGTCGGACTGGCAAAATGCCATTGGCATCACCAATTTCACCTCCCAGGTCTGCCAAAAAGCGACTGTCCACACAGGAAATAGGAAATGTGGTTTCCTCAAAACCAAACTCACCCCCCAGATGTGGCGAAACGCAGCCACCAGCAAGCCCTGGCAACGGCGACAAAATGCAATCACCAATGGAATCACAACCTTCCCGGAACGACGAAACACCATCTTCATCTCCCAGACTGAGATTTCCAGAAACTATGGCGAGACTACTCCCCTATGCCAGATCTACCTTTTCTACCCCCAGACATTCCTACCAAGCCTCCTATGCGGATATTTCTCAAGGTCAACCTCATTCTACCCCAAAATCTAAAAGGATACTTCCATCCATGACTGCACCCAAAAAAGGCAAGGCCCCACAACCACCTGTCTGTGCTCTGGAGTACAGTAGTATCAGTGAGGATGACATGGTTGAAAGCACAGTCTGATATCAACTGGGTCCCTACCCACATAGTAACAGTTGTTTTGAAAATAAGCAGATAAGGGGACCCGTGGACAATCTTATTCCAGTTCTAACAACAAAACGAGGTCTCTTGAGGACACGCATACATTCCCCCAAGACGGCAAGCATGGGAAATCTCAGACTTGTCCCAAAAAAACTCACTACCACAGTGGAAATGCCTCCAATGCTCAATGCTAAATTAGCTTTACAGAATAGTAGATCTCTAAGGAACAAGCCTTTTGTTGTCAATGAGTTTATCTGTACCCACAACCTTGATTTTTTATTTTTAACTGAAACATGGCTGGAAAAATCCACTAGCTCTATCACACTTATAGAAGCAACTCCGTCACACTTTAATTTCATTAGTACAGAAAGGCAGAATAAACAGGGAGGGGGGATAGCAATTATTTTCAAGGCACTGTTTCAATGTCAAAAGACATCACTAGGTGAATTTTCATCTTTTGAATACTTAGCTGCAGTTCTAAAATGTTCTTCTGACATACTGTTATTGACTATTTACAGACCTCCAAGACTTTCTGCACCACTCTTCTTAGAGGAATTTGGTGAGCTGTTGTCGAATGTTTGTGTGAACTATGATAGCTTGTTTATAGCAGGCGATTTTAATTTTAATTTTTACGTGGACGACTTAGAGAATGTCTATGCTAAGGAATTTTTAAGTCTTATTGACATTTTTAGCCTCACACAGCATGTAACAGGACCAACACACAACCAAGGTCACACTTTAGACCTAATAATAACAAAAGGCCTTAATGCTTGTGCTAGTGTCAAAGACTATGGCTTTTCTGACCATTACTGCATTTTTTCTGATGTTTCTATGTACCCTCATGTTCAAAGGGAATCTGTTACAGTCAAAAAACGTATAATCAACTGTGAGACAGCCTCACTCTTTCAGCAAGCACTTTCAGAGATCCAAAGTCAAACCTCAGAGAGTGCAGATGATCTCATGGTTAATTTTAATTCAAGGATGACCCGTATTATGGATGTTATTGCCCCCGAAAAAATCAAAACAGTGGGACGTGAAAAAGCACCTTGGAGAAAGAATCCCACAGTTATATTGCTAAAGCAAGAATGCAGGAGGGCTGAAAGACAGTGGCGTAAATCCAAACTTGAAGTCCACTACCAAATCTATAAACACACACTCTCGAAATACAACCAAGAAATTTCTAAAGCTAGACAATCTTTTTTCTCTGACATAATTAACAGAAATATTAATAATGCACGTGTCCTGTTTGGCACTGTGGAAAAGCTAGCAAGGCCCCCAAATCTAATGCCCTCTGAGTTCCTCTCAGTCAGCAAATGCAATGAGTTCGCATCCTTTTTCAAAGGAAAGATTGAAAAAATACGTGCAAACATACTCACACATGTGCAACCGACCCAAGATTCAGACCAGCTTGCTATGGTGAAGTTAAATCCTAACCTCATGAGAAATTTTCATTTAGTTGATGTGGACATTCTTAATAGAACGGTACAAAGTCTTAGCTCCTCTACATCTGACTTAGATATTTTACCAACAGCCTTCTTCAAATCCATCTTAAATCTAATATCATCAGATGTACTTCAGATCATCAACACCTCACTACAAACAGGCATATTCCCAGGCTGTCTGAAAGAAGCAGTTGTGAAACCCTTACTGAAAAAGAACAACCTGGATGCACTGGTACTAAACAACTATAGGCCCATATCCAATCTACCATTCATGGGTAAAATAATAGAGAAAATTGTTTTTAACCAATTAACTGCTTTTCTAATCTCTAATAGCTATTTTGATAAGTTTCAATCAGGTTTCCGTGCCTACCACAGCACTGAAACAGCTCTTATTAAAGTTATGAATGACATAAGATTGAATTCTGATGCTGGCAAATCATCCGTCTTGGTACTTCTTGATTTGAGTGCTGCTTTCGATACAGTTAATCATTCTATACTACTACATAGACTGGAACACTGGGTTGGCTTTACGGGCATAGTGATCGACTGGTTAAAATCGTACTTACAACAAAGAAGTTTTTTTGTCGCCATTGGAAGACATACTTCATCACCAATGTCTCTGGATTGTGGGGTCCCCCAGGGCTCCATTCTGGGACCACTACTGTTCAATCTGTATATGTTGCCACTGGGACACATTATTGAGAATAACTCCATAAATTACCATAGCTATGCGGATGATACCCAGCTCTACTTATCTATGTCCCCAAATGACTATACCCCCCTTGAATCACTCTATCATTGCATGGACCAAATTAACAAATGGATGTCTCACAATTTCCTCCAGCTGAACACAGATAAAACTGAAGTAATTATATTTGGGAAAAGAGAGGAGAGACAAAAGATTGCTACTATCCTTGAAACGAAGGGACTGAAAGCAAGGGAAACAGTTAAAAATCTTGGGGTCCTCATTGACAGTGACCTAAACTTCAACAGTCACATGAAAGCTATTACTAAGTCTGCATTTTATCACATAAAAAACGTCTCTAAATTTAGGGGCCTGATGTCTAAACATGATCTGGAGAAGCTAATACATGCCTTTATTTCTAGTAAAGTTGATTACTGTAACAGTCTTTTTACTGGCCTCCCCAATAAAACCATTAAACAGCTTCAACTTGTACAAAACGCAGCTGCAAGGGTTCTTACAAAGACAAGGAAGTTCGACCACATTACTCCAATTTTAAGATCGCTGCATTGGCTCCCAGTAAGCTACAGAATTGATTTTAAGGCTATGCTACTTGTGTTTAAATCACTAAATGGAATGGGACCCACATATCTACTGGATATGTTTCAGCTGTATGCACCAACTAGGTCACTAAGGTCAACAGAGAAGAATTTGCTGGTGATTCCAAAAGTCAAAACAAAGTGTGGAGAGGCAGCCTTTAGCTTCTATGCTTCAAAGCTTTGGAACCAGCTTCCAGATGACATAAAAAATGCACCCACTATTGATAGCTTTAAATCTAGACTCAAGACAAAGCTGTTCTCAGATGCTTTCCCCTAGCTTAAATTACTTATTCTTATTATTTTTATTTTTTATTTAATTTGTTTCATTTTATTTTATTTTATTATTATTTTTACCTTATGTTTTATCTTAATGTTTTTAAATGCTTTTTGACTCTAATTCATTTCCTTCTTTCTTCCCTGTTTCCTTTCATTTACATTTGTTAACTTTGTGAAGCACATTGAGTTGCACCTGTGTATGAAATGCGCTATATAAATAAACTTGCCTTGCCTTGCCTTGCCTTGCCTTGTGTGTGTGTGTGTGTGTGTGTGCGCGTGTGTGTGCGCGTGACCTGTGGTGCGGAGTGTTCCTCCAGGTATCGGGGCTTGCTCTTCTTGCTGGGGTAGGCGTATAGGCAGTAGAAGCACTGCTCCAGGGCCATCTCCAGCTCCTCCTTATAAGGGTGCGTGTTGTCCGCACGCGACACCCGAACCTCCTTCTCCAGGACGTGGACCTAACACACACACGCAGACGGGCACACACACACACACACGCGCGCGCGCGCACACACACACACACACACAGTTCAGTAGCAAAGTTAGGGCTGCAAAGTGCAGGAATTTTTGGGACGTTGGCAGTTGTCAAGGAATGGTCAGAAATAAACTGACAAATGATGAATCAAATGAGGAATCTTTCATTTTGAAGGTTAGGAACATAAATGTCTGTGTGTTTGTAAAGTACAGTGTGTGTGTACAGTGTGTGTGCGTGCGCACGTGTGTGTGTGTGTGTCTTACATAGAACTTGAGCAGGGTCCCGTTGGCCTGGCAACAGAGGGAGCGTCGGCCCAGATACTCATGAGCGGTACTCAACAGCATCAGAGAAGATGGGAGCATGGCACACTCCTCCTCTATAGAGGGGGGGAGAGAGAGAGGGAGAGAGAGAGAGAGAGAGAGAGAGAGAGAGAGGGGGGGGGAGAGGGAGAGAGAGAGAGAGAAGGAGAGAGAGAGAGAGAGAGAGAAGAAGAGAGAGAGAGAGAGAAGGAGAGAGAGAGAGAGAGAAGGAGAGAGAGAGAGAGAGAGAGAAGGAGAGAGAGAGAGAGAAGGAGAGAGGGAGAGACAGAAGGAGAGAGAGAGAGAGAGAGAGAGAGAGAGAGAGAGAGAGAGAGAGAGAGAGAGAGAGAGAGAGAGAGAAAGAGAGAGAGGAGGGAGAGGGAGGGAGAGAGGGAGAGAGAGGGGAGGGAGGAAGAGAAAGAGAGAGAGAGAGATGGGAGGGAGGAAGAGAGAGAGAGAGAGAGAGAGAGAAGGAGAGGGAGAGAGAGAGGGAGATGGAGAGAGGAGAGAGAGAGAGAAGGAGAGGGAGAGAGAGGGAGGGAGAGAGATAGAGAGAGAGAGGGAGGGAGAGAGAGAGAGAGATGGAGAGGGAGAGAGAGAGAGAGGGAGAGAGAGAGGGAGAGGGAGAGAGAGAGGTCAAAGGTTACTCAGCAGCATTAGGAAGAGAGACATCATGGAGCATTCATCCTCTACAGGGGACAAGTGGCCAGGCTGAGGAGTGTGTGTGTGTGTGTGTGTGTGTGTGTGTGTGTGTGTGTGTGTGTGTGTGTGTGTGTGTGTGTGTGTGTGTGGTGTGTGGTGTGTGGTGTGTGTGTGTGTGTGTGTGTGTGTGTGTGTGTGTGTGTGTGTGTGTGTGTGTTCTCCTCACCCTCCTCGTCCTCCAGTGCTATGCGGTGGCGTAGGGGCCAGGCGGAGCCCCTCTCCTGCTGGCGGAGGAGGTGGTAGAGGAGGATCCAGGGCAGCACGGAGGAGAAGTGCACCTCCCTCCCCTCCTCCCCCACCGCCATGCTCAGGTCTATCAGCTGCCGAGACACCAGAGGACAGAGTTAGAGGACAGAATACTACAGAGTAGAATAGAATAGAGTAGAATAGAACAGGGTTAGAGGACAGAATACTATTAGAGGACAGGGTTAAAGGACAGAATACTATTAGAGGACAGGGTTATAGGGTAGAATACTATAGAATAGAATAGAATAGAATAGAATAGAATAGAATAGAATAGGGTTATAGAACAGAATACTATTACAGGACTGGGTTATAGGGTAGAATACTATTACGGGGTAGAATAGAATAGACGGAGAGACAAGAGAGGACAGAGTTATAGGGTAGAATACTATTACGGGGTAGAATAGAATTATGGGATGAATGACATTAGGAATAGAGTACATTACAGTAGGGATATAATAGAACTAGACATGAGATAAAACAGAATAGAATAGAATTGAGTAGAATAGAATAGAACACAACACAACAGAACATTGGCCATGTGCACAGTGACGACAAAAGGCATAATGAGGATTATATATACATTAAGAACAATGATAACGGAGGTATCTCACTCAACAGAGCAAAGGACAGATATGTGATCCGTTTACAACACAAAACAAATTAAAGTCATTCCTAAAGGAATAAAGACTGGTGCATTTAGCAGACATTTTAATATACCATCTACCCCTCCACATACACACAAAGACATGCACACACACACACACACACACACACACACAGACACACTCGGAGTCTCGCTCTCCCCCATCTCACCTGTATGAGGTTGTTGGCGAGGCGCGGCAGGTTGGTGCTGCGTTGCGCGTTGGCGAACAGCTGAGGCTCGTCTTCCAGGCAGGAGTCGATGCCCTCCAGGAGCATGGTGATGGTGCGTACCCAGTCCTCACGCCCCCCGGGGCTGCCAGGGGGCACGGCAGGGGCAACAGAAGCGGAGGAGGAGGGCATCATGGAGGAGGAAGAGGAGGAGGAGGAGGGTACAACTGACGGGTCATTCAGCTGCTGGACCGCCTCGTTCAGGGACACCTCCGAACACTCCAGACACTTCCTGTAGTCTTTCAACTTCAACAGGGAATTCTGGGAGATGGAGGAAGAGGGTGGGGTGGTGAACAAAAGAAAGAAAGAGAGAGAGGGGGGGGAGGTAAAAGAAGAAACACATACTTAGTTCTCAAGATCAAACATCTTTTGCTCCAACCAGGGGCCTATACTACAAAGCTGGTTCAGGATACGTTTAGGTGAAGTAAGAGGTAAACCATTTAATTTCTTAAGAAAATGAGGACTCCAGGCCCTTCTATTAGATGATTCACCTCTTAACTTAACCTTAACTTGTCCTCAACCAGCTTTGTAGTATAGGCCTCAGTACTGCAGTGGCTTACAACTAATCTTGTCACAAAATGTTGGGGCGATTTTGTGTGTGTGTGTGTGTGTGTGTGTGTGTGTGTGTGTGTGTGTGTGTGTGTGTGTGTGTGTGTGTGTGTGTGTGTGTGTGTGTGTGTGTGTGTGTGTGTGTGTGTGTGTGTGTGTGTGTGTGTGTGTGTGAGAGAGAGAACACCCTACCTGCAGCAGCATCAGCTGCGTGGGCCTCTCGGGGGCAGAGCTGGCCATGACGTGGGACAGTGGCCTCTCTAGACGTCCGTCCCCGCCCCCTAGTGTCGGCTGCAGCAGCTGCACCACAGTGGCGTGCTCTCCACTCTCATACAGACGCTGGATCTCCTCAAGGGACTGGCACCGCTCAACACTACGCAACTTCTTATCAATCTGGGGAGAGAGGGAGAGGGGGAGATAAGGGGAGAGGGATAAGGGGAGAGGATGAGTGTGTGTGTGTGTGTGTGTGTGTGTGTGTGTGTGTGTGTGTGTGTGTGTGTGTGTGTGTGTGTGTGTGTGTGTGTGTGTGTGTGTGTGTGTGTGTGTGTGTGTGATGGTGTGTGTGAGTGTGTGATGGTGTGTGTGAGAGTGTGTGTGTGGTGTGTGTGATGTGTTGGTGTGTGTGTGATGGTGTGTATGTGATGGTGTGTGTGTGTGTGTGGGTGTGTGTGTGTTGGTGTGTGTGTGTGACTGACCTCCTCCAGTGAGATGATGGCATCTACTCGCAGGTTCGGCATCACAACGCTGAACAGCTCCTTCTCCTTCACCTCCTTATCTTTCTCTTCCTCCTCTTTCTTCTCCTTCTCCTCCTCCTCTTTCTTCTCTTTCTCATCCTCCGCTTTCTTTTCCCCCTCCTCTTCCTTCTCTTTCTCCTTCTCTCTCTTCTCATCATCCTCTTTCTTCTCATCCTCCGCTTTCTTTTCCCCCTCCTCTTCCTTCTCTTTCTCCTTCTCTCTCTTCTCATCATCCTCTTTCTTCTCCTTTTCCATCTCTCTCGTCTCATCATCCACTTTCTTTTCATCCTCCTCTTTCTCCTTCTCCATATCTTCCGTCTTCTCCTCCTGTTTCTTCTCCTCCACCTCCATCTTCTCCTCCTCCCCCTCCTCACATTTCTTCTCCTCCTTGGTTTCCTTTTTCTTCTCATCGTCGTCCTCCTCCATCTTTTCCTCCTCCTCCTCCTCCATCCTCTCTCCCTCCTCCTTGTCTTCTTTTTCTTTTGTCTCTTCCTCAGTTTTCTTCTTCCCTTCTTCCTGGTTTTTGCTCTTCAGAATGCCGGTGCAGACGTCATAGCTGTCCAAGGCGTCGTCCATCTCTCCCTGAAAGAACAACATCACATCACATCACATCACATTACACTTGGCTGACAAACGCTTTTATCCAAAGCAACGTACAGTTGTTCTACAGGGTATTGGTTACAGTCCCTGGAGCAAAAAAATAATCAAAATCGTGATAAAATAGTGAAATCGAACTCATGATTTTAATCGCGATTTAATCGTAGCAATAGTGACCTACTTTTGAGAGCGTCCTTGAAGCCAGAACATACTGACATGCTGGTGTTTCTGGCCAGAAATCTGTCCACTTAAGTTTCATGCTATTGCCTTTACAAAATTATTACAATTCATTTTATTTTGCTCATCCCGTATGTCATTCATTCTTCGTTATATTTCATCTTGTTATAATTTTCAAAAAAATCTGCAAAAATCAATAATCGTGATTAATAATCGTGATTATGATTTTGACCAAAATAATCGTGAATATGATTTTTTCCATAATCGTGCAGCCCCAGTCCAAGGCCTCGACCATCTCTCCCTGAAAGGACATCACATTGTGTTGACGTACATCACATGAGGTAAAAAGGAGGCGCAGTGAAAAAGGTATATTGTAGCCGGAAATTTACAACAGAAGTAAGAGGTAAAAAAATGGAGCAACAGATGTTTCGTTGTTTTTTTTAGGACCATTTTTCATTACCTCAAGTGATTACTGTACTACTTTTTGGGAGTGGACGCACTAAGCAATACACGGGTCCAAAGTGTAGGCTCAGGTGCCGACCTTGTTGGTTTTTGTCATCAACGTACATCACATGCCATGCTATTACATTACACTGCACTATATTACTGTCCACATAACTACCCAAGTCATCATCTATTTCTCCCTGAAAGAGCAACAACAGAAAAAAAGAAGTGTGATCTACGATGAATGGCAGTGTGTGTGTACATGTGTACTCATGCCTGTGTGTGTGTGTGTGTGTGTTCTCTCCTTACCATGAGTGTGAAGTAGCGAGCCTTGTACCAGTAGACACGCACCACGTAGCTCCACCACTGCTCTCCAAACAGAACAGGGTTGTGTGTGTGTGTGTGTCTACATGTTCCTTACCATGAGTGTGAAGTAGCGAGCCTTGTACCAGTAGACGCGCACCACGTAGCTCCACCACTGCTCTCCAAAGAGGCCGGGGTTGTTGGATGCCAGGGTGATGTGCAGCAGGTCGGCATGGTGATGGGGGCCCGGAAAACTCTGCTCTCCATCCTCATCCTCATCTCCGTCCACAGGCACCCTCGCACCCCGATGGACACCACCATGCTTCCTTGGAGACACTGGGTGACATACACACACAGCTTACTTACACTGGGAGACGCGCACGCACAGTTTACTTACACTGGGAAGCGCGCACACACACACATGCATGCACACACACGCACCACAACCATGCACACATATTTTCTTCTTTACATGACACATTGAGAATTACATCTGCTTTCTAGGAGACTCTAGGAAACAGAAAACACACACATATACACACACCAGGCTGAGTAAGTTTTTTTTGTGCACGCACGCACGCACACACGCACGCACGCACGCACGCAGCCGTAAGTCTTACCCAGCTTGCTCTTGGTTTGGGATCTCTTCTCCAGCTGCAGCTCCATACACGCCAAACTCATCATCACCATCTCCTGTGGACACATACCATGTGCATGAGCATGTGTATTTCATGGGTTACTTTATATGACTTGTTTTTACCCTGAGGTGTTTCTCATTGCTGTCCATCTACAGGTGCTGTTGCTGTGCAGATGAGTTAGTGTACAATCCAACACTGTGCGATCTCATTCTCGATTGTGATTGGCTGATAGCCGTGTTCAATCGAGCATAAACCTACACCTTCCACCTGAAGATTCTAAGCGCGTCTAAATTAGACCCAGCGCATCTACGTCGGTAATGAGAATATGCTGCTGTTGGGGTAGGGAGTCTCCAAGAAGAGCACATATTTGCACCATCTGTGGTTGGGGTATCGGTGTGACTGCAAAGACATTTTATTCCTGCTGTGTTTATCGCCCCTTGCTGAGTTTTTGTAGCGTGTGTCTGGCAGTGTGACGAACGCATGCACACCGAGTAACGTTCCCGGGGTAACCACAATCATTCCTCAACTTGTCAACTAAACGTCGCAGATCAAATTAATTGTTTTTAAAGCATTTTTAAAGAAATTTGGTCAGCGATTAAGTGTAACAGTGTTAGATAAGCAATAAGCCACTTGAGTCCGTGGGTTATGCTCTATTGATCACGGGTAAGTGGACGTTTACGGCACTCTGCTTCGCGTCGTGCCCCACTCCCCTTGCCCGTTATCAATCGAGCCTCTCGTGGCTTATTGTTTAAGTGTATAGTGAGGGATATTGTATAATGTGTTCATCCGGACGTGTTTCTTGTTGCCGTCCGTCTGCAGAGGGCTAGGCAGGCAGGTACTGTGTATACGAGTTAGTTTACAGTGCATATTTATGTGCTGTGCATATGGGTTAGTGTATATACTGGTCAGTGTAAGTCATACCCTGAGGTGTTTGTCATTGCCGTCCATCTGCAGTGGACTGGGAAGGCCCGTGCTGTGCTTATGGGTTAGTGTATATACTGGTCAGTGTACAGTTCGTACCTTAAGGTGTTTGCCATTTCCATCCATCTGCAGTGGACTGGGTAATCCGGTGCTGTGCATATAGGTTAGTGTTTATAGTGTAGTATGAGGGTGCATATACCTTGAGGTGTTTGTCGTTGCCGTCCATCTGCAGTGGACTGGGTAATCCGGTGCTGTGCTTCCTCCAACACTGGTAGACCTCCATCACCACGCCACTCAGGCCCGGTGGCCATGGCAACAGGAAGCGCTGGCCCACCGCCTTCAGGTAACGCATCATCAGCTCCAGAGTGCCCCCATTGGTCAGATTGGCCAACAGGAAGCTGTGCACGTCCTGGCGCTCTGAATGGAGGAAGTGGGGAGGACAAGAGACATTTTAACCAGAGACGCTGCTGGGAAAGATAGAGACAAATCAAGCCCACATTTTTCTGGGATCCACATGACGTCAGCTGAACGCCCCTTTAGGAGGCCAGCGGAGGTTGAGAATGAATAGAGATCCCTTAGGACTGTAGATGGCGGTAGCGCACATCTTAGGCCCTCAATACACTTGCCGCGTGCGACCTACTGCACATAGTTGCTTAAGAAGCAGTAGACCAACATGCACAATACTGGCTGTATCATCCAGGGGGCAGAGAGAAAGCAGTATTGCTATCTGGAAATTGGAATCGCAGACTGTAAGGAAAACAAAACTAAAAGGACTCCCCGGACATGAGGTGTTGGGTTGTTTTGGTGGCTCTTTGAAGTCCGATGTGTGACTCCACCAGTCCATGTTTGCTTAGTTGACTTTTTATAAGTTTTGATTAGTTTTTCCTCTAACCTCTTTAATAGCTTCTTCACTTTTATGGACTTTGGTGTAATAAAACCAACTCATTTTTTCACCCCATTATTTTTGTGTGTCACTGCATTGCTTCATTTCTCCTGGTCGCGAGGCTACGCTACAACACCCAGGCTAGAGCCACTCACCCTCCTCCATGGAGCCGATGTAGTCGGTGGGCTCTCCGCTGGGGCCGTCGGTCTCCGCGCTGGTCTTGTCGTCACACTGGGCATCCATGTTGCTCAGGCTCTCCTCATCATCCGCAGGGTCGAACTTCCTCAGGCTGACACAACACAGGCAGATGAGGCAGTACAGGGAGTTACAGGGATAATGCAATATCGTGTAATGTAATGTAATGTAATGTAATGTAATATGGTGTCGTGTACTATAATGTCATGCAATGTACTGGGAGTAACTTGAGCAGCAGCTTTAAAGTAATATAATGCAAAATAGTGTAAAATGATGTAATGCACTATAATGTACTAATACAATGTAATGCAGTGTAAAATAATGTAATGCCATGTAATGTAATGTAGTGTAATATAATGCCATATAATGTGTAATATAATGCCATAAAATGTATTTTAATGTAATGTAATGTAGTGTAATGTAATGTAATATAATGTATTGGTACCTGGGGGGCAGGAACTTGAGCAGTACTTCCTGGAAGTCTATCTTCTCCTCTTCCTTCTTGCACTTGGTGTTGCGGACGCGAGCCGAGCGTCTCTTGGCTGTCTCTCCGCCTGCATCCTCCACCACCCTCTTCCTCTTGGTGGCCTTCTTCGCCTTGTCCCCCGCACTCGCCCCCGCCCCAACAGGCTCCACAACACCTGAGGAAATACATGACATCACACACACTAAACCCACTGCTACCATTGAGCCCTAGAACACGTGTCCCCACACTGCTTTCTTCACCTGATTCCTCACGGCAGGATTACTCACTGCCACACACAGGGATGCCACATCTCTTCTGCAACTTTGCAAAGCCCTTTTACTTTTCTGGTGTTTTTCTTATCTGTCCATCTGTTAATAATGCTATGCAAACACTACCTGTTCCCGCTCCCATTTATACAAAATAGTCAGAAATAAGTGCAATGATGGAGACAGAGAGGCAAAAAGAGAGGACAGATCTAATGTGATCGTCTGTCTGGGTGATAGGTGCGCTGGCGACTAATCCAAACCTGTGGCGGCGGCGGCGGTGGTGGAGATGGTGGTGGTGGCGATTTCCACTGTGTCCTGGCTCTGGGGAGGGAGGTCTGGGTTGGCAGTCTGAGGAGCAGTGACACCAGGAGGTAGTGACACTGGGAGATGAGGAAAAAACACACATCATATGGATTACTTTATATCACGATAACAATATCACAATATACCACAATCACATAGGTTCAGTTATTCACTTTTTCTTTTTTTCTTTAATTTCTTTACAATTAATCTATTACTTCTTCTTTTTACAGTTATGTGAACTCAGAGCTTGCATAGTGACAACACGAAATGCTAATGCAAGATGATATGAAATTGTATATTAGCTGGAATAATGGAGGAAACTAGTTTATCACAATAGGACATGATAGAAAAGTGTATATCATTACATTATTACATTATTGTTATTATTATTACATAACATTACACTTAGCTGACGCTTTCATTTATCCAAAGCGACTTACAGGTATTTTAGGTACAGGGTATTGG
The DNA here is from genome assembly GCF_034702125.1 of Engraulis encrasicolus. NCBI lineage: Eukaryota > Metazoa > Chordata > Actinopteri > Clupeiformes > Engraulidae > Engraulis > Engraulis encrasicolus. The sequence goes on from NC_085859.1 coordinate 10,278,890, forward strand.
TTACAGGCCCTGGAGCAGTGTGGGGTTAGGTGGCTAGCTCAACGTCTCTTCAGCCATAGATGAAGGTGCTGGTAAGGGTGGGATTCGAACTTACAACCCTCTGATCTGAAGAACTGCGCTCTAACCATTGAGCCATGGCTGCCCCCATATCAAGATAACGATATATATATATATTGTCATATTGCCTACCAGCAGGGTCAGCTGCAGCAACAGGGTCAGCAGCAGCAGCAGCAGGAGGTGCGGTAGCAGTAGTAGGAGGAGCAGGCTGGCTCTGGCTCTGGCTCTGGCTCTGGCTCTGGCTCTGGGTGTCTGTCTGCATGGCTGCTGCCTGGGAGGAGGTCTCCCCCTGGGACACAAGGCCCGCAGCCTGGCCTGGCACACACAATCAACACAGAGAGACAATTCAGCACGACACGTCATCAATGCATTGCAACACACAGTCTCAACTCTCTACTCACTTACGTACGTTGAACACCAAAACCGTTTCCGGACTGACAGACATAGTTGCTGGATCTCAAATTGTGCACTTGTGCACTTCAGTGTTCATGTTTCAGTGTGCATGGCGTATTACACACTGAAACATATTGATTACACACATTGATTACTGAAACATATTAATTACACACTGAAACATAGTGACCGAAGTGCAGCATCTGAAACACAGCTAGTGTTTCATGGAGTTGTGGGAACAAGACAAAATAATAAAATAGACCATAAAGATAAACAGGCCATGTTTAATGTCAGGTGAGGTGGAGGTACCTGCGCTGGGCATCTGGTCAGCCAGGGAGAGCTGGGAGGAGGAGGGGCTACAGCTGCCTGTCTGGGACAAACCCTGGCCATCAACAACAGGGGTGGGGGGCTGGGGCACCTGGGAGAACGGGGGATAGAGGGGGGGTTGTAAAATCCATTCATTGAACCACTTCACTGCATTGCATGAGTGTGTGTGTATGTGAGCGTGTGCATGTGCATGTTTGATTGTTCTTTACCTGGCATGGCTGTGTGTGTGTGTGTGTGTGTGTGTGTGTGTGTGTGTGTCAGGGCTTAACACTAACACACGCCAGGTAGCCAAATGCGGGTGAAAGTCGGCGTTGGCTAGTAGATACCGAAGGTTCACTAGCCATTCTGGCGGGTCCGTTACTATTCTAAATGATGAGGCACCGCATTTTGTAGTTTTCCCCCTCGGACCGTCTTTGCTACAAGCGCAATGCAATGCGATTTCGCGAGCCTACAATACCCATGAAGCACCTGTGTCACGTGTCACCTGTGTCTCACGCGCGAGAGGAATCTGATAGAGCTAGTCTTGCGAATATGAGTGGCAGCAGCGAGCTACCAGCTGCACATCAGCGCGCGTTTGGAAATGTCACTGAAAACCTTCACGTGAAAATAAAGTAGCGAAGTTCATCTCAACTGACCTGTTTTGGGATCTGTCATTACAATGCATAGTAGTAGTGGACATTAAAATGACCAAGGCGAGAGGTGAACACCTCAGTCTTGTGAAAGTCTTGAGACTAATTAGCGCAGTGATAAGACAAGGACACATGCGGCATTAATAATGTTCGGTTTAAATAATTTTCTGATTTGCCTGTATGTCATCATACCTTAATATTCCTCCATGTTTCTTGTGCCGTTGTTCCCGACTGTCAAACGGGGCTTAAACAACGCGCAGTAGTAGCCTTCCAGACTGCACAAATCATGTCCCATGTCCCTTCGCATGTGCCCATCTTGCCTTGCGTCCGTTTAGCCTATATTTTAAACAACTCAATATTAAACGGAATGGAGTCGTAGCTCCTTCTGTATAGTCAGCCTGCCACCAGCAGCTAAGGTGCTTAAATAAACTTTTGATGGCATTTTTTGTTAAAAGTTGGCAACCATGCTAGAAGTTATCAGCATGGACTAAGGTTTCAGAATCACCTGGTTGCCAACATGGAACTTGAACTTTAAGGTCAAATCTGAAGGTCAAAAGGTCAAACACAGTCAAATAACAGTGTTATTTAGTTAAAAATTGTTACAAAGTTGTTAAAAGTGGGCAACCATGCCAGAAGTCATCAGCATGGATTAAGGATTCAGAATCAACTTGTTGCCAACACTGAACTTGACCTTTAGGGTCAAATTTGAAGGCCAAAAGGTCAAAAACAGGGTATTTTCTTGCTAGTCTTTTTTGGGAACTGTATATTCATGGAATTCTTTTTCAAAAGTTGGCAACCATGCCAGAAGTTATCAGCATGGGCAAGGGTTTCAGAATCACCTGGTTGCCAACTTGGAACTTGACCTTTAGGGTCAAATATGAAGGTCAAAAGGTCAACCACGGTCAAATAACAGTGTTATTTAGTTAAAAATTGTTAAAAAGATGTTGAAAGTGGGCAACCATGCCAGAAGTCATCAGCATGGACTAAGGATTCAGAATCAACTTGTTGCCAACACGGAACTTGATCTTTAGGGTCAAATTTGAAGGTCAAAAGGTCAAAACCTATGTATTTTAAGGTTAGACTTTTTGGGGGACTGTGTTCATGGAAATCTTTTTCAAAAGTTGGTAACCATGCTAGAAGTTATCAGCATGGACTAAGGTTTCAGAATCACCTGGTTGCCAACATGGAACTGGACCTTTAAGGTGAAATCTGAAGGTCAAAACAATGTATTTTCTGGTTAGTCTTTTTTGGTGATCTTTATATTCATAGAATTCTTGTTTTCAAAAGTTGGCAACCATGCTAGAAGTTATCAGCATGGACTAAGGTTTCAGAATCACCTGGTTACCATATAGAACTTGACCTCTAAGGTCAAATTTGAAGGTCAAAAGGTCAACCGAGGTCAATTAAAAAATCGGGTTTTTGGTGATGTGCTTTCATAAAATACAAATTGTTTGCATGGTACTGTATATTGATTAATTAGTAGGCCTATAATTTAATATGATTTGATTTGGCTCATCATGGTGGGGCTCTGGCCTGTCATCCTTAGACATTCATCATAGCTCATTAGCATAAAATTAACTTAAACTTGTATTTTCACTCTGGTCATCTAAATTGCTTTATTCTTCTTTGTGAAGCACATTAAGCTGCTGGTATGAAATGGGATATGCCTTGGCTCACCAGTGAATTTGCTTTGCCCCATCAATTCACAAGCTTTCCATAGAAAAAATAATGACTTCTGTTATTTCGAATGTGTTTCAAATGGTTATAGCAATGAAGGATACTTGCTGATTTGCTATGTCATATCATGGTTAGGAAATGAAACCTACAGTAAGAGTAGAGCAAGTATTGCACACTTTTCTTGATGTTCCCATAACTACTGTAGAATGTTCTGTTGCAATTTCCCAGGCTTGAGTTTTTGTGTCACCTGTCCAAAGCAACATGCTTATCTTTGGGTATTGATCGGTCTAGACATGACTTTTTTCAGAAAGACAAAAAGGCAATTGATATGTTACCACCAAGTGATGCATATGGATTGCATCTTGCATTAGCAAATCAGCAGGCAAATGTATGGCTGCAGTCTGACAAAGTACATATTAACAAAGACACTGAGGAGGCAGGTGGTTGGAAAGTTGTAGACCAACACTTGATGGCTGTGTGGCAAAGGAAACCTCCAGTCCCACATAGTAGCTTAGGACTGATAAGATGTGGTTGTAGAACCAAGTGACCAATACATGCCTGCAGTTGCCTGAGGAATGGACAGCCCTGTATACCTGCATGTGATTAAAATGTGGAATGTTTAAACGCCGTAGGGATAGAACATGATCTGGATGACACAATCTTTTTTGTAATAACAGCAACAATAGCTCCTTCAAATACATAAATATTCAGTATGTACTGACATCACATTTGAATCTTAATTATCATTTCAATTATTATTGAAGTAAAGAAACAATATGATGAATTACATTCTTGTTATTGACCATTTGCAATAATAACTTTCATTCATACCCTAATAATAAAGACTATATAACTTCTAAATATACAGTCTCCTAAAGTATTGGAACAGAAAGGCAAATTTCCTTGTTTTTGTTGTTCACTGAAGACTTGGGTTTAAAGGGGCTCTAAGTAGGATTAAAAGGTTCATTAATCACTGTCCAGAGTCATCTGATACTTATTTGAGTCATTAGTAGATGAAGGGTGACTCTCGCGACCACTTCCACAGTCCACTGTCAGAAAACCCCAAATGCAGCTTTTGACAGCGCTGTCCGCTATGGGAGAATCCTCATCAAAACAGTGTTTTATTTTCTTTAACATTATTTGTTCCAATACTTTCACTCACCTAAAATGATTTAAATAATAAGAAATATCTCCTCCAGGTACTAATTATTCAATACATCATGCAAACAACATGTATTTTATGAAAGTACATCACAAAAACTCGATTTTTTACCTCGGTTGACCTTTTGACCTTCAAATTTGATCTTAAAGGTCAAGTTCTATGCTGGCAACCATGGACCATGAAACCTTTGTCCGTGCTGATAACTTCTAGCATGATTGTCAACTTTTGAAAAAGAATTCCATGGATATGAAGCCCCCCTCAAAAAGGCAAACCAGAAAATGCATTGTTTTTGACATTCAAATTTGACCTTAAAGGTCAAGTTCCATGTTGGCAACCAGGTGATTTTGAAATCTTAGTCCATGCTGATAACATCTAGCATGGTTGCTGACATTTGAAAAAGAATTCCATGAATATACAGTTCCCAAAATAGACTAACCAGAAAACAGTGTTAATTTCGTGACGAAATATTTTCGTCATAAATATTCGTAACGATTGTTTTTCCCCTGACGACAATACAACGATGACGAAAAAAACTGCATGCGTTTGTACGAAAAATATAACGATATTGATGAATATTTTCGTCAAAAAAATAAAAATGTGACTACAATACCACCCGAGACGAAAACCAATAGGAAGCATTTTTGTTAATATGTCACTGAAACATTGGAAAAGAATTGCCTGCTATTTCCCAAGGCGCGACCCTCATCTGCTTCGCGTCTCCTCCCTCCTCCCCTCCCTCACACACACACGCAGCAGGCACAGTGACAGGCAGTGGCCGTGACCCTTTCTTAACAGCAGTAGCCTACTTTTCAGTGCAATCCTGGCTGGAAAAAATATTGTTGCCCATTTATCCACGACGAAGAAGTTTAAGCAGTCATGAAATAGGTGGTGGTGCTGACGCACAGTAGCAAACATCTTTCTCTGCATTATTGTGGAACTTCTCCACTCCCTGCGCTTTCATGAACCTGCTACCCGACGGTCGTTGTTTGATCTTTTTTCAATGTTCGCTAATGTTTGTAGGCTAATTTAAGGGTCTATGTGTAGGCGAAAAGCCTTCTGATAAGAATCACTTTAGTGCCGATCGCAAAGGATTCGGAAGTGTGGAGTTTTGCGACTTGTTTCAGTCAAGGACACTGAAATAGGAAGTGAACGACCCTTCCACGCTTTCAAATGAGTTGCAATAACGTCTTGCGAATGCATGCAACCATGGACACAACCATGTCAACGAGAGCGCGTGTCACGTGCCATCACAACTTTGCATCAAGCAAATAATATGCAACAGCTTGCAATACGCGCACGAGAGAGAGAGAGAGAGAGAGAGAGAGAGAGAGAGAGAGAGAGAGAGAGAGATAGAGAGAGAGAGAGAGAGAGACGTCTTCCAACAGGTGCCGTGCCATTGTAACGCCTGCATGCACCTACTGTACCCCGCAACGCTCTTGATTACTGGTATACCCACAAGAAGTAGGCTATTTTTTCATAATGTGCAGTCCCGTTTTCCCCCGAAGTCGTTCTAAAATATCGACAGAGATTTATGAGTGTCGCGGGCAAGGATGGATTACTGCAAGGGCCTACCGGGCCCAGGCCCAGGGGCCCAAGAGTCTTGAGGGCCCTGAAGCCCAATCCTCTAAATTTCCATTCTCATGTTGTGTAAAATCACACTTTTAACAACTCTATTTTCACATATTTTCAGGGGAAAACACCTGAATGCCCAACAATATAGGGTCTCTAACATCTGGAGGGGGCCCTTTCTTGTTGTCTGGCCCAGGGGCCCATGGAGTCATGATCCGTCCCTGGTCGCGGGCATGATTTTTTGGACGCACTGGCTTATAAGACGCTCTGGCAGTTTTTTTTACAATATTTTCTTATTAGCCTACAATATGTTATTTTAATCATTGATTTCCGCAAATGGTATTTTAGTTTGACAATTTTATAGAGAAGTGTAGACAAGAGGAAATAATGTAATAGCCTATTTTAGTCGACTAAAATTAATTTAGATTTCGTCGACTAAAATGGTATGAATTTTAGTAGACTAAAACTAGACTAAAACAAAAATGATTTAGATGACTAAATTGTGACTAAAACTAAAATTACATTTTCGTCAAGAGACTAAAACTAAAACTAAATTAAAAATTCCTGTCAAAATTAACACTGCCAGAAAATACATTGTTTTTGACCTTTTGACCTTCAAATTTGACCCTAAAGGTCAAGTTGCGTGTTGGCAACAAGTTCATTCTGAATCCTTAGTCCATGCTGATGACTTCTGGCATGGTTGCCCACTTTTAACACCATTGTAACATTTTTAAACTAAATAACACTGTTATTTGACCGTGGTTGACCTTTTGACCTTCATATTTGACCTTAAAGGTCAAGTTCCATGTTGGCAACCAGGTGATTCTGAAACCTTAGCCCATGCTGATAACTTCTGGCATGGTTGCCAACTTTTAACAGAAAATGCCATCAAACATTTATTTTAGGGTCTTGGCAGGCTAACTAGTAGTTACCGGCCGCATATGTGTGTGCCTTCTAGTGGATAGCCTACTTTTATGAGAAAATATTCCAGAAGAGGTGTTATTCCACATCCATGACCGAGGACATGCGAAGCTTGGCAATGACTTTGCACTATCTACTTTGCGCATCGAAAGTGCCCTTCAGATCAAAGACGGAAATATTTTGCTCTCATGTAGCTTACATTTGTGCCCTTCCACAACACTGTGCTTGGTGTTTCTGCACGGCTATGCCATTCCTCAGAATAGTTCATCTGTTCTTATAGCATGCATGCATGCATGCATGCATGGACCAGTTAATAACAATTCTAGTTATTAGGCCCTATATTATATTATATTATATTATATTATATTATATTATATATTATATTATATTATATTATATTATATTATATTATATTATATTATATTACATTATATTATATTATAATATATTAGGCCTATATTATATTATATTGTATGATATTATATTATATTGTATATTATATTATATTATATTATATTATGTTATATTATGTTATTACAGCCTATTATAAAATTCATTAAAGCTGCTATGATGGTTAAGAAAATTATGGCTAGTGAAGAGGCCCAATGGCAAGTGAGTCAGGAAAACCACTAGCCAAAATGGCTGGTAAGCGAAAAAGTTAGTGTAAAGCACTGGTGTGTGTGTGTGTATTTACCTGGCATGGCGGGGAGCTGTGTGTTTGTGTGTGTGTGTGTGTGTGTGTGTGTGTGTGTGTGTGTGTGTTATACAGCATGTTATATTACAACAATATTTACTACACCATTAAGGCTCAGTTATGCTTCCTACTTGTGCCACAGAGTGAGCTTGACGCAGCCATGATGCAGTTAATTCTTGTTTATGCCCTGTTTTGAAGCACGGTCTGCGCGATGTCATTCCACGCTGAAACTGCCTTCAATACAAAGAGTAAACTAGACGTGTCGGTTGTTTTTTAGCATCACAGACTCGACGAGAATGAAAATGAAACATTAAATCTTTATATCACGTGCATGTTTGATCGCACTGGCAGCCACAGTAGTAGTTTGGAACAAAGAAGTGGCTCATTTGTCGAGGACGAAGCGGAATGTTTCCTCGACCTCGGAACCACTGTTCAACTGTCCAAATAACTTCAGCGTCGTAACTTGCAAGCGCATGTGTTGTCTTCGGTTCGTGTAAATAAATCAAACAACAAAGCACGGGCAACTTATTTAATGAAGAGCTCACAGTCCGTAGACCGACGAAGGTTAGAACAAGGAAGTAGCGCTTGTTCTCGACTCGAGGACAGAGCAGGCTGGTCGAGAGGACCAATCAGAGACCTATTTTCGCCCTTTCACGCCGTCGCTCCCTGCGTCGAGACACAATTTTGGGGAGGTGCCCCAGAGTACCTGCGTGATGGGGGGGGCTTCACTACGTTAACTGCGCGGCTCACTGCATCATGATGCAGTGACGCTGATCTCGAGGCATAAACCACCCTTTAGCCTACTTTGACTGCAACGAAACAGTTGACCTGCTTGAAGTGAAATGTAAGTGGAAGTGATAGAAAAGGGACACTTGCTTCAGTGATACACGGAACTAAAAAAAGAAGAGTATCTTCTTCGTGTGTGTGTGTGTGTGTGTGTGTGTATGTGTGTGTGTGTGTGTGTGTGTGTATTTACCTGGCATGGCGGGGAGCTGTGTGTGTGTGTGTGTGTGTGTGTGTGTGTGTGTGTGTGTGTGTGTGTGTGTGTCTTCACCCGTCACCTGGCATGGCGGGGAGCTCTGTGTGTGTGTGTGTTCACCTGGCATGGCGGGGAGCTGTGTGTGTGTGTGTGTGTGTGTGTGTGTGTGTGTGTGTGTGTGTGTGTGTGTGTGTGTGTGTGGGGGTGTGTTCACCTGGCATGGCGGGGGGCTGTGTGTGTGTGTGTGTGTGTGTGTGTGTGTGTGTGTGTGTGTGTGTGTGTGTGTGTGTGTGTGTGTTCACCTGGCATGGCGGGGGGCTGTGTGTGTGTGTGTGTGTGTGTGTGTGTGTGTGTTCACCTGGCATGGCGGGGGGCTGTGTGTGTATGTGTGTGTGTGTGTGTGTGTGTGTGTGTGTGTGTGTGTGTGTGTGTGTGTGTGTGTGTGTGTGTGTGTGTGTGTGTGTGTGTGTTCACCTGGCATGGCGGGGGGCTGTGTGTGTGTGTGTGTGTGTGTGTGTGTGTGTGTGTGTGTGTACCTGGCATGGCGGGGGGCTGTGTGTGTGTGTGTATCTCTCCAGGTCACGGTACTCCGTCAGGTCGATGCGGCGCCCTAGGCTCACGGGGGGGTCGGAGGTCGTCTGGTGGCGATACATGGCCACCAAGCTCTCACCTACACTCTTCCACCTGCGGCGCACACACACACACACACACAGGCACGGACATGTACACACACACACATACAGACACACACGCACACACACAAACATGTACACGCACACACATACACGCAGGCAAACACGCACACATATACACAAACACGCAGAGGCACGCACGTAAACATACACACACGCGCACAAGAGCACACACACACGCAAATGTTCAGAACTTGATGGGCTTGGCCCAGCCATGGCTCTAATGGCTGGGCAGTAGGCTGCTACACGTTCAATTCCTGGGTCCAAAAAAACAAAAAAAGAATTGGTAACACTTTATAATAATGTTCCTTAGTAAAGACTCAGTAAATAATTAACTTATGATGAATAAAACATTAACAAATGTTTTTAGTATTAACTAAGCTTTATTAATGCTTTATAAAATATCTACAAATGATATATGCAAGATTTTACACACCTTATAACAGACTATTTTATTCATTTACAAGCAACTTGTAAATGTTTGATAAATATAAAATATTAACATAGCATTTCCTAGTCATTTACAAGCATTTGTTTACATTTCCTAGTCATTTACAAACGTTTGTTAATGTTTTGTTCATCAATAGTTAATTATTTATTAAGTCTTTATAATGCTTTTTTGCATCCATTATTCTAAAGTGTTACCAAAGAATTTTATGGGCTTGCAGCAGACGTATGTTCAGAGATAGGGTGCATGCTTACGTGTGTATGTGTGTCGTAATCATGTATAGTATTTGATGGGCTTGACTAGTATGAGGTCGGGTTGTGGCTGTCGTATGTTCAGGGATAGGGTGCACGCGTGAGTGTGCGTGTGTGTGCTCTCACAAAGTACTTGATGGGCTGAAACAGCATCAGGTCTAGTCGTGGCTGCCATTCCCATACAGTTGGGCTAGTATTGTGTGTGTGTGTGTGTGTGTGTGTGTGTGTGTGTGTGTGTGTACTCACGTGAAGTACTTGATGGGCTTGACTAGTGTGAGGTCAGGTTGTGGCTGGCGTGTGTGTGTGTGGGTGTGTGTGGTGTGTGTGTGTGTGTGTGTGTACTCACGTGAAGTACTTGATGGGCTTGACTAGTGTGAGGTCAGGTTGTGGCTGGCGTGTGTTGAGGGCCTGCCTGCGTCTCCTCAGCTCCAGCGCCTCCTCCACTACACTGCGCACCTCCTCCTCATCCACCTCAGCATACTGTATCGACACATCACTGCATGGAACACACACGCACACGGACGCGCACGCACACACACACAATTAGAAGGAGAGTAGAGTTAAACGGAGTCTATTAAGTATTGAACTGTGGCCTCCTCCTCAACCACCACACACACACACACACACACACACACACACACACACACACACACACACACACACACACACACACACACACACACACACACACACACACACACACACACACACACAACACACACACACACACACACACACACACACACACACACACACACACACACACACACACACACACACACACACAGACACTAGAATAGCAATTACGTAGACTAAAGTGGAGTAGTGCAACTCTGGTTAGTCCATCCCCGCACCTGGGGGGAGTGGATTTTTGGAGTTGGGTTTTTCATTTTATTACTTCCACTGTTCTACCAAAGAGCCCCCCCAATGAGAGACTTTCAATTCACAGACACAATTCACAGACAGACAGACACACACACACACACACACGACCGGCGAGAGCGTACCACTTGGAGAACATCTTGCTGGAGTCCCTCTGCAGACTGGGCTGCTCCTGGAAGATCTTCTGCTTGAGGGCCAGGCCCTTGGTGTAGCAGTGGTCCTTCTCCAGCGCCTTGCAGATGTGGTACAGGCAGCCTGACAAGGCATGGGAACAACATTAGTAGAGAGTTACTTGTGCACAATCCCTGGTGCTGAACAAAAAGATTACGTATTTTTTGAAAAAAGGTTCGCACACTCCTTTGGATTTTTTCTTCTTTAAGTTATTTTTTCTTCTTTTTATTCATTCATTCATTCATTGGCAATGACGTTTCTACCTCTCGGTCTTCCTCAGATTCACTGACAAACACAGGCTTGACAAACTATCTACAAGACCTGTCTGAAGGGGTGGAGTCGACTTTAAAGGAGTGTGCGAACCTTTTTTCAAAAAATGGGAAGAAACATTAAACCCAATATAAAGGCAACACTAAACCCAATTTGAAAGGAAACATTATAGGAGCGCCTTGCAGATGTGGTACAGGCAGCCTGGCATGGCACGGGGAAGCACAACATTAACCCTACAAGACATTTTATATTAAGCATTTAAGTCAACATTAAAGGAGCACTTTGCAGATGTGGGCCTGGCAGGGCATGGGGAAGCACAACATTGGAGTTAAATCAACATTACAGACAGCAATAAGGTCAGAATTAAAGGAGCAGTTTGCAGACGTGGTACAGACAGCCTGGGGTAACATGAGGAAGCACAACATTAACCCAATAAGACATTTAATATTCAACATTTAAGTCAACATTAAAGGAGCACTTTGCAGATGTGGGCCTGGCAGCCTGGCATGGCACGGGGAAGCACAACATTAACCCGATAAGACATTTAATATTAAACATTTATGTCAACATTAAAGGAGCACTTCGCAGGCGTGGTACAGGCAGCCTAGCATGGCATGGGGAAGCACAACGTTACAGTCAAGACCGGCATGTCAACAAGTCAACATTAAAGGAGCAGTTTGCAGATATGGTACAGGCAGCCTGGTACAGTACGGGGAAACACGACATTGATGCCAACTTTGAAGCAAACATTTAACCAGAAGGATTCTGAATATCACATCTCAATGTTTTGACTTTTAGTTTCTAAGAGGCAATGAAGCTGTATTTGACCTTAGGCCTCAAACTATCAGGAGAAGTTGTCTGGGTTGCAGTGGAGACACACACACACACACACACACACACACACACACACACACGCGCAAGCACACGCACACGCACACACAAACTAAGTAACTCACAGCTGTAGTCGCTGATGGTGTATAGCACGGTGATGAGGTTGTCCAGGCAGGGCCAGTGGTCGGGGTTGCAGTGCAGGCCCTCCTCGAAGGCGTGTCTGGCCAGAGGGATCCTCACCAGCCGCAGGGCCAGCTGACCGATCTTAAACCACATGTTCACGTCCGTCGAGTCCAGCATCACCGCCTGAAAAATAGTGAATAGTGAAAAATACACTGACAGCTAGAAGACATTCATAAATACACTTAATAAGTACACATAATACATGATTCATAAGTACACATAATAAGTACACATAACACATTCACAACTAAGTACACATAACATATTCATCAGTACACATAACAATAACACAACATCCATAAGTACACATAAAAAGTCTACATAATTCACGCATAACCACACATAATTAGTATACGCAACACATATGTCAGTCCAGCCTACAGAGAAACACACGGATATGAGGCCAGAACAGAGATGGAAATAAGCACCCCTCCACCTGCCAATGACGGGTCAATTTGGCCTTTAACAGGTGAAATACGTCAAGCCACCCGTCACCATGGTGCTCTCTACGCTGTAGCAAAGATTTTTTTTTAAGTAGATCAAGATACATCATCTTGATTCATTTCTGGGATCCATTTCACGTCGGGTGAACGCCCCTTTAGGAGACCAACAAGTTTGAGAATAAATTACGCCCCTAGAGCACATGTGTGGAAATAAATCCTTGGATCACTGCAATTCCCTTAGCACTGCACCTGGGATCCCTCAGCCCCTTAGATGGCGATAGTGCACAATCCATGTTTCTGCCACCAAACGCAACGGACAGAGAAGAAGAAAATGGGACAACGCCCTTTCGGAGACCTGACCTTGGCACGTTGTTTTTACATTGGGTGGGCGGGGTTTGGGATATCTTGGTTTGATGGAGTATCGTTGGCTGTAGTGTTAGGGGTTGTGATGTACTATTGTATGGGCTGTACCTCCAGGTAAAAGTCTATGGCGGTCTCCAGTCAGTGTAATGTGATAATAATGTGATATAATGTGATATAAGAATGTAATTTAATATTGTTTACGTAATGTGATGTGTTGTGTGCTGTACCTCCGGTAAAAGTCCATGCCGGTCTCCAGGCTGTAGGGTTATGTAATGCAATATTGATTATAATGTACTATTGTACTAAATGTGATGTAGTATTGTATTTAATATGATGTACTGTTGTATATAATATGATGTGTTTTGTGCTGTACCTCCAGGTAAAAGTCCATGGCGGTCTTCAAGCTGTATAGCAATGCAATGTAATGTAATGTATTGTCCTATTGTAATGTAGCATTGTATGTAGTGTAGTGTGATGTACTGGTGTATATAATGTGATGTGTTGCGTTGTGTGGTGTGCTGTATGTACCTCCAGGTAAAAGTCCATGGCGGTCTCCAGGCGGTCTCTCTGCACGGCCAGGCTGGCCAGGTTCTTATAGGTGGAGTACTTCAGCATCAAGCCCGGGTGCTTCAGGCCCACCTTCTCATCCGCAGACGGCTGCGCCTGCACAAACGCAACCAGGTGTTAATATATATATCATCTAAACATTTAATACAGCTGCGCCTGCACAAACGCAACCACAACCAGCGAACAGAGGCGGGGGAACAGGTGTTAATATACATAATTTATCCATTTAATAAGGCTGCACCTGCAGAAACGCAACTTCACTCAGACAAGAGGGGAGGAAAAGAGGGGTGTGTTAAGACATGCCTTATCTAGCTATATACTATGTCTGCGCCTGCACAACTACGACAACAACCAGGGACCTTAATGTCACAGGTCCAGTTAGGCATAGGAAGCACAGGTACTGAGCTAAAGGGCCAATGATGGCAATTGCTCAGCGCTTCCCATTCTGTATGAGGCTTTGGGAGGGAGGTGTACAGACATTATACAGTTGGACTCTGGTAGTTAGCATACATTACACTTGGGTGCTGGACAAAAGTGCATGGGTACGCAGGTAAGCAGGGCGTCTGACTTGTATCTCAAAGGCTGCCTGTTTGACTGGTGCGGATTGGAGTAATTGACCTGTGCTACCGCCCATACTTCTCCATGACTAAGGTACCCTGAGCATGGTACCGTCCTGCCACACTGCTCCCTTGGGTCTGCTCCTCTTGCACAGGTGAAGCATAAATGCAATTTTGCTGTGTACAGTGAGCATTATCTGCTGAGCTATGCATCACAATGACAATTGACAGGTGAGCTTCACTTCCACATACCTCCTTGAGCAGGGGGGTCTTGAGGAGCTGGTGGTATGCCCTGGAGGACTCCTCCACTTTGTCATGCTTCTGCAGGTCCAGGGCCTTGTGGTACAGAGCGAAGGCCTCGGCTTCCTGTAGTGGCACAAAATTACAATGATGAGGAGATACACTGGCAAACAGCAGGAGAAAAAAAACACTCAGAGCTGCAGCATAGAGACAGGATAGATATAGTCTTCGAATCTCTGGCTGCTGCTGCAGTGTGCAAAACTAACAGTGAAGGACCACAATGATTAAGAACAGTCTGATCTTGCAGTGACATGTCCATGTCCATGTCCATGTCCACCCTAACGTAAGCCTGCATTTTTGTGTCTCCATTACTGAGGTGCTGAGGTGCATCATATGCAATGCAGGACTCCAAAAAAAGTCACTAAGAGAACAAAACAGCCCTCTGTTGTACTCCCTTTATACCCATGACTGTTCAGCTATCCACAGCTCCAATTCCATCGTGAAATTTGCGGATGACACAGTGGTGGTAGGACTCATCTCCAACAACGATGAAACAGCCTACCTAAATGAGGTTGAGATGTTGTCATCCTGGTGTGCAGAGAACAGTTTAGAGCTCAACGTCACCAAAACCAAAGAACTTGTGGTGGACTACAGAAGAGGAAAAGATCAGAAGAACTATGCCCAACTGGAAATCTCTGGTACCCCTGTGGAAAGAGTGAGCCGTTTCAAGTATCTAGGCGTCAACATTTCTGAAGATCTGTCTTGGTCACCTCACATCACCACCGTAGTGAAAAAGGCCAGGCAGCGTCTGTACCACCTCAGGAGGCTAAGGAAGTTCAGAATTCCATCAGACATGCAGAAGTCCTTCTATTCTGCCACAATTGAGTCAGTAATTACAGGAAGCATTACAACATGGTATGGCAACTGCACAGCTCAGGACAAGATAGCCCTGCACCGAGTAGTGCATGCTGCAGAAAAAATCACTGGCGCCATCCTTCCAGGGCTGCAAGATGTATATGTAAGAAGGACAAAGACACGAGCACAAAGGATTATGAAAGACACATTCCATCCTAGTCACTCCATGTTTGAAAGGCTGCCCTCAGGGAAACGACTACGTTCCATAAGATGTAGAACAGAGAGACTGCGTAAGAGTTTTTTTCCTCAAGCCATCCGCTTTTTGAATTAAGACAATAACTATTTTTAATTATTTTTTATTTTAATTTATTTTATTTTATTATTTTTATTTTTTACCATCCAACACAGCACAGAGCAGTTGCAATCCCCATTTCACTGCCAATTGTGCTTGCACAAGGAAGCACGTGACAAATAAAAATCTTGAATCTTGAATCTTGAATCTTGAATCTTGAAAATGAACATCTTGTCTCATTGTGTGTTATGTGTCTAAGAGATGGGAGGGACAATGACAACAGCATCTTGGTCATAGTGGACTCACCTGCGCCTCCTTGGTCTGGCTCTTGGTGGTTTTGAGGGCATCCCCAAACTCGTCTGCAGCCACGGAGGCTGCGTTGAGAGCAGCTATCCGGATCTGGACCAACACAACACAATGCACTCACATCAGCTATAGCAATGGTAGGCTAAGAGACAGGAATAAATTAAATAGGCCTACAGCAGCATAATACTATTCAAAGGCACCAACTTCCGGTCTACACAGGGGGTCAACATTGTAGATTGTTGTAATGACTGAAGTCTGTGCATAGAGATAGAAGGCTGTCAATATTTTCATTATTATTGGGGTGTTTTTTGTTTGTTGGATAGTTGGGGGGTTAAAATGTCTGTGTGCACCCCTAATGCAGGCGAGTAAATGAATCCAGAAAGAGTAAAGATGCAATACCATGTTTATCCGAAAATTAGGACACGGCAGTCGACGTCATCTACGGTTCTCATAACCTGCAGAACACATCAGAAAGCAAATCAATGTTACAGAAGCAAGCATTTCTAGCGTGGTCGTTTTGACAGCTAGCATGTGCCTTGGACCACTGACACTTCTTGGGTCTGCGTCAATGGGGGAACATGCGGGGCGTGTAGAAACTGGTGCATGTTCACTTGTAAATATTAAATATTTACTTATTAACTGATGCATGACGTGTTATCTTGCTGCATAATACTATAACAAAAAACAATGTAAACTAATTCTTTGTAAACTTCTGCGACAACTCGTCAGTTCTGCAAAAAAAACAGCTATCAACTTGCCTGATTAAAAACAGTGTGTACACACACCACAGTAGGCCTAGTGTACTAGCTATTTTATCAACAAAAGTTGTTCTCAATTCTCGCTTTAAAAGCGTATCATTGCAATGTGACAACGCATTCCAGCATGGAATATGAACACGGTCCTTTGTTTGGCCAGCTAGCCCGATGCCATCCCATCACCTTGCACTTTACCTCGCCAGCATCGCCACCATTGTCACTAGCGCTAGCAAGCTTTCGCCTTCTTTCTGATGGCGGTAACTCCACAAAAACAAGGTGATTATTTCCACTCCAAGCAAGTATTGCATCTATTGAGTATGATAAGAGAAATGCACAAAAATATATGCAGCAAACTCATTCAGCTGTCTTACCGGTGCAGACTTGAATCATGACCAACTTCCTCTATCTCGCAATATCGAAGCGTCTCATTGGTGTTTGACATTAACCCGCCTCTACGCCTAACCAATAGGGACACTTCATGCTACTTTTTTTTCTTTTTGCGACACACGTCATCATAACATCAAGGGAGAAAACATCCACATTGTTTACTATTGATTATTGAATGATTATGTTTTATTGTATTGTATTTGTTATTTGTATTCAGTTGATGAAATAAATAACAATAAAAAACATTATAGATCATTCTCCGGGATCTTTTGGATTACCATTAATAGGCCTTCATTAGGCTCGGTGCTCCTAACTTGATAGGCCTACCAACAAAAACTAATAATCAGGGACTAATGGAGTAGTTATTTTCCCCCCAAAACAAATCCTTTTGTATTTTCATAAAACACGTTGCACAGTCACCTTGAAAGTCCAAGGGGAAAGCCATGGTCTGATTGCCAGTGACAGCAGACCACAGTGCACACAATTAAATTGCATTTATTGCAGTTATTCACACAATCACATGGCAGGCATGTAGTTTGTTCAAAATATTTTTCAGTTTTGCAGAGGACGCTGCTTCTTTATGATTTCTTTAAATAACGTCAGCAAGCCCACAAATAAAGTGATGAAACCGTAGAGACAGTGTTGTGCTCTTCCTCTCAAAAATGAAGACTATGGTACTCTGAACAGCTGCACCAGCTGAAAAAGAAACTTTCAAGATGTGTGGGCCCTCTCAAAACTTTATTCAAAATATTTGACTTTATGCACACATCTATGCAGTGTGCACACAGGATTTTGTTTGATAGCCCATTGTACTACCGAGAAAACAATACAATCACACAACCATACATTTGGGCTTATTATGCACATAATGATCCATATCAAAACATAGAAATGAATACACATAACACAAAATTCTTTCATTTAAAATGAAAATATATATTTTACATAGATCAAGCAGTCATATAGGAAACAGAAATACTGTACAATGGTATTCATCTTTAATACAACACAGTTGTGTCATAGTGCCATCTGCTTCCGGGACTTTTCATCCTGTAGGAACAAGAACACATGTCAACAATACTGTATTCCAATATCACAAGTATGACCGCAATACAAATAAATTATTATGCATTAACATTTCAATCATTACTGTGACTGCACTTGTAATATACTTTATGGTATGCCTAATGATTATTGTGACCTAATGACCTAATGACCATAATTATCTTAATATCATTATCCATCTCTGTATCAATTATGTCCTAAACCAAACCTTTCCATGAAGACCTTTCCTTTATTCCCTAACATTTATTTTATGAACATACCTTAATGCCGCTGCTACGTTCCATTTTGATAATAATACCTTAATGGTGTTCAATTTATATATTGACCTTAACTCTACACTATTCCCCAACATTTCTTTCTTCCTTTCCTTTCATTTATTTTCTTTTCTTACTTTCATTTTACATTTTGTTGGCTCTTCTGGTCTTTATTGGATAGGAAACATAGAGAGGAGGACACGGGAAAGTAAAGGGGACGAGAGAGACGGGGAGGGATCAGGAAATAACGGGAAATACAGGAAATGAGCCGGATCCCCAGTGTAACAGTTTGAATCACAGCCAAGGTCATTCTCTGTGATTTCTTATGTGACCTTACCTTGATGGCGTTCCCCAGTTCCACCAGGGTTTCCTCATAACGGCTCTCCAGGCTCTTCAAGCTCTCTGATTGGACGATCTGCTTCTGCACACCTGGGCTACCTGCATCGGTCACCATCTGGAGGAAGTTCTTCTCCTTTTGGAGAGAGAGAAGAAAACGTCATAACAGTTACGCTGTGAGGAGAAGAGGTCATAACTGTTACACGGGAGCCATTACCACACGTCACATTGGAAAATAGTATGGGAATTTTATCCTATTACTTGATATTATGATATTACAAAATTATCACATCACTTGAATCAACTGAATATGAATTAATTTTGTGCTGTGACAGTATATGTAAGATTTCTCAATAACAGTAACCCGATGTTGTGCTTTTGATCGTATCTGGCTACATCCAGGTTTACCTGAACTCCAAGCAGGAATGTAAAGGCCATCCCGGACTTCCCAGCTCTTGCCGTCCTGCCCACCCTACACAAGAAGAATGCAAGGAATTAAAAAAATATATATGTATAAAAATTGGCCCTGCATTCTGTGCCGACAACTACAATCAAAAGGAAATCAAAACAACAATATTTTTAAATTTTTGTTGGAATAATAAGCTAAAAATGCATTATTTTCTCATGCAATATCATGTAAGCATGCTTTATTTATTTACATTGTGTCACTACTACACTGCATTCCACATGTCGATGTCAGCTCTTTTTAACCTGCCTGTGAGCACAAATCACTGGTTGTAACCAGCCTGCACAGTCACACGGTTCAATAAGTCCTGACTCCTGAATAAGTGAACATAGTGTACTGTATTGAGGAGTGTTGTAGTTGTAACCTGCCTGTGAACATAGGTCCTGATGAACTGGGGAGCGTCGTAGTTGACAACACACTTCACTCCCTGGATGTCTATGCCACGAGCTGCTGCATCAGTACTGATCAACCTGACAGAACAGAAAGACAACACAGTAAGGAGAGAAGCTGATGACATTACAAAGAACATCACATTTTTCAATGTTAAAAAGTTCACAAGTTACGTGTGTGAAAAATACTACTAGGCTACTACAACTACTACTAAGAATAACACTAAAAAAGTAAGAATTAGAAGAGGAGGGAGCCATCTCAATTCCCGACAAATAACATAAAATTAAAACATTACAATAGTTTTAATAGAGTGAATACATAACTGAATAGAACACATGAATAAATGGCCTGATGTGATTATAATTAATAACAAATGAAGGGAAATATCAAAAATAACAACACCACTTACAGCTGGATCTTCTCCTGTTCGAAGTCTCTGAGGGTCTTCTTCCTCTCCGAGGGGCTGAGACGTGAGGAGAACTCCGCCACCTGAACGCCACCAAAGAGCTTCACTAGCATGAAGAGCCTGCAGAAGAGAACATTATTACACTACATTATTATAATAGAGTGGTTCTCAACCTTTTTGGAGAAAACACCCCCCTTGGCCTCATCACAAGCCTCCCAACGCCCCCTTGACATCATTATAAGATTGACAACTCCACCATCAGTATAAAAAATAATAAATGGACTTATGCCCTCCAATGGTAACTAACCACTGCCCCCTCTCAGCTGTATCCTTCTCAACACCCCCTGGGATGTTTGCACATGGCAGGGAAGTAAACAAGTGGCTCCTAAGGTAAGGTAAGGTAACTTTATTTGTACCCGGTAGATCCTACGGTAATATTATTTCTTTACATCCCATTGGTACGTCTGTACATTATCGGCTTGCATTGCACTTCAAAACGGACACAAATAATCACGTATGGGGCCTTTGGACATAAACTGGTACAGCTGAATTAGACGTATTTTGTGCCTTTTTTGGTAGTAGATTGAAGAGAGACAGGAAACGAGTGGGGAGAGAGAGATGGGGAAGGATTGGCAAATAACCCGGGTCGGAATCAAACCCGGTTCTCCAGCATAGCAACCCAGAGCCTGGTCCCCTACAGGTAGGGCCATAGTAGGGCCGATTTTAGACTATTTTGATGAAAACTAGGTAGGAGAATCGAGTACAGGGTCATAGTAGGACCATTTTTTTTGAAGATTTTGATCAAAACTAGGTAGGGGAATCGAGTACAGGGCCATAATAGGGCCATTTTTTGGAATATTTTGATGAAAACTAGGTAGGGGAATCGTGTACAGGGCCGTTGAGTATGAAGACTGTGCACCTGTGGGCGGCCTCTCTGGAGTTGGTGAAGCAGAGTACGGTGCTGAACTTGAGGCGCAGCAGCAGGTGCAGGATGAGGAGCGGCTTCCTGCTCAGGGTACACGGGATGTAGTACTCCTGAAACACACGTTACAAGGGGGAACGGAAACCATTAGAAGTTTAAATGTCAATATGTAATACTCCTGAAACACACACAGGACAATGTTATAATTATCAAAATAGTTATAGTGTAAAAATAATGTTTTTAATAATATTTTGTACTCCAGAGACACATGCAGGACAAGGGAAAACGGAAATGGTTAAAAGTTAAATGCCAATATGGAGGCAAAAGACCACAATGGGATGTTGAATTAAAACCCTATGGAAGCAACTCCCCTAAGAATAGTAGATTTCTTAGAGCTCTATTGAACGATAGAGCTGTATTGACCGTAGATCCCTGCGGACCCCTGCCATGGACACTAGTCCACTATCGAGCGTTGAACTAAATCCCTACGGTATCTAGTCCCCTATGGACAATAGATCACGATGGAGGGGCCGTATGCGCGGCAGATCCCTTTGGTATCTATAGGGGACACGACGATAGGAGTCCACTGTGGAATGGTGAACTAAACCTGTATGGAAACTAATCCACTATGGGACATGGAACTAAACCTCTAATGTAAACTAGTCCCCTGTGGAGAGCTGATATGATCCCTATGGACACCCTACCGTGAGGCCTTGGGGGAAGGTGTACTTGTCGGCGGGCTGGGTGGGGTCATCCGTGGGGGCGTGTCCGGAGCTAAAGAGGCGTGGCTGGTGCAGCCCGAGCTGCTGCAGCTTCTCTGGGTTCTGGGTCAAGGTGGCGGAAAACAGCAGCTTCTGAAGTGGCATCTGGGGTGGAGACAAACTAAGAACACACATAATAAAACAAATAAATTAATGAATATTGAAAAAACGAATTAGCAACAATCAAAACAATGTTACTTAGCTTGGGGATATTGTTGAGTGCTGTAAATTACAGCATTGACCAGCTGAAAAACAGTCATGACCCATCGTCGTGTGTTGAGTTAGATATGGTTGTGCATTGTGTCAAACTCTGCTGAGACTAAGTTTTAATTGGCTTATGGAGACAAACTAATAACACACAACAAATAAATGAGCAAAATGAATAATTCAATCACAACTAAAACAATGCGACCTACTTTGAGAATATTTTTGTTGTACATTATAGCATTGTCCAGCTGAAAAACTCATCGTTACCCATCGTTGAGTGTTAGATTTGATTGTGCTTTGTGTCAAACTCTGCTGTGACGACAAGTTCTAATTGGCGCATGCAGACGGGGACAAGCGAGACACAACAGACCGCTCAGTGTCCATTCTCGACTGAACAATGCACAGTAGTGGCGTTTATCTAAACAATATGCTTTAGCTTCATGTGCCCTGCCCCCCATCCTCATCATCTTCTGATTGGTCAGCAGCTCACCTGGCGGCCGTGATTGGTCCTGGTTCCCTGCGTCCGAAGAGGGAGGCGTCGGGGCCCTGTGTGTAGACGGCCTGGGTCACCTGCTTCAGCCACGACTGGTGCATGCTGTCAATCATGCGGTCCGCCTCGTCTATCACCTGTGTGGATTACAGCAAGGCAGGGCAAAGCGAAGCAAATGAGACTTCCAGACCTGTTATTGTTATTGTACCATCAACTATGACCTGTACTGATTACACCAGGGCAGGGCAGGGCAAAGTAAGATGAGAAGACCTCTAGATCTTTTACTGTCATGATACATATACAATATTATTTATTATGACCCCTTTAGACCCCATCAGGGCAAGGCAGGGCAGAGTACAACAGAACCATGAGGCTGCTAAACCTTTTAGAAGAAGAAGAAGAAGAAGAAGAAGAAGAAGAAGAAGAAGAAGAAGAAGAAGAAGAAGAAGAAGAAGAAGAAGAAGAAGAAGAAGAAGAAGAAGAAGAAGAAGAAGAAGAAGAAGAAGAAGAAGAAGAAGAAGAAGAAGAAGAAGAAGAAGAAGAAGAAGAAGAAGAAGAACAACAACAACAACAGCAACAACAACAACAACCAGAGTACAACAGAACCATGAGGCTTGTAAACCTTTTACTGCCATAATACAATATCATTTACTATGTCCTGCATAGCGAACCAAATTAGACTTCTAGATCTTTTATTGTCATGATACAATATAATTTACTATGACCTGAACTGGGGTCCGTTTCTCGATTCTTGTCGTTGCTAACCGTCTTAAGACCGTCTTACCGTTCCCTTGGATTTAGTGGTGAGCGTCGAGAGAGAGTTGAGTCGCTCTTACAAAGGACTTGGCTAACGACGATAGCAAAGACGCTTTCGAGAAACGGACCCCTGATTTACTATGACCAGTAACAACAACAACAGTAGTCCTAGAGTGTGCTGTGGTGACTCACGAGGAAGCGTAGGTGCTGCAGGCTGAAGCCGGCGTTCTTGTTGATGTGGTCCACCAGCCGGCCCGGAGTCGCCACCACAATGTCGGCCAAACTGCAAATGCGTCCTCCCCTGGAAAACAAACAAAATATGGCCATCATGTTTAAGTGTGTGTGTGTGTGTGTGTGTGTGTGTGTGTGTGTGTGTGTGTGTGTGCCATTTGTTTCATTTCACTTCTACCACTTCATAGGTGAGGACAGATAACTTTAATAGGCCAATCGGCGAAGGCAAAGGCAACGGGCAAAGTTTTATTTATATCGCGCGCATTTCATACACAGGTGCAACTCAATGTGCTTCAACAAAGTTAACAAATGTAAATGAAAGGAAAACAGGGGAATGAATTAGAGACAAAAAAACATTTAAAACATTACGAATTAAAAACATAAGGTAAAAAATAATAAATAAAATAAAAAACATAAATTTAAACATAAAACCTTGAAAAAAAAAACAATTCTTAATATAAACTAATTTTTAACTATCTCTTATTTTACCGACATTTCATTCAC
Source organism: Engraulis encrasicolus (assembly GCF_034702125.1). Lineage (NCBI taxonomy): Eukaryota > Metazoa > Chordata > Actinopteri > Clupeiformes > Engraulidae > Engraulis > Engraulis encrasicolus. The sequence goes on from NC_085859.1 coordinate 10,302,579, forward strand.
TAATTTAAGAAAGCATCTGAGCAACAGCTCTTGGTCTTGAGTCTAGATTTAAAAGCAATCAATAGTGGGTGCATTTTTTACGTTTCATTCAGGAAGCTGTTTCCAAAGCTATAGAAGCATATGACGCTAAAGGCTG
>NC_085859.1:10302814-10307814 GCF_034702125.1 Engraulis encrasicolus
TAGCAAGCGAGAAGGGGGCGCATATCATGGAGGCAAACTACGAGACGCAGAGGTACGCGGGTGCCAAAGTGAAGCTCATGTCGCCAGCACAGCTCAAAGACATGTTTCCCTGGATCAACACGGACGGGGTGGCGCTGGCCTCGTACGGGCTGGAGAACGAGGGCTGGTTTGACCCCTGGACACTCCTGAGCGCACTCAAGCGGAAAGCTCTGTCAATGGGTGTCGAACAGTGCTTAGGGGACGTCAGGGGCTTCAACTATGGAGTTCAATCAGTAGAGAACAGAGAGTTGGGCCAGATCCAACTCAGAAGGATCACACACACAAACATCCAGATGCCAAACAGCCTAGAAGTGGTGCCAGTGGAGAGCACCCTTGTTGTCAACGCAGCAGGTGCCAACTCGGGCAAAGTGGCCCAAATGGTGGGCATCGGCCTTGGCTCTCAAACTGCTATCTCGGGCATCTCCATACCCGTGGAGCCCAGGAAAAGGTACATCTACGTGGTGCACTCTCCAGACGGGCCAGGTTTGGACACCCCTTTCTTGGTGGACTACTCAGGTGTGTACCTCAGACGAGAGGGCCTGGGAGGGAACTACATCACTGGCCTGTCTCCTGAGGAGAGCGAGGAGCCGGACATCACAAACCTGGACGTGGACCACGACTTCTTCCAGGACAAGATCTGGCCCCAGCTAGCCCACCGAATCCCTGCCCTGGAGAGCCTGAAGGTGACAAGTGCCTGGGCTGGCTTCTATGACTACAACACCTTCGACCAGAACGGCTTGCTCGGAATCCACCCTCTGGTGCGAAACATGTACTTTGCCTGTGGCTTCAGTGGCCACGGGCTGCAGCAGTCGCCTGCCGTAGGCCGAGCCGTGGCCGAGCTGGTTCTGGACGGAGGCTACAAAACGCTGGACCTCAGCGCTCTGGACATCAAGAGGATTCTTCATGACGAGAGGCTGCTGGAGAGGAACATTGTATGAGGAGGGGCACGTGTGTGTGTTGTATATTTTTTAATGTAATAGTTTCCCTTTTGAAATGATTTTAATTTTATCTGTGATGATGAATTACACATGAACAAGCCAGTTGCCGTTTGTTGTTCACATTACTTTACAGTGGCAATAAAAAGGAACTATTCTGTTACCATCATAAATTTAGTGTCCTAGTATGCGTGTGTCTGTGTGTCTTACATACAGTACTTTTGTCAGTAGGTTCATCGATCAATATTTATTGTCAACTTCCGTATTGTTCAGACATATATGCATAGTATCTTATTGTCCTCTTTTGCTCTCTGATCTACTTCATAGAGACAGAGTTCTGAAATAGGTTGGCTACAGTACATGTAGTGAGACAACACAGACATACAATAACCATGCAGCAGACAATAAAGTACACTACCAGGGCCATGCAGCAGACAATAAAGTACACCACCAGGGCCATGCAGCAGACAATACAGTACACTACCAGGGTGTAGACAATAAAGTACACTACCAGGTGTAGACAATAAAGTACACTACCAGGGTGTAGACAATAAAGTACACTACCAGGGTGTGGGTGTAGACAATAAAGTACACTACCATGATGTAGACAATAAAGTACACTACCAGGGTGTAGTCAATAAAGTACACTACCAGGGTGTAGACAATAAAGTACACTACCAGGGCCATGCAGCAGACAATTAAGTACACTACCAGGGTGTAGTCAATAAAGTACACTACCAGGGTGTAGACAATAAAGTACACTACCAGGGTGTAGTCAATAAAGTACACTACCAGGGTGTAGACAATAAAGTACACTACCAGGGTGTAGACCAGGGCTTGACATTAACTTTTTCGCTTGCCGGCCACTGTGGCAAGTGGTTTTCCCGAGTCACTAGCCATCCAGGTATTCTACTAGCCACAAATTTGAATTCTCTTCCCCCCATCATGAACGGTATATCTAACCTCAGAGGATGAGGTGCTTAGAGCAAGAAGATGAGTGCAAGGGTTTCTACATGGAAATAAAACAAACAAATAGAAACTGAGTAACTGAGTTTTTTCTTGAACTTAAATACAAATACAATAAATATTCTGATATGTCATATTAGACACCACACCATAGGCCTATGCAGCCAATTCGGGTTCGAGTCCAGCCTGGGTCATTTCCCAACACCCCCGTCTCCTGTAATCTGTACAATGTCTGCATTGAAGACATTAACAACACCCCCCACTGCCGGTCAAAGGTTGAGGGTCACCACATTTCCACCCCCACCATACTTTTTTGACAATTCATCTCATTCTATTTAATCAGTTCATTGTGTACTGTTATGCTCTCTGAAATTAATGTACACAATAATTTAATAAGCAATTTGATGTTGGCTAAAGTAGCTGTGGATTGAATTTATAGACAATGCAAGAAATCACACTAGCATTATTCAAACTTATGTACAAAACAGACGTAAGTGTAGGCCTGTCCTAAACGATTGACTAATCAAAGTGCAGACAATTCACTATGAATGAATAATAGCCAGTTGCCATTCTACACTACTGTACTCCCTGGGTGAGCTGCTGTCCAGAATGCTGTTGTTATTGACATGGACTCAGGGCCTACAGCTCCTCTGTTCTCCTCACAGGTTCCAAAAGGCTGCAGTGTGGTGCTGATGTTGGGAATGGTGAACATACTGTTTTGACTGAGGAGTTTCATTGGCCTCTAAAATGCATATGGTTAGTTGAGGGTGGAGGTGTTAGTTTATGGTGGAGGTGTTAGTTTATTTATTCATTCAATTTATCTAGTTAGTTAGTTAGTTAGTTTAGGTAGGGTGGCCACAAAGACAAAGGCCAACCGAAGTTTTGGAGTGATGGGACCGCACGCTTAAAATCCTAAAACTTTTTTTTTTTCTCGACCATTGTCTTGTTCAGATTCTCTACTGCTACTATATGTATGAATCTGTAAAAGCCAAAACACAATCTTTCCATTGAATAAATAGATACATTTTTTATATAAAAAGGATTTTAAGTGTACAAACTCCTCAAAACTGTAAAATGCCTTTGCCATGAATCATTACATTATATTGCATTACATTACATTTCGCTGATGCTTGTGTCCAAAGTGATATACAGTTATTGCACTGTATACATCAATCTCTCCAGAGTACTTCAGGTAGGGACACACATTTACTAAGTGGGACTCGAACCACCGCCCTAATTAGGCCACAGCTGCCCATCACTATCAGACTGGATACAGCCTGTCATGCGTTTGCTGTTACTAAAGATGACCACATGATGGCAGCAGTACTCCATAAATAAACTCCACCCCATCCAGGAAGTTTGGAGCGCCACATGAGAAATCGAAACTAATGTGGACTTGTTCTCAAGGAGCTGTGGTGAGCCTACCTATTACCAATTTCTTCGAAAAATGGCTGAAGCCATGGCAGGTAACCAGGCCATTTTCATGTGTCCTATTTGTTTGGATCTTCTGAAAGATCCAGTTGGTCTTGCTTGTGGACACAATTACTGTTTGGGCTGTATTGAGGACTGCTGGAATGAGGAAGACGTGAAGGGCATTTACAGCTGTCCCCAGTGCAGAAAGACGTTCACTCAAAGACCCGATTTAAGCAAGAATGTTATTATTGCTGAGCTCGTGGATCAAATGAGGAAGAGCAGAATACAAACTGCAGCTCCTGTTGAATGTGCTGCTGGACCTGGAGATGTGGCCTGCGACGTCTGCACCAGTAGAAAACTCAAAGCTGTCAAGTCCTGTCTGGAGTGTCTGAAGTCGTACTGTGCCACTCACCTAAAAGCTCACAATGAACTTATAGATGGAAACCACACCATTACCGATGCCACGGGCCAACTACAGGAGAGGATCTGTCCCAGTCATAAGAAGGTTTTTGAAATATTCTGTCGCACCGACCAGAGTTACATCTGCTATCTGTGTACGATGGACGATCATAAAGGTCACGACACAATCACAGCGAAGGCAGAGTGGAGTCATAAAAAGGTAAGTAGTCTATTATACTTTTCAGTGGTCTGAGACATCTGTTTTTATTAGCCACTAACCAATGAATAAAATGTCCACTTTTGCTGGCTTCTTTGCGATAATGAAGCAGCAACAAGTAAAGGTCCAATGTCTACAGTCTGTTAAACATTGACAGGCCAACTTCATGGTGAAGCCGGCTAGGCTACTACATCATAAGTTACCGTATCTTTACATGTCAGTTTTTCAGTTTGGCTCATGTTTAACCCGCTAATACACGGCATTATAAATGTGCTGTTACTAGAATGGCAACCCAAGTTGTAGTGCATTACTAAAGGCCCTGTCTTATGTGGTCTTTTACAGCTGAGCTGAGGTTGTATTGTATCACTGCCTCTGTTAATGACAATGTAACAGAGAAAAATATTATCTAATTCAACAATATCCCCTATTGGAAATCTATAGTATGACAATTTAAAATCAATTTACAATTCCTACTCTGGTACTGTGATTCCTGATGTTCCAGGAGGGGTTGGGGCAGAGCCAGAGGAGATGCCATCAGATAATCCAGTTGAAGGAGAAGGAGCTGCAGGAGCTGAGGAAGGCTGTGGAGACTCTCAAGGTGAGAACTGACCAGAGGAGAAGACAGAATCCTTTGCACAGGGGTCAACCAAATTAAAAAGCCAGAAACAAGCAACCCGAAAAAACAAACAAAAACAAAACAAAAACCCGACAACTTGACTGTGTGTGTGTGTGTGTGTGTGTGTGTGTGTGTGTGTGTGTGTGTGTGTGTGTGTGTGTGTGTGTGTGTGTGTGTGTGTGTGTGTGTGTGTGTGTGTGTGTGTGTGACGTGTGTGTGTGTGTGTGTGTGTGTGTGTGTGTGCGTGCGCAGGTATGTGTGAACGTGCGTGTGTGGGATTTGTATGTGTGTGTGTGTGTGACAATCTACAACAGAGATAGTAAGATATGATGAGCTCTTTTCCTGTACTGTGTGTGTCTGTGTGCGTGCGTGCGTGCGTGTGTGTGTCCTATCAGTCTGGTGCACAGACAGCAGT
>NC_085859.1:10312814-10335314 GCF_034702125.1 Engraulis encrasicolus
GATCTTGCACCCTGTTCAGCTAGCCTGAGCAGGGATTGCACTTGTGTAGTTTTTATCTGCCATGTATTTACTGATTTTACCCCTTGCTGATTTTGCACTTATCCTATGCTACAGGAATGCTATGGGATAGACTGGGACTGCTGATGATTAAATACCTGTCTATGTCCAATGTCCATGTCCATGTCAATTTTTGTCATGTTTTTGCAGGGGCGCAACTACAGTATATGCGACGTATGCGTTGCAGGGGGGCGCCAAAGAGAGGGCGTTGGAGGGCGCCAAATAATTATTAAGTGTTTTTTTGGGAGGGGGGGGCACCAAAATAGTTCTTGCATACCCCCCCAGAAAACAATAGTTGCGTCCCTGTGTTTTTGCTACAAGGTGTGTCTTAGGGTAAATGTTGAAGGGGGGGTGGGTGGGTTGGGCCCCAACCGTTGGGGAGGGATCTGTTGTATGTATTTGTATTGACTGTCCTCTTGTGCAATGCGCCACCTACTAGAATACATTGTCCCCATGGGGGACAATAAAGACACTACTACTACTACTACTACCACACACACACACACACACACACACACACACACACACACACACACACACACACACACACACACACACACACACACACACACTATAACTAAAACATGTGTGTGTCCTATTTTCTCCTCCAGATTCCTGTCACTTCACTCTGGATCCAAACACTGCAAACACACACTTCCATCTGTCTGAGGGGAACAGGAGAGTGGAGAACAGACCTGGGGCCCCTCAGTCATATCCTGATCATCCAGACAGATTTGATTTTTGGTTTCAGGTGCTGTGTAGAGAGGGTGTGTCTGCACGCTGCTACTGGGAGGTTGAGTGGAGTGAGTGGGTTGGTATAGCAGTCGCATATAAAAGCATCAGCAGGAAAAGACAGGGTCATGAGAGTTCATTTGGAAGTAATGATCAGTCCTGGAGGCTGTATCTTGACAGCTCTAGCTCCTCTTTCTATCACAATAATAAAGAGACTAAACTCCCTCTAGTGGCCAGCTCCAGAATAGGAGTGTATGTGGATCACAGGGCAGGAACTCTGGCCTTCTACAGCATCAGGGGAGACACAATGACCCTCCTGCACAGAGTCCACACCACATTCACACACACACTCTACCCTGGGTTTGGGTTGTATGGTCTCGGATCATCATCAGTGAAGCTGCTGTGAGGCCCCTACAGGTACATGCTGCTCCTATAGGTCACATATGCATACCCAAACACACACACACACACACACACACACCCTTGATCTTACTGGAGTCCTCTTCAGCACACACATGCAGGCATGCACACACAAATTCTCTCACTCTCTCACTCATTCACTCACTCACTGACTCACACACACACACAAACACACACACGCACACACGCACACACACACACACACACACACACACACACACACACACACACACACACACACACACACACACACACACAGCCATTGTTTTAGTAAACACACACATGTATATTAAATGGTTCTTCATTTGTGTGTTTGTGTTCAGATTTTTAAAGGGTTGTTTAGTTCTATTTCCTATGGTAAAGGAATGGTGGGGTGCTGTTTTACTTTTGTAATCACTCTCAATGATTGATGTGCATTTGAAGAATTTATTTGCAAAACAATGTATCCACCATTTTTTACTTTTGTTTTTTTATTATTGAAAATGACTGTTCAGGTGTTCTATCACCTGTGTGAATGTTAACCATTCAATATTTTGTGAACATACTTTTTAACCTATATAAAATGCCTTTTGTAATGCAATTCAATGCCCAATACAAAAATGTCAATTTCCCAACATTCTATAAAATGGAGATACACTAAATAAACTCTTCATTTGCACAATGAAGGTATTAAGAATAATGTGTAGCCCCTTAATGCACGCCGTACCTCCTGTGGCACGCTGTAATAGACATTGAAAGTTAACTACTATAGTACTACACTACTACTGTATGACAGTGCACTGGGCCTTTAGTGATACATTACGACTTGGTCATTTCCATTCTGGTAACAGCTAATTTATAATGCTGTGTCTTAAGGGGTTAACACTCAACTACACTTTGTACTTTATTGATGTTGTGCACATCTGAGAATCCCATGGTCAGAATAAGAGGCTTTGTTGACATTTTCGTCTTTAGATTAGTTTAGGTAGCTGAGCATCTCTGTTGGTAATTTACATTGTGCTGTTGGAGAGAAGCCTCTGCTGACTGCTGTAACTGGAAGTGTAACTAGCGGGAGACCAGTGTGTGTATTATTGAGTTTGTTGAGTGTTAAAAAGCCCAGGCATTTTGCAGTGTTTCCCACAGAAGAAGATTTGTTAGTCAAGTTGGCGGCGGCGGTGGTGGTGGTGGTGGGGGAGAACTAATGATCCTTATCATCATTGTAAATGTGTTGTGTAAGGGGTTAGCATGTGTCAACATGGGATTAAGAGGCCTAATCATCATTGTAAATGCTATGTACATGCACGTTGTTCAGTTTCATAATAAAATACGACATGACAATTCCAGAAAACAAATGGTTTATACATTATTTTTGTAATCCCACTTTAAAAATTACATTCACAATACTAAACCTGTATCTTTTCAGGAGACCTATTGAAGGTGGGAGGTGTTTGTTGTGGAGGTGGCAGCCTTAACTATAAATGCTGGGGGCAGCAGTGGCTCTACCCATTTGGGGCCCTAGGCAAACTATAGACATGGGGCCCTCATGAATTACTTTCACTGGTATTTACCATGGCAGGGCTGACTGTTGGGGGCCCCATACAATGGGTACATTTGGTGGGGCCCTTGGCAACTGCCTAGATTGCTTAGTAGTTTTACTGGTATTTGGGTGAATTGGGTATTTTGGGCTCAGGCATCAGGTCAGGTGGAGGAGTAACAACATTTAATGCTCATAAATTAATTATTAATTGGTGGTTGACATGCAATTAATATTATTCTTAGGAGATAGTCCACTAAAAACAAACAAACGAAAAATCCATCCAATAGTGGCACTGGCTGTTGTTGCGCCCCCCTGTTATGTGCTACTGTTGAAATGTCACTGACTCTTTTCGTCTGACCTGCCTGGCCACTGGCTTCTACCCCCGTCACATCAACCTGACCCTGCTCAGAGACGGCCAGCCTGTGCCTGACCACCAGATCACTGGGGGGGAGCTGCTACCTAATGGAGATGAGACGTACCAGATGAGGAAGAGCCTGGAGGTCAGCACAGAGGAGCTACAGCAGCATCACTACACCTGCACAGCTCAACACCTCAGCCTGGACAACAAACTGAACATTGATTTGGGTAATGTGCCAACTGTGCTTGTTAAATTTGAATTTCAATAAATATCTTTTCTTTTTTGATAGAGCGTGAGTGACTTTCAGTAAGGCTTCTGTTTTACTGTAGCGCCATCTTGCATGTAGTAATATGTGACATTATGTACCTGTACATGTCTTACACAAATTTAATTCCCAACACTGTTGATCAGTGTAGTTATTTTCTGCCTATTACGACTTCAAAGCTGTACTGTCACTGCAAATATGGATAACTGGGCCCAGGCTAAGACACTTGGTTAAATTGTGCCTAGGAGAATGCACATGCAAATTAGCCTGGTACTAGCTTGCATGGTTAAAATTAGTGTTGCACCGATACCATTTTTTGGCCCCGATACCGATACCCGATTGCTGGCTGTGCAGTATCGGCCGATACTGATACTATACCGATACAGATACCACCCTGTTTGAAATGTGTATATATATGAAGGGCTGCAATGCTTGGATGTAAAATCATTGCATGGCTTTGTCAGGCTGCTGCCTACCTTTGTGAAACAGGAAATAGACTAATACAAAGTGAATCCAGCTACAATTTTTTAAACTTTTTAAATACCTCTATGAAGTAACACATTTCAAGGCTGTTTAAGTGTCATCAGCATCTGTGGTATCGGTGCCCTATTTGTTGGTACTCGCCGATACCGATACCACCATTTTAGTGCCGATCCACCGATACTGGTAGGCCTATCGTTATCGGTGCAACACTAGTTACAATGCATAAAATGACTGATCAATCAATCATTTAAAAAAGTGTCCTTTGAACGTTAGAAAAGATGGTAAACTTAAGTGAACCTAAATATAGTGTTCTTAATATATTGTGAACATCTCTGCATGTGTTGTCTCCATATAGGCTTCTAGTCAATTAATAGCCTAAATGGGAGGGGAGCCACTGTTGGATATAGGTTGTAGGAAGTGCTGAAAAGACATTGATGTTGAGTTGTGTTTTTTTAACAGAGTGTGAGCGAGACTCAATAACAACCCCCATAGTGTCGGCTACAGTGGTGACTGTGTTTGTCTGCCTGGTTGGAGCCTCTGTCTATTTCATATGTAGGACAAAGCACAAAGGTAAGTTGTTTTTACTGTTACTGGAAGTGAGTAGGCCTACAAATAGATACAATAATAAGGAAGGCTTTGGTTCAAAGGTCAAGTGGTTGTTAGGTGACAACTTTTGTGTTGGTTTCACAAAGTCTTGCCATAACTTGTGTACAGCTATCTGTCTTATTGTTTACCTTTTGATATTTGAGAAAAAGCAAAAAGCTTGATATGAGCAGAGTTTACACTCACAGTTGGATGAATGTGCCATTGCACCGCTGGTGTTCAGTACTAGACTGCTACTGCCCTCTTGTGACTGAAATGTATCACTGCAGGCCAGGGATCCCAGTCTTCTCTGCAGAGTAACTAGGCTACACAGCTGCTTGGACAGGAGAGACCCAAACCTCAACTCCATGACCTCAGGCACAAAACCAATTTACAAAAGGAAAAGGTTTTCTGAGCGCTCTTGTTCTCCAACTTTGTAAACTCCAAGCTGTAGGTGCTCTTGAAGTAAGAAGACTTAAGTCCTTTCATTTAGAGCATGGTGGTACTAGGGCCGACTTCAGGCAACTCCACAGGTCGACAATGATTGTTTTTATTATAAAAACCCTTTATTAAATCTTGGGCATTGTTGCAGAGGTAAAACCGCCAACCGGTTTCAACCCAGACTGGGTCTTCATCAGGGCATACGGTTTTAATTAAGGGTTTTAATAAAGGATTTAATAAAGGGTTTTTTTTAAAATAAGGACAATCTTTATCGACCAGTGGAGTTGCCTGAAGTCGGCCCTAGTGCCACCCTGCACAAAATCAATTTACTTGTACCAAGCACTTTTACAATTTTGATGTATGTAAGTGTATATTTTTAGTAAATATAGAAACTAGAGTAAGTAGAGGAAAATAGAGTAAATAAGATGCAGGTTCTGTCGTGAGTCAATATTTTTGTTTCAGTTCTTTTTCTAAAGCTTGCTTTTTGTTGCATTATGCTAAACAAAACTTTCTACATGTCCCATGGTTGTTTCATTTTATTGTATTTCTCTAATGCAGGTGTGATATGAATTAATTTACCATTGTTGGCCATTTTGTTGGATATTTCTGTATTCGCCCTTGTTTCTTTACTATTTTGTATTAAAGTACAAAAAAAATGTTGTTACAATTAATAACATATATTCTACCCAGACTTTCCTGTCATCTGTTTCTTAATGCCATAGGGCAGGTTTTACATTTCTGTTGAATTTGCAAATACATTCAAGGCAAGAGCTAAGCTCCCACTAGGCTAAATGGTTATACTACAACACAGCCTTACATATGATTAAACCATATTTCAAATCAGAGACACCATTTCAATACTTCTTTTACTATATTTTTTACATATACCGTATATGGTCTACTGTTCATGTTGTGAAGCAGCATACGTGTCTCAAAGCATTTGCAGACACAATATCATTCATATCCGCCTCAGTGGTCTTTAGAGACACAGTTTTAGAAATTCACCCGGTAAACTCACATAAATGGAGCTCATACCCAACTCTATACATTGACGTAGAAAGAGCTCACAGATATCAAGACAGTTTACTCAGTATTTAGAAAGTTAATTTACATTCTGTAGTCAAATACTTGAACCACAATTGTCAATACTGTTGTCATGGCTGTCATCATGTTGCCATGGCACTGTTGTAGTGAGAGGAGAGCATCACCATGTGCAGGGGCGCAGCTAAAAAAATTGGGCCCCATGAAAGATTACAATTTGGGCCCCCAAAATGACACCTTAACCCCCTGTCCTCGCGGCACCCATCACCATGTGGATATGGTATTTCAAAACATGAGCTTTAATTAGTTGTACTGTACCTACTTTGTAATACAGTCAGATTTGTCCATGTGACATTTCGGTAACACTTTATTTTAGGGATACATATATTAGCACTAATACATACAATGTTCCTGTATAAGTAACTTGTAAGGCATGTACAAACATTTGTTATCATGTATTCGCAAAGGTCTTGTTCATGCACAATAAGGAATTTATTACCAATTTAACCTTAGGACCTAGTAGGCCTTAGCATTTGCTTAGTACATGCCTTACAAGTTACTTATGCAGGCATTAACATTGTATGTGTTAGTGCTAATAGATGTACCGACATTTCTTGCATTTCTGGTTCTGTTTGAATACATTCCAAGGTGGCATAGTGCATAGGCCTCATGCAAACCTGATGATGGGTGTGTCTGAGTTATGACAATGAGATTCTACATGAGACTCAACTGTTGTCTCTGTTCATGGAAATCTAGACACAACCTCTAGCGGCAACAAATATACTTTTCCTGGTGGGCTTGCATCTCACTATAGGGGATAATCATGGGGGCAGAGCCATCATGGAGGATCTGTCCTCTAAAGAGGTTTGTTGTTGTTGATCTTTTTTCCCTATCGTATATAGCAGGGCAGGCTTAGCATGGCTGAACTGACCTACAGTATTAAGGCTACTTCAGCAGTCTGAACACCACACACTGGTTCCAAAAGCTTCAGCTTTGCTCCTGGAATTACCCCAGTCTGGCTCATCATGTTACATTTAATAATAATAATGATGACAATAATACATTTACAATAATACATTTTAAAGGCTCCGCCTTTCAAGATACTCAAGGAGACTTTACAGTAGTAGGACAGTAAACAAAGTAAATCCAATGCAACCAATAGGCCTACATGTTAAAAGCATAGCAGCAAGTAAAGTTAACAGTTGAAAAGCACAGAGACAAATCATACAGAACAACTGCTTATTGATGTGGCTGGGAGACCAGTGAGGAAGGCATTGCATTACATTTACTACCACAACAAAAAAGCTACTTCCACCTTCCACCATAAAGTTCTGTTAAGTTGTTTATTAGGGGTGGGCATAGATTCTTTTTTTTTAATCTAGATTAATCTCACTGTAATTATGAAATTAATCTAGATTAATCTAGATCAATCTATATCAAAATGGCCCATTCAGAATAGGCACGCTAGCGAAATAATGACCAAAAAAAACCTTGGGGTTTCTTAAGATGGCGCTTTAGACCAGAGCTCATCTCTTTTTTCCAAAATGCATCTCATCTTCAAAAACTGTTTAGAATATGTTAGGAAGCATTTACGGTCATAATATACTGACATTTCAAAATGAACAGTGCTATATATTGTAAAGGCAAATACAGATAAATCTATGAAACATTTAGACTATTTAAACAAAATGACCTCAACAATTCAGTATTTCAGAGAGAGAGAGCGCGAGAGAGAGCGAGAGAGAGAGCGAGAGAGAGAGAGCGAGAGAGAGAGAGAGAGGAAAAAAAATGAATCTGCCACTGACCGTTAAAAAGGGCGGCGGCTCCTTTAGAGAGGGAGGAGCTGCGAAGCAGGTAGGCCTACAGCAAAGTCAGAGCCAGGTTACTAGATATCTAGAGCTAGTTCTAGACCCAAAGCACTGGCCCACATCGATTTGGCCTAAACCTGACAGTTGTTCTCTAAGTTAGAATGCCAGCGGAGTTACAACTCCAAATTAATTCAGTTTGCAAAAAAAAGTCAAGCGTGACGACCGCGAGGTTGGCTATATCAAGCGCAACAACCGAGAGGTGTAGGCCTATTACCTTCTGACATGAGTCGCAAATGCGCGATCATGACACAAACATTTAGCGAGAGTAGATATTGACAGTTTCAGTTTGACAATCTTCAAAATGTGTATCACACGGAATGTTTTGCAATTATGGCACAGGCAAGATTTCTGGAACAGGACTGTTGGTTGTGTTCCATGCAATGCATGAGGAAATGTAGGCTATGTCGGACTGGCACACAATAGGCCTAATGTCTGCTTCACCTCAAACAGCAACGTCTCTCTAGTCTACCACTTATGAAAAAGCACTAAAACAACACCTACCACGGTAGAGAGCATAATGTTTACAGCATGCAAACACTGTTCATATTTAGTAGGTCTGCTGAGCAACAGGTGGAGAGGCGAAGCGACTGGAGGGCAGTCTGAAAGCGTCTGTCCATCGAACGCTATGGTGACGTGCATCCCCAAAACCCCAAATCCATATTTTGAGAAAAGATTAACGTGCGATATTTTCTTTGTCGTGCGTTAAGTCTCACATTATCGCAGCACGTTAACGCCGATAACGGCCACCACTATTGTTTACGTAATTTTAGGCTTTTCAGGAATCCCATTCAGTATGCAGTTTTATAAAGCATTTCCTGTTGTTGTGTCTTCCTGTACGGTGCCTGCAAATTGACATTGGGATAAATATGAGAGGTCAGAGTGTCTTAAAATGGGTCTCTCTCAATAAGAAGCTAAGAATGATGGGTAAACACGATACAAAAGAATGCAAGGGGGTGCATAATGTACACACACACACACACACACACACACACACACACACACACACACACACACACACACACACACACACACACACACACACACACACACACACACACACACACACACACACACACACATTCTTGGATGCATTACTTTACTGTGACTTTGTTGTTATTTGTAACGAGCTAATGGAAATGACAATGAAATTCCATAGACTTATGCCGAAACTCAAACTACATCTTCACAGTCTCATGTCCATCAGCCTATTTAACCCATTTTAGCCTGGAGACACATATACGCTGCATTCAGGCTCTTGATATTTGAGGGTTTATTATTATTATTACTATTATTATTATTAGAGCTGGAAGAACACATTCTAATGCAAAATGAGGGTCCTAGCTTTTAAATGCAACTTGTTTCATGTTTTCATGTGCTTTGGAGGAGATATTTAGGATTTCATAGGCAGAGAGCATCCTTTCCCAAAAAGGGCTTAGGCTAAAATGGGTTAATTTGTAAAATCAGTGGCACAACAGCCCTGGTTGATGACTTGGATTACAAAGAACTTACTTGAGGCCACTGTATAGGAGGAGGTTGATATACTTGATGTTTGCGTACCTACATAAGGGCAAGTAGAAAGGTAGATTATATAACACTGTGTATCACAAGAGACCAATGACGTTCACGCAACAATGTCAGTTCCTTCTTAGCAATAAATACGTAGGTATGTGCAATATATATGAAGTTACTTACATCGGTTTCTCTTTCTCAATAGAATGAATCCAGTAGTGACTCCTGTCACACCTAGCACCAGTGACACTAGTGTAGATGGCACCATGGCCACTAAAGGCCCTTCTGGTTCATCCTCTATGGCAGACATGAACAAAATCTGTGAAATCATACACTCCTATTCCTACAACGTCACTGAAACCCTTTTAAAGACATCTTTTTTTCCCTTTTCAATTGTTCTTTTTAATCACAGTCTTGTAGACAAATAGATGTACCTAATCCAAAATCCAGTTTGTTGTCCAGGCTGAGGTGTTGGGCTGTGCAGGTGTAGTGATGCTGCTGTAGCTCCTCTGTGCTGACCTCCAGGCTCTTCCTCATCTGGTACGTCTCATCTCCATTAGGTAGCAGCTCCCCCCCAGTGATCTGGTGGTCAGGCACAGGCTGGCCGTCTCTGAGCAGGGTCAGGTTGATGTGACGGGGGTAGAAGCCAGTGGCCAGGCAGGTCACTCTGACCCCTCCAGAGTCTGGGAGTCTCTTCTGGAGGAGCCGAACTCTGGGCTTCACTGCAGTGGATGAGACGTCAAAAACCTTTACTATAAATTCATTTATCTGGGAGTATGTTTCACGATTACAATCGCAGCCTAAAGACAACCTGTCTTTCAGGAATGCCTCCTCATTCTGTCAGTACCCAGGTAGCCCCATTAGTAAATGCATTAATTGTTAACTGAAAGATACAGTTGGCTTAGCTCTTCTTCTCATATAATTTTGTTGTGCATTAAGGTGATTTTTCAGCGTTTTGATGCGGGTGGGGCTGTATATATTTGTAAGCATCCACTGTATGTGTTCTATTTGGTCAAATGGTGATGGCCATGTACTCTCATACTGAACTTCTTCCTGCTGCACACTGAAGGAAAGCCATCCATTTTCTTCCCCAATGAAAGCATCAAATGTTTTAAATACACCAGGGGTCCCATTGTTATGTTGCTGACAACCAGCCAACCTCTGCTCTACTTGTATTGCTACAGGGGGAACAAAAATGAAGACAATCATACAGTCAGATTGACTATATAACATTGTTAATTACAATTCGTTGCCATTGCCATTGCCATAGCCATCTGGCTAAAAGAAATTGTGCAGCTATGCAATGTAAGGGCAACACGCACATGCACAAACTATGGGATTGTAGGGAGCAAGCTTCACTCAGAGTTCATTAATTATAACCAGACTGCCTGTGCAGTCGCCTTCGACTGCTTAAGGTATATCCCCGAAACGCGACGCTTCCAGTCCCCCATCATTCCTACCACTCCCGTCCACCATTTCGTAAACGTATATGATACATACAGACGTGACATGACGTGCATAGGCTTAAAACCAAACGACTATTGTGAAAATGAAGCAAAAAATGGGGCAAATGGTAATACTGTTTTAATGGTTCAGTGGATATACCACATTAGGTACAGTGTAATAACCAGTGTAACAATATTTAATACAATGTAATACCAGTGTAACACCGCCATTTTTTTACATCATGTGTTTGTGCTCAAGTGGTATTACATGGTATTGCATATTGTTACACTGGTATTACACTGTACCTGATATTGCTTATTGTTACACTGGTATTACACTAGTATTACATGGTATTAAATATTGTTACATTGGTTATTACACTGTACCTAATATGGTAGATTCACTGAAATGGTGAACCATTAAAATAAGGTGTTACCGGGCAAATCAATCCACCCAGTCAGAAGTTACGGGCCAAATGAAAATTCCGCCATTTTGAAAGTGTTGTCTTCCAAACTCGAATCTGGGACAAATCCATCCACCCGGTCAGTAGTTATGGGCCAAACAATAATTCGGCCATCTTAAATTCAGCCATCTTGAAAGTGTTGTCCTCCAAACTCGAATCAATTCATGAACCTACCCTAGAGCATTCACACACCAAATCTGGGACAAATCCATCCACCCGGTCAGAAGTTATGGACCAAACAAAAATTCGGCCATCTTGAATTCAGCCATCTTGAAAGTGTTGACCTCCCAACTCAAAGCAGTTCATGAACCTACCCTAGAGCATTCACACACCAAATCTGGGACAAATCCATCCACCCGGTCAGAAGTTAAGGACCAAACAAAAATTCGGCCATCTTGAATTCAGCCATCTTGAAAGTGTTGACCTCCAAACTCGAATCAGTTCATGAACCTGCCCTAGAGCATTCACCCCAAAAATCTGGGACAAATCCAAACATCCGTTCAAAAGTTATCGCGTTAACACGAAAGACCTTACGCGGCGGCGGACGCGGACGCTGCGGCGGCGGCGGCGCACGCAAAACCATTACATCCCCGACGCTCCGCGTTTCGGGGATATAATTATAAGTATACTTCGAGGGTGCTGACCCAAATGAAAACTTTAAATGAAACAAAAGAGCGGCGCACCTTGCATCAAGTGTCTTTTATTTGCACAATTGAGTCTTTTCTTTGATGCAAGGTGCACCCCTCTTTTTTTGAAATCTACAGAATTACCATGAGTGCTGTTGAGTAGATGTCTAAAGAAGAAAACTCTTTCCTTCATGTTTTGGTGCTGCTCTCCAAAAATGTGTTTAGCGTCCTGCTGCTCTTCGTGGCCGTGTTTGGATTGCAATGTTCTATCGATCAGCTTCCCCACATCAGAGTCATAGTAAAACAGCTGGATGTCGTCCAGCATGACCACCACACTGAATTCTGGGAAAGGTGTGTCTCCGATGATGAGTGTTGAAAGACCCCAGATCGAGTGAGATCCTGAGAGGAAGGTTGCACTGATCTTATTTATTGTACTTAGTAAATGCCACGATACTGCTGTATTTGGCCTGTCATGTAGGTTTACTGAAAGGGAAACATGTATTCCTGTAGGTACTAGGCCCTATACACCTCATACTGTATTATGACATGGAACTTTGGGACATGATTGAAGAACCATTGATCAGAGCTTTGTTCATGTCTACGTATGGAAGGGCTTTCTATAACGATTAGAGGAAAGCGTTTAGACCTACTACATGACGGCTGTGTCAGGTTCTAGTATGGACCCGACTTACATGTAATTTGCAAACGCGTCCCACCTCAACGCGGAATGCATTCTCTTTTTTTTGCAATTGCGTGAAATAAATACGCTTTTGCATGAGGACAGTCTGAAAACCCTCACATGCAGACAAAGAGAGAAATCAAACTTCAACAACAGATTTCATCACACTTTGGAGCCACACTGCTGTCCCAAGAAATTATTCCTTAAAAAATCAGTCATGGAATGTTATTATTTAATTTTTCCTAAAGCTATACGGCAGGCTAACATATACATTTTTCTTTTTGCAGAACATGACTGATGTTACAGTATTCAAACAAAATTAGGAAAGAACCTTACCTGTTTTCGCCATCATTAACATGTGGAATGACAAGCCAAATGTCTGTAGTCTCAACATGGTGTATACTGTATTGGTATAGGCCTAGTTTTTATAATTGTTGTTTCCAGTGACCGCTATACACAAAAATGTGCCTACAGTTACGGTCAGTGCTACCTGTACTATGTGACACAAATTCTCCACCTTGACTTGCTGAACAGCACTGCCCATGTTTTCAAAAGGGGATAGGCTACATTTGGTGATACAAAAGGCGATAGTAGTAGCTAGCCTACATATGTAAGAAGAATTACAAAAACAAAAGATTGAACACCAAAAGTATAAAAGTTTCTGAGCCTCTGGAGTCAATGTCATACAATACATACATGCTATGGGAATGCCCTGGGTTAGACGTTAAAGTTGGCCTATACTGTTACTGAAAGAGAATACATCGATAAAAATAACTGCTTTGGTGCAAAGGCCGTGTGGTTGCAAGGTGATAACTATTGTGTTGGTTTCACAATGCCCTATCAACCATCCATTATTTATATTTCCCTTTCTTATACTTGAACTCTGGCACAGTTTACTGACTATAGTGTGTCATTGCATTGCTGTATTATACACTGCTGCTGCCTTCTTGTGACTTAAATGTATCACTGCAGGCCAAGGTTCTCGCCAGACTCAAAAATAATAGAGCAGTCAAACCTGCACAACAGTAACTAATTAATATTATATAACATACAAGAATGAACTTCTTTGTTATGAATATTTTTTTAATTAATAGAATAACTCACTCATAAACACCACTCATCTTGTTGCACGTTCCTTAGCTCTTCCTATAAAAAAGGGAACACATTGTGAAGTAACCAATATAACCTTTTCCTTTTGGATTCATTTTAGTATTTGTGTGTGCTAATATGTAGTAAATTCATCAGCATACAGTACATGTTGAAAAGCTTTAGCTGCCTTTCACATTCTGTTCATATGCACCTCTGAGGAGAGTTTACCCACTAATAGATCATTTTCACTCACATTGGGCACATTTTAGGCACATTGGAGCTACCATTTACCTTTGATGGAAATGACTGAAATGTAAGTATTAAGTCTGAACATGTACCATTCCCATACATATATAAATAGATATTGAGTACGTCCCAAAATTTTTATTCTTGCCCACTCCAATATGACTGAAGTTTGTCACCTCTGCAGTAGCCTCTTACTGCAGATGGGGTCGTCGCGGGCCTATTCACTATTTGCTGAAAAGACTCAAGTCAAGTTCAAGTCAAGTTCAAGTTTATTTAGCCATATCAACAGTATACAAATACAGTTGTTAGGAATGTTGCTTGGTGTGCTCACACAACAACACAACAAAAGACACAGAACGGGGGTGGTATGAAAGAAAAAACAGGGGGGTACACAAATAAATAAACAGGGAATGGCATACAAAACATTGGAGACATAGAAAAGTGCAATGTAATATTTAAAGTGCATGGTATGTACAGAACAGTAGTAGCATTGTGCAAAGTAACAAAGGAGGTAGGAAGGCCAGGTAGTGGAGTAGCTGTAAAGTGCTAGTGCGTATTTAAGTGTCGGATGGCTTGTGGGTAGGTACTGTCCCTAGAGCGTGTGGTTTTGCTTGGGATGCTGCGGTACCTTTTCCCTGAAGGCAATAGTGTGAATAGGTGGTGTGCTGGGTGTGTAGGGTCAGAGGTGATGTTTTTGGCTTTCCTAGCAAGTCTGGTGTTGTAGAGTGAGGCTAAAGTGGGAAGACTGCGGCCAATGATTTTGGAGGCCCTGCGTACCACCCTCTCCAGATGTTGCTTTTCTTGGCTGGTGGAGCTACCATACCAGACCAAGATGGAGAAGGTGAGCACGCTTTCGATGGTGGCACTGTAAAAATGGATCATGCCTGCTTGGCTGACTCCAAATTTCCTCAGTTGTCGGAGGAAGTATAATCTTTGTTGGGCTTTTGAAATGATGAGACTGGTGTTCAGATTCCATGACAGGGACTGATGGATGGTGGTGCCTAGGAAACGGAAGGAGTCTACCCACTCCACTACCTGGCCATTAATGCAGATGGGGGTGTGCTGGCCTGCGCTTTTTCTGAAATCCACTATGAGTTCTTTAGTTTTGGATATGTTGAGAGTGAGATTGTTTACTGTGCACCACTGCACTAGATGTTCGACCTCATCGCGGTATGATGTTTCGTCTTTGTCGCGTATGAGGCCTATTACAGTGGTGTCGTCAGCAAATTTCAGGAGTTTGACAGATGGGGAGTTGGATGTACAGCTACAACATCATAACATCATAACATCATAACAACATTGCTATAACAGTGCCGAGAGCCTTAACAGATTAAGACATAGAGTAACAGAGTAAGACATAGACATTACAATTTTGGCGACAGTAAGGTTATAACACAGGTGCTGCACCAAGGGGTTAAGGCAAAAAGCATGACTACTTGTCAAATCCACATAGTCTGGGCTATATTGTCATATGAGCCATGACTGCGTCTAGTGATCATAATACAACATTAAAACATAAAACCACTTAATATTGACCCAACCTAATATTTCAATCTTTATGTCATTCAGAGCAACAACGCCTCACAGCTACATCACTCTCTTTTGAACGCAGAAAGTTTCTTTTTATTATAATTACAGAGAACAGAAGGTCATTCAGATTTAAAGAGGCCAGAACAGTGATTCTCAAAGTGTGGTCCGGGGACCACTGGTGGTCTGCAACAGAGTTCAGGTTGTCCGCGAGGGGTTTTCTACTTTTCCAAGACAAGCTAGCAATAGGTTATACTTATGCCATTATTTCAAAGCCATGGATAGCTGTCCACCACAACAAGACAGGATTGTAATGTGAATTAAAAAATAAGTGATCTGCATCGAAATCAGCTGTGTCAAATTAGCACCCGTCAACTGTTGATTCAGTTTCTGATTCATATTCAGTCCCTGATCATTTTTGGGGAGGCAACGTGGTCCTTGGCCTGATAAAGTTTGAGGAACACTGCCATAGACAAACAAAGCTGCACAGCTGCACACTACCACACCCTGGGTGACTACTGTACATACACACTTGATACTGACAAAGTATAGCTCCACTGACTCACATGACTGAGAACACATACAATATTGTATGTGTGTGTTCAGGGCCTGGGAAGAGCAGTCAACCCATGAACAGAATGTGAAAGGCAGTGCAGTGATTATTTCAGATTGTTAGAACACTTCAACATTAGCCTGGGAACACCCATACTGCCTGAGTTCAGGTGGTCCGCGAGGGTTGTGATGAGATAAAGGGGGCATTGGGTGAGGTCAAGGGGGTTTGTTTCAAAAATATAAAAATAAAAAAAGTTGAGAAGCACTGCACTATATGCTGCTTCAAGGGAAACCTTTTTGAGGAGGGGCGCCCCTGAAGCACAAGACTGGAGGCCGAGGGAAACGACTGGGAAAACAACTTGCCCTGCAGGTCGTGTTCAACTGCTGCAACATTTTGCTACCATTTCCTGGTTGAACAACTTGTTTGCCCTATAGGCTACACATGTTTTTGATATTTCATTTTTCATCTTAAACACACAGTTGGAACATAACAGACACTGAAATACAATTTCTTTGAATCCACTTTGCTATAACTTACCCTGTGTTTCATGTTTATCAGTGGATATGTTGTAACTCCTTACCTCAAGTAAAAATGAAAGGTGGATGAGTGTTTATGTAAAAACATTAGAGTGATGCGGTAAAACAGGTTGAGCTGCTGTCATTGAATATTCACACACTGAGCCAGACAGACGCAAGCAACATGACTGCCCTCTCATGCTCTGTTTGGCCATAGTATAGCAAAAGGTTCAGCATAGAAAAATGCCCACCCCATTTCTGTTGAAGGAAACGTGTTGCAAACATTCTTGAGCACCACCACTGTCGCCTGATTGACCACACCCACATCTATCACACCTGGTCCAACCTTCTTCCCCCCGACTGAGAACAAGAACAATTTGATTGGCCGATCCCAATCTGGACTCCTCCTCAGTGTTCTGAGGGAGCCATGAGGAAGTCAGCTGTCACTCTGCTGCTGCTTCTCAGAGTGTGCACTTGTGTAACGGAGAGTTTCAAAATGGCGTCAGCGTCTTCTCAGGAGGAGTCATTCACCTGCCCAGTCTGTCTGGAGCTGTTGAGGGATCCAGTGACTATTCCCTGTGGACATAATTTTTGTATGAGGTGCATTAATGGCTGCTGGGATCAGGAGGATCTGAAAAGAAGATACAGTTGCCCCCTCTGCAAGTACACCTTCGATTCCAGGCCTGTACTCCATAAAAACCCTTTGATTGCTGAAATGGTGGAGGAGTTCAGGAAGACCAACATCCAAGCTGCAGCCCCTGGTCATTGTTATGCTGCACCTGGAGATGTGGCATGCGACGTCTGTACAGGTAGAAAACATAAAGCTGTTAAGTCCTGTCTGGAGTGTCTGCTGTCGTACTGTGACTCTCATTTAAAAGTTCACAACGAATTAGTCGGCAGAAACCACACCATTATCGATGCCACAGGCCAACTACAGGAGAGGATCTGCAGTAGTCATAAGAAGGTTTTTGAAATATTCTGTCGCACCGACCAGAGTTGCATCTGCTATCTGTGCACGATGGACGATCATAAAGGCCACGACACAATCACAGCGAAGGCAGAGTGGAGTCATAAAAAGGTAAGAGAGGATCTGTAGGCATACAGCTTAGTGTACCTTTTCATAGGTCTGACACACCTGTTTTTATAGCCTACTACTAAATAATGAAGAAAATGTACACTTTTGCTGGCTTCTTTTCTCAGATGAAGCACCAACAAGTAAAGGTCCAATGTCTATAGTCTGTTAAACATTGACAGGCCAACTTCATGGTGAAGCCGGCTAGGCTACTACATCATATGTTACCATGTCACTTACAAGTCAGTTTTTCAGTTTGGCTCATGTTTAACCCGCTAATACATGGCGTTATAAATGTGCTGTTACTAGAATGGCAACCCAAGTTGTAGTGCATTACTAAAGGCCCTGATTATGTCATAGTAGTGTAGTATTATGGTAGTTAACTTTTCAGTGACTATTACAATGTTCCACTGGTGGAACGGCTTGCATTATGAGGCTGCAGTGTAGTATTAACATTAATACCACAGTAAGCTACATACAGTTTCTTTATCAGCATTTTATTACAGCTGAACTGAGGTTGCATTGATTCACTGCTTCTGTAATGAAAAACGTAACACAGAAAAATACGATCTAATTAAACAGTTTGCCCTGTAGGACATCTAGAGATGTGATGATTTGAAATCAATTTACAATTCATACTCTGGTATTGTGATTCCTGATGGTCCAGGAGGAGTTGGGGCAGAGCCAGAGGAGATGCCAGCAGATAATCCAGTTGAAGGAGAAGGAGCTGCAGGAGCTGAGGAAGGCTGTGGAGACTCTCAAGGTGAGAACTGACCAGAGGAGAAGACGCTGTGTGTGCGTGCCTGCGTGCGTGCTTGCATGTAACAATCTACAGCAGAGATAGTAAGATATGATGAGCTGTGACACTCGCCTTTGCCTGTACTGTGTGTGTGTGTCTGTGTCTGTGTCTGTGTCTGTGTTCTATCAGTCTGGTGCACAGACAGCAGTGGAGGAGAGTAAGAACTCCATTGAGAGAAGGTGCTCTGAGGTGACAGAGCTGATCAGAGCTCAGGAGAAGGATGAGGTGAGTCCAGCTGAAGGACTCCTGAAGCGACTGGAGCAGGAGATTGCTGAGCTGAAGAGGACAAATGCTGAGATGAAGCTGCTTTCACATACACAGGATCCCATTCATTTCCTCAAGGTAGACAGCATTACTTAATAGAGTGTCCAAAACATAGCTACACACAGTGGCAGTGCAGCCCTGTTAATTACAGTTCAAGGCCTCATGTCAGTAGCTCTCCCTCACTATGTTGTGTGTGTGTGTGTGTATGTGTGTGTGTGTGTGTGTGTGTGTGTGTGTGTGTGTGTGTGTGTGTGTGTGTGTGTGTGTGTGTGTGTGTGTGTGTGTTTTGTGTGCGTTTCTCTGTGTAGAATATTGTGTCCATCAATGCGAGGCCTTACAGCACAATTTCAACCAACGTGACCTTCAGCCAAAACTTCTCCTTGGAGCCCCTGAAGAAATCTGTGTCTGCACTGAAGATGCAGCTGGAGGAGAAATTAGAATCAGTCTTCATGCAGGAAATAGTCAAGATATCTGCAGCAGGTTGGACAAACATATGAATCACAACCAATATCTTCAATTAGCTTTTTAAAGTGAAACATGACTCAATGGATTGTTTTGCTCTTTTTATCTTGAAGCTGTGAAGAACATTCAGATCATCGAGAGCATACAGCGTGAGTTTTCAACACACACACACACACAGACACACACACTCGCATACGCTCTCACGTGCGCTCGCACACACACACACACACATGTGCGCGCGCATGCACACACACACACACACACACACACACACACACACACACACAGAAAATGGACCGGATGTCTACGTCTATGTGTGTGTTATTTATGTAACATATTTTTTTGTATGCAAATGTCTTGATCGTTATGGGTTTAAGGTGATATCTATCATTTGCCTGGTCGTTGAGTCTCACTGATCTTATTGATCTTACTGGTCTTACTAATTATAACTTTCACCAGTAACACACAAAGGCATTTGGTATGCTGGTTACCGAGCAGCACAAAATCATTTTATAGACACTGGTTAAGCCCTGGTCTGATTGATTGTCGTTTTGACCAACAGCCTACAAAGGCATTTTATAGACATTGGTAAGTTGATGCCTCGTCCTCCGAAGCCATTGGATGTGAGATGCATGTGGGTGAATGTGTGTCTCTGTGTTGGTCTGCAGATACTGATCCTGAACTCCCAGTCAGAAGAACAAGCAGCAAGCAGGGCCTGCAACCACTTAGTAAGTCATTGAGCAGTGGGGGAATGGTGAGGGTGGGGGTTAGGTGGTGTTGAGGAGTATGACTGCAGCGGAATGAAAACACTCTAGAGATGCCACCAGGATGTGTGTTTGTGTGTGTGCGTGTGCGTGTGCGTGTGTGCATGCGTGTTTGTGTGTGTGTGTGTGTGTGCGTGTGCGTGTGCGTGTGTGTGTGCGTGTTTGTGCATGCGTGCGTGCGTGCGTGCGTGTGTGCGTGCGTGCGTGCGTGTCTGTGCGCGCATACGTGTGTGTTTGGAGGGAGAGGGGTGGTGGAGACTGGAGGTGCAGCTGTGTGTGGTAACTCAGTGAACTCAGACAGCAGTCATAGCTACTGTATGGGCCAACTAGTGGTATCAGGGGGTTAGATGGGCAGCCCTGCTTCCTATAGGTGAACTATTCCACATCAAAGGTAACTACTGACACCCTAGTGGCTAACAAGGTAGCACATACATATGATACTGTAAAATTCACAGGATTTCTCCCCCCCCCCCCCCCCCCCCCCCCCCCACACACACACACACACACACACACACACTTTATTGCAAAGGCGGCCACCTTGACAAGAAACATCTACCACCTTGACTAGGCCCCTGAAAAGATATTTTTTTAAAAAATCATGTTGTTAATGTAATTTCTAAAGGTGCTTAGTCAAAAAATACACTTTTAACGCCCCGCCACCTTGACTAATTAACAGTGTGTATCCCCATTATACCTTGTCTGTTTCACAGGAGATGCTGCCCTGTAAGGTGAAGGACATTGCAGTTATAGATTATAGATTAGATTATAGATTATAGACTGTAGAGTGCACCCCATCGTAACTTGTCTGTTTCACAGGAGATGCTGCCCTGTAAGATGTCTTAAGCTGGAGACTCCGTTGTGTGACTGTATCCTGTGATCTCGACTGCTCCATTGTTTTGTGGTGAACATATTGTGGTGTTCATTCACTTATTAAGACCAGGGCTTTGAACAGGTTCAAGGAACAAAAACGAAAACCAGGAACTTTTTGTATTTTACAGGGAACAGAAATGAACCGGAAACTTTATTATTTTTTTATGTTCTGGAACGGGAACACATATTTAAAAATGATGGTAACCGGTTAATACCGGTTAATACCGTTCCTCAAACAACAAAAAAAGTAATTATTTTCCTGCGCACGTTACCATGAGGCTGAGGTTCACGTCCTGTGCGACATCAGACATTCTCTGACTGAATGGAGAGAGAGCTGTGGATTACAAAGTCTCCACTCCACATCTTAAACTAGAATGGGCACTCGGTAGAGCGCAAACCTTCGCCTACGCCACTTATTTTTTTCTGGCCATCTTCAAAATGTGGGGCATAACATTCTCCAAATTTTGGTGTTAGTTTCATTTAAATCGGACCGGAATATCGTAATATTACATTTTTGGCCCAGTCTTGACCTCTTATTCAATTCAGCATGCACACGTTCTTCTGGCATATAGTGCTTGGCAAAGAAAAACGTTTTTGACCTTTTTGTGACCTTGACCTTGACCTTTGACCCAATCACTCCCAAAAAGTAATCGGTTGTTCCTTGGGTCATGACCAATCATCCCACTAAATGTCATAAAAATCGGCTCAATTTACGTTTTGACCTTTTCGTGACCTTGACCTTGACCTTTGACCCAATCACTCCCAAAAAGTAATTGATTGTTCCCTGGGTCATGACCAATCATCCCACTAAATTTCATAAAAATCGGCTCAATTTATGTTTTTGACCTTTTCGTGACCTTGGCCTGGACCTTTGACCTTTGACCCAATCACTCCCAAAAACTAATCGATTGTTCCTTGGGTCATGGCCAATCATCCCACTAAATTTCATAAAAATCGGCTCAGTTCTTTCTGAGTTTGACCTTTTTGTGACCTTGACCTTGACCTTTGACCCAATCACTCCCAAAAAGTAATCGATTGTTCCTTGGGTCATGACCAATCATCCCACTAAATTTCATAAAAATCGGCTCAGTTCTGACTGAGTTATACGAAGTACAAACAAACATTTTGACCTTGACCTTTGACCTTTGATCCAATCACTCCCAAAAACTAATCGATTGTTCCTTGGGTCATGACCAATCATCCCACCAAATTTCATAAAAATCGGCTCAGTTCTGACTGAGTTATACGAAGTACATACAAACAAACAAACAAACAAACAAACAAACAAACAAACAAACATATTCACAAATAAATAAATAAATACACAGCGGTCAAAACATAACCTTCGCCGACTTTGTCTTGGCGAAGGTAATAAGAGAAACCACTGTCATACAAAAGGACAGAGTTTCCATTGCATCATTGTAAGACATTGCAGAGAAGCGCGTGTAAAGCACACAGAGATTGTTCTACGTTATTGGGCATCCATGGCCGCTTCAAATCACAAACTCACATTGTCCATCATAGCGCTCCCTGTGACCCAAGTCAGGGTGGAGCGCACATTTTCATCAATGAGGTTTATTCTCCGCTTCTCAAGACGGAAGTGCAAATGAGCCAAACAGTTTATTCAAGTGGATGAAATGAATATCCTCCAGAATTTTGTCATTCAGGGACGACCTAATTAAAGTCAGTTAGGCCTATGGGGTGTAATCAGCTGACAGGAACGAAATGAACCGTCAATTTATTGGTTGAACGCATAACCAGAAATGTTATAATTCCATTTCTGTTCGGAACGGAACGTTTGGGAAAAAAACTGTTCAAAGCCCTGATTAAGACCAATGTGATGTTTTCTTTTT
>NC_085859.1:10337814-10360314 GCF_034702125.1 Engraulis encrasicolus
CCAGCTCATATGAGGACCACCATGTGGTTACAAGTAGCCCCAGCTCATATGAGGACCATGTAGTTACATACAAGTAGCCCCAGCTCATATGAGGACCACCATGTGGTTACATACAAGTAGCCCCAGCTCATATGAGGACCACCATGTGGTTACATACAAGTAGCCCCAGCTCATATGAGGACCATGTGGTTACATACAAGTAGCCCCAGCTCATATGAGGACCATGTGGTTACATACAAGTAGCCCCAGCTCATATGAGGACCACCATGTGATTACATACAAGTAGCCCCAGCTCATATGAGGACCACCATGTAGTTACATACAAGTAGCCCCAGCTCATATGAGGACCACCATGTGGTTACATACAAGTAGCCCCAGCTCATATGAGGACCACCATGTAGTTACATACAAGTAGCCCCAGCTCATATGAGGACCATGTGGTTACAAGTAGCCCCAGCTCATATGAGGACCATGTGATTACATACAAGTAGCCCCAGCTCATATGAGAACCATCATGTAGTTACATACAAGTAGTCCCAGCTCATATGAGGACCATCTTGTATACAAGTAGCCCCAACTCATCCCCACCATGTTGTTACATGTAGTCCCATCCCATGTAGTGACACTTTCAGCTATTGTGGTGCCGTGACGATGACAATGGATGATTATGGACATGAAACTCACAGTATTACTTAAATTAAGAGACCACATGCAGTACAGCAGAGTCCCATGTTGGACACCAGTGACACACCAACCTGCATGTCCACCGCCATCTTGTCGGTCTCCATCTGGAACGATCCATGACGTGTCTTCCTGTTAATTATCATGTCATGGGATCAAACATTACGGCAACATGGAAGGACCATTTCTAAATAATAAAAAATGTAATGGGCAGGTTTTTATGGAGGTCACGTTGTTGAAGGGGATATCACATGAAAACTTTGACAAGTGCCTGAAAGAGGTGAGTTGAGCACTATGGTTGTCAACTACGCATGTTGGAGAGTAACAGAGAGATTCTAGAATATATCTCAGAGAGTAATACGGCATCACAGAAGGGACATTTTGAGGAACCGGAATGTGACGGGCAGGTAGGTGTCATAATTTGGGAATTGCTTGGAAACAGTTGATTTGTGTGCTATGGTTGTGGATCACTGCATGTTGGTGAGATAATAATATTGGTGACAGTATGCCTCATACAGTATTATGCTGCTAAACTGATGACATGTGATGTCACGGGTTTGAGACTGGGTCTAGACCAGTGTTTCTCAAACTTTTTCAGACCGAGGACCACTTTGTCCCCCCCAAAAATGATCAGGGACCACCTGTCAACTGAATTGGCTGTTGACGGGTGATAATTTGTCACTGCTAATTTTGATGCAGATCTCTTACTTTTTATTCACATTATAAGCATGTCTCATTGTGTTGAAAACATGAAAATGTTACAAATGTAGCCACGGACCACCTGAGCTCTGTCGTGGACCACTAGTGGTCCCCGGACCACACTTTGAGAAACACTGGTCCTAGACTGCACTGTGCAGGAAGACCTTGGTTACATTTAGAATTCACCAGCAGAGGATTTCATCAACAGAACCATACTTTTCTAATGTTTGACTTATTATATAGTAATAATAAAACATTTCTTACCCATGTACAAATAGTGGTTCATTAAGTGTTCAAGATTAGTTCAAGTGCTACAAAAAGCGTTCACTATTATAAATTGTTACCAATTTCACCATTGGAAGAGGCAGTAATGATACCTAGCATGCACAAGGCCCTGTAGCTTAAAGGGGTAGGGGGGTGCACACAACACACACACGCTCACGCACACAGAACGATACAGCTGGTTAGGCTTAGTTCCCATTGGTGGGCATTAGTCTATTTTATTTCTCAATACTAGGTAGGTGGCAGACTTATGATGGGAGGCTTATGGNGAGGTCAAGGGNGCATTGGGAGGCTTATGATGAGGTCAAGGGGGCATTTGTTCTTTCTTGTGAGGAGGGGCACTCCTGAAACATGTCTGGAGACTGCAGTGGGGTTCCTGATTTAAGAACTTGCTTGGTGTCACAATGTAGCAAAACGTTCCTCAAGAGGCCTTCTGGTATGTTTGCTACCATTTGGTGGGCATGTTGGACCAATTCTCCAATCGTGATGATGTTTTCCCAGCACAGAGAATCTCCCTCTCAGCTGTCATATGTGGACTCATGACTTGTGAACACAACCAGAGAAAATTGAATATTGTACGAGAACGGTCACTAGCTGGTGGCCAGGAGTGGCACTGCAGCTATGTTATTGCAGCCAAGTAAATAATGGGTCCCAATGGGGATGTATGCTTCTTATAATTGTATCTGCCCGTGTATTTTTCCCCTGGAAATAATGAAGTTGCGTTCGATAGATAGGAGTAAGTGAAAGCATTTGCCGACATGTTTGCATCTTGTCAAGTGTTAGATTCGTGAAAATGACCCTTAGGCCTGTTTAAACTATAGCAATGACATAACACGTGACAATCGACTTTACGGCACTTGGCCATTTGTTTTGTAGTTTTGTAGTTTTCAGTCTGACTTCAGATGGCGATGTGTTTAAGTTATGTTGTTATTGTTGCGGACATCTGTTATTGCATGTAAGGTGGTGGAAAAGCGGTAAGTGTTACCGTAATGGGGTAAAGGAAATGACAGCACTCATCCCTAAGAATTTGGGCACCTTCAATTAACATGTTGGACGGTGGTGGTGGAGGGGGGTTTGAGTTGTGTGACCGTAGATGTCTCTGCAAGGATCAGTCAGAGTACGTCTCTTGTCAGCTCGGGTCGTGAATAGTCGCAGAGATTCCTCAGCCAGCATGTATTAGCCGAATGCTAGCGTGTTGCAGGACAAAACTAACAAGTCTTTGGGAGAACGAAGTCATGTCAGGAACCTTTAACTTCACTTCTAATACAACTTCCATGATAAGGTACAGAATGTGCACACATCTTTACAAACCAGAGAACAGAACCGTCACAAATCCCTGCTGAGCCATTTAGCCCAATAGGCTCCCATTCATCTTTCACTTGGCTGCGTTCGCCAACGGGGCTATAATGGGAGTCAATGGTAGATACCTTTCTCAAAGCTTAGAGATTCTCTGACACAACAGTGTGATCAGCCCCAGACCACTGTCACCTGATGGACACCTGATCCACCTAGTCCTACCTTCCTCCCCCTGATAACAAGAACCATTCTGATTCCGATTCCAAATCACACCCACCCTGGGCTCCTCCTTAATGTTCTGACACTTCTCATTGGCCCATCCCCTAACCCCTGCCTCCTTGTGTTCTGAGGAAGTTAGAATCTAACTTAGATGTCACTCTGCTGCTGTTTCTCACAGTGTGCACTTGTTGTTTGGAAGAGTGAAGAATGGCGTCAGTGTCTTCACAAGAGGAGTACTTCAAATGTCCAGTCTGTCTGGCGCAGTTGAGAGATCCGGTGACAACTGCCTGTGGACATAATTTCTGTATGAAGTGTATTAATCATAGCTGGGACCAGGAGGATCGGAAAAGAAAGTATAGCTGTCCCTTCTGCAAGCACACCTTCGACTCCAGGCCTATCCTCCATAAAAATCCTCTGATTGCTGACATGATGGAGATGTTCAGGAAGACCGACATCCAAGGTGCTGCTTCTGCTCCCTATGCTGGACCTGGAGATGTGGCATGTGACATCTGCTCTGAGAGAAAACTCAAAGCTGTCAAGTCCTGTCTGGAGTGTCTGAAGTCGTACTGTGAAACTCACCTAAAGTCTCACCATGAATTTAAAGATGGAAACCACACCATAATCGATGCCACCGGCCAGCTACAGGAGAGGATTTGCCCCCGTCATAAGAAGGTTTTTGAAATATTCTGCCGCACGGACCAGAGTTGCATCTGCTATCTGTGTACGATGGACGATCATAAAGGCCATGACAGCATCACGGCTGCAGCAGAGTGGAGTCATAAAAAGGTAAGACCGACCTGCTATTACAGCATATTTGGAATTTCATTTTTCATCTTCCACACAGTTTCAACAGAATCAGACATTGAAAGACAGATTGTTCAAGTCTACCCAACCTTTATCTGGCTGCAATGTTTTACAGTGCACCTCACCCCGGCTAAAAAAATAAAAGGTAGATGAGTGTGTATGGAAAAAATATTAGAGCAATGTGGAAAAAACGGTTGTGCTGCTGTCATTGAATAATCACACTGAGGCACACACAACATGGTTGCCCTCTCTATTCCCAGACATGTTGGTCAAGTAGTGTATTTAGTTTATTAATTGCTGTAGTTTATGCACAAGTTATGCCATCTCATTGAAGAGGTGAATTGCAGTTTAAATGTATCCATT
This sequence comes from Engraulis encrasicolus, assembly GCF_034702125.1. Taxonomy (NCBI): domain Eukaryota; kingdom Metazoa; phylum Chordata; class Actinopteri; order Clupeiformes; family Engraulidae; genus Engraulis; species Engraulis encrasicolus. The sequence goes on from NC_085859.1 coordinate 10,342,159, forward strand.
TAATGTATTTATTTAAGTGAAGAGGTACCAAGATGAAGTTTATTAGACAAAAGGTCCAATGTCTACATTCTGTAAAACATTGACAGGCCAACTTCAGGGTGTAGCCGCAACGACTTGTCAGAAATTCCTGCCACTTACAGGCTCTGAGCACTTTTGCTGACGTCGTTTAACATTAAAACTACAGCCTGTTGTTTCTTCACATTTTCAATATGTCACAGCCGAACTAAGGGCTTATTGTTTAAAGTGATACTCAGTGATACCCCAATGTGGAAAATCTTAAGATAATGATTGAAACTCAATATGGTTTTATTCCTGATGTTCCAGGAGGGGTTGGGACAGAGCCAGAGGAGATGCCAGCAGATAATCCAGTTGAAGGAGAAGGAGCTGCAGGAGCTGAGGAAGGCTGTGGAGACTCTCAAGGTGAGAACTGAAGAGAAGAGCATCTGCAGCAGATTTATGGTTATGCAATGAGATAGTAGTTGTGCTGAGCTGTGACAAGCATGGCTGTGTGTGTGTGTGTGTGTGTGTGTGTGTGTGTGTGTGTGTGTGTGTGTGTGTGTGTGTGTGTGTGTGTGTGTGTGTGTGTGTGTGTGTGTGTGTGTGTGTGTGTGTGTGTGTGTGTGCGTGTGTGTGTGCCCTATCAGTCTGGTGCACAGACAGCAGTGGAGGAGAGTGAGAGGATGTTTACTGAGATGATCCGCTCCGTTGAGAGAAGGCGCTCTGAGGTGACAAAGCTGATCAGAGCTCAGGAGAAGGCTGAGGTGAGTCGTACTGAAGGACTCCTGAAGCGACTGGAGCAGGAGATTGCTGAGCTGAAGAGGACAGATGCTGAGATGAAGCAGCTCTCACTGACTCAGGATCCAATCTACTTCCTCAAGGTAGAAACAACTTGGTACACTTTAAAATGTGAATGCAATCAGTCCAGTGTGTTAAACTTGTATTTATCTTCATAATGAAAATATGGTGAACCAATAACCTTTAATATTGATAATACTAACCATACCCATTCTGAATTACAACCTGAAATGAAAGTGGTAGGGATTGGAAATTATACTTACATATTTTTCTTCTGCCAATGGTTTCTGTGCAGAGCATGGTGTCCATCCCTGGTGATCAATACAGTGCTGTGACCAGAAGGACCTTCAGCCAAAGCCACTTCTTTGAGCCCCTGAAGAAATCTGTGTCTGCACTGCAGATGCAGCTGGAGGAGAAATTAGAGTCAGTCTTCAAGCAGGAAATAGTGAAGATATCTGCAGCAGGTTGGGCAAACATGGACTTGACACACATTCACACACACATTCAACAGGTTATCACATTCAGCATGCCTATTTAACAGGTGTGCATTACTTATTACTCACAACAATGTTCTTCTTTATCTCAAAACAGCAACTAAAGCACAGATCACAACATGTGAGTTACCTTTGTAAGCCTGTGTGTGTGAGTGTGAGTGTGAGTGTGAGTGTGAGTGTGAGTATGTGCGTGTCGCCCCATGTGTGTGAGTGTGTCTGTTAAGGAGGGTGTAGGTATCAGGTGGGTAGGTGGGTGGACTGTATAGGTGCTGGTTGGATGGTTTAGTGTCTTCCTGGTGCGTCTGTAAGAACGCGCTGAGTCCAAAATGCAGTTTAAGGGGTTTTAATGAAGTTGCAGGCAGCACAGTAATACACAGGGGTCATTAACGCACAATTCTGGTAATTCTTCTTAATTTCTCATTTGCATAATAATTTCTTGGCTATACCAATTAAGTGTGTGTGAAGTTGTGTGTTAGATCTTCAGTGACACACACAAGGTAAATAAAGTGACTTCAGAAGATGAATAAAGTGTCTTTCATGGCAATATGTCGAGCCAAACGTCCGTGGCAAACTGCCTGGCGCAGCTCTCCTTCACTGAACGTCTCCACACTGAAGATGCGTGATCACTGAGCTTCCCGCGCAACGTGAGGACGTAAGCGCGAGCTCGGAATCTTCAGCGCAGCCAATGGTCTTTCTAACACAGCCGCCCCCACATTCAGGAACGGAATGTGCGCCCAGAAAGGCCATGAGGTAGTTAGGGTACGCTGGTGTCATCGTCTGGGATCTGGGGCAAGACGATGACACGAACAATGGGTCTGGTGTACACGTTGTCCTTGATCTGCACCTCCACAGTTCTCACTCGACCGTCAGGACCGAAGAACACCTTCACCACCTTCCCGATCTGCCAGAGGGACCGCGGCAGCTGAGGATCCACCACCATGACTACAGAGTCGACAGCGATGTCAGGAGCTGGAGTTGTCCATTTCCCTCTCATCTGCAGGCCAGGTAAGTAGTTCCGGATGAAGGCAGTCCAGAACCGGTCTGCTAGAACTTGTGAATGCCTCCACCTTCGGCGTCCAAGCAGCTCTGTTTGTGGATAGACCACCTGAGGCAGGGCGCTGTCGGGCCGCCCCATTAACAAGGAATTTGGGGTCACTGGATCCAGGTCAGCTATGTTAGCTGAGACATAGCCGAGAGGTTTGGAGTTGAGTATGGACTCAATCTCAATGAGAACTGTTTGGAGTACCTCTTCGCTTACAGTCTGGGATCCAATGATGGTGTACAGCGCAGCTTTCACTGAGCGGATTTCTCGTTCCCATGCACCGCCGAAATGGGGTGCTGCTGGCGGGTTGAAGTGGAACGAGATCTGCTGAGTGGCTAGGTGCTGCTGGACTTCAGGGCTTAGCTTGGAGAAGGCTTCCGCTAACTCCTTTTCTCCTCCTCGGAAGTTGGTTCCTTGGTCTGAGTATAACTCAGCTGGCTTGCCCCGCCGGGCTATGAACCTTCGAAGAGCCATCAAGAAGGAGTCGAGGTCGATTGAGGTTAGCAGATCCACATACACTGCTCTCGTGGTTAGACACTTGAAGAGAAGTCCCCACCTCTTCTCTGTCCGTCGGCCCACCTTGACTGTCAGTGGACCAAAGCAGTCCATGCCGCAAGAGTAAAATGCAGGCTTGAACAGCCGTAGCCGTGGTGGGGGTAGGTCGGCCATCTTCTGGACAGCAGGCTTAGATCTCCATCGGCAGCAATCAAAGCATTTGCGTTGGTGACGCTTAACTGCCTCGCGGCCTCTGAGGATCCAGACTCTGCGTCTCAATTCAGCGAATACTCGCTCAGGTCCAGGATGGCAAAGCTTAGAGTCATACTCCTGAATTAGCAGCCTTGTATAGGGGTGAGCTGGGTCCAGTACAATGGGATGTACTGCCTCCGGATCCAGTCCTTCCACTCTACGGAGCCGCCCTCCCACTCTGATGACTTGATGGGTTGAGTCAAACTCGGGTGAGAGGCAAAGGAGATGGCTAGAAGATGTCACAGGCTTTCCTTTCTGGAGGAGCTCGTAGTCTTCTGGGAAACTGTCTTTCTGTGCATTCTGGAATGCAAGCATTTCTGCGGCCTGGTAAGTACTAGCAGGGACCGGTCCAGACTGGTTGGCCGCCCCGTGAAGTTCCTGAGCGAGAGACTCCACTAGGTCCTTCCAGGTCTCGAAGGTTGGCCTGTCTGAGTTGGTGGCAGTACTCAGTCCACAGAAGGCAGAGCGTTTCAGCTCAGTTGGGTCTTCAGAGACCAGGTCAGTGGGTGAAGGAAGAGTTGGCCACTTATCGGGGGGCAACTTCAGGAACTCTGGTCCATCACACCACCTGTTAGGTGTTGTCAGATCTTGAAGCGGTTTACCTCTCGTGAGGTCATCTGCTGGGTTCTCGGAGGACTCAATGTACCGCCAGGCCTTGAGGTCAGTGAGGTCTTGAATCTCTGCCACCCTGGTTCCGACAAATACCTTGAAGCGGCACGACTCTGAGTGAAGCCACGTGAGGACTGTTGTGGAGTCACTCCAGAGCACAACGTGTTGGATCTCCAAGGTGAGCTCTGATCTCAGGAGGTTGGCTAACTGAGCTCCTGTGACTGCTGCACACAGCTCCAATCGGGGCATCGAAAGCTGTTTCCTGGGTGCAACTCGTGAGCGCGCAAGGAGAAAGGCAACATGTACTCTCCCCTGGACATCTTCGGACCTCAGGTAAGTAACTGCTCCGTACGCCCTCTCGGAGGCATCACAGAAGACATGGATGTCTCTCTTGGTGTCCGGACGGTCCATGTCAGCAGGAGTGTAGCATCTTGACAGCTGAACTTCAGGTAAGTACTCTAGCTCACTTTCCCAGGTGTGCCACGCAGCCAGCAGATCTTCTGGGAGATTGGGATCGTCCCAGCCTCTTTGCTGGTCCCACAGGCGCTGAACCAATATCTTCGCCCGTGTAGTGTAGGGAAGTATGAACCCGAGTGGGTCATATTGGCTGGCTAGCACTCGATACACGTTGCGCATCGTGATTTGGTCGTAGGTGACTAGCCTGCTCTTGTAACTGAAGGCATCCGCATCACAGTGCCAGGTCAGGCCTAGGGTTGACTCGTGTGCCTCTGACTTGTCATGGGCTAGCCACAGATCCAGCTTGTCGGACCTAGCCTCGGCAGGTAGGTGGTTGATGACCTCAGGCTGATTGCTGGCCCATTGGCGGATTTCGAAGCCTCCAGAGGCAAGGAGAGATCTGAGGGAGTCGACTAGCTGTTTCGCTTCTGGTGCAGACTGCAGGCTCTGCAAACAGTTGTCGACGTAGAAGCAGCGGTCTACTGAGAAGCGCTCCACACTGTTGACGTCCGTGTTGTTGTGAACGTGCTGCTGTAGCACAAACGTAGCACAACATGGACTACAAGTAGTGCCGAAAGGCAGCACTCTCCACTCGTAGGTCTGAGGTGTCTCTTCTCGGTTCATGTCGCGCCAGATGAAGCGCAGAAGGGGTCGATCTTCAGGCAGTAGCATCACTTGGTGAAACATGCCTTTGATGTCACCACTTATGCCCACGCTGTGCTCCCTGAACCGCAGAAGGACTCCCAGCAGGGACGGACTCAGTGTGGGACCAGGTAGCAGGGACTGGTTTAGGCTGACTCCTTGGTACTGGAAGGAACAGTCAAACACGATGCGGTGCTTGCCATTGTGCTGCACGACGTGATGAGGGATGAACCAACTCTCACCACCAGATGGCGCTGCCTGTGCAGGTAACTTGACTACAACGCCAGATGTCTCCAACTTCTTCATCTCGGCTATGTAGACGTCTACGCTCTCCGGATCCTTAGACAGGCGCTTCTCCAATCCTCTAAGCCGTGGCATGACTGCCTCCATCGGAGCCTGAAGTACTGGAAAGTTCTTCTTCCGCAGTAGCGGGGTGGCATACCTGAGCACGCCGTCGACTTCTGTCCTGATGGTCTTGGCCTCCAGAAGGTCGATGGCTTGCTGGTCTTCCCGCGAGCGTGTCACCTGCTTCTCACACCTCAGTGGCAAGGTGTCTAGTTGCCAGAGCTTCTCCACATTCCGGCGCAGTTCCACTTCTAGCGGACTGAGTGAGGTGAACAGACACTGCTGGGATGATAACTGCAGCTCGGTAAGCCTGGACGGTCCCTGGAGAGTCCAACCAAGTCTTGTCTTGATCGCAGCTGGGCCACCAGGGGGTCCAAGACGTACAGGCTCAAGCGGAGTTATCAGGTGAGGGTTGTCTGCTCCTATGAGGAGGGTAGGGCTCACTCTGTCGAAGGCTTGCAGCGGGATGTCCTGGAGATGCTTGTACTTGAGCTTAAGGCTGTCCACTGGGTAGGTGTGATCAGCAAGGCTGAGACGCTCTGCAGTGAAGGCGTCCGTGATCACAAAGGCTCTGTTGGGTTGAGTGATGGGTGACACTCGGAAGGTCACTGTCATGCCAGGCAGGGTCTGCACATCATGTCGAATGGTGCGCAGGGCTAATGTCTCTGAGGGTCCGCGTAGACCAAGTTTCTGCGTAGCAGCAGGTAGCAGGATTGTGCGTTCGGAGCCATCATCTAATACTGCATAGGTGTCGAACGTCTTGTTCTCGTGCTGAAGGAGGACCCGGACTACTTTCAGGAGGACTCGACTGCACTCACCTGGTCTGTTGAGGTACAGCGTTTCAGTCGCAGAGGTAACCGGAGGTGTCCCATCCTTCACAGGCTTGGTGTTGACATCGTGCAGTATCTGAAGATGTTTACCTTGGCACTTACTGCAGGGCTTCTTAAGGGTACACTCTGCTGCGGTGTGTCCTCTGCCACACCGCCAACAGCGTCGGTTGCTCTTTATCCACTGAGCGATTTGGGCCTTATCAAAGGACTTGAAGGTGTCGCACTGACTTAGGAAGTGCTCACTTGAGTCACAGTAGGGGCAGTAGGGCTGTGGCTTCTTCTTGCCTGTGCCCTCAGGCTTCTTTGGGGGTTCCCCCTGCTTGGCAGTGGTCTCCTCGCTCCCATGGAGAACCGTAGCAGGACGAGTGGATTTAGGATTAGGTTTCTGAGTCTTCTGTGACTGCTTAGCACTTGGCTTGGATTCCCAGAGATTAGGTTGGCCTTCACTATCCTGGCACCATGCCTCATGCTTCAGCCACTCCGAGAAGTCTACCAGGTTGTAGCGCATCCGTGCCTGCAGGAACATGCTCCTACGGAACGCTGAACGCAGGTCTGTGGGGAGTTTGCTCAATAGCCGTTCCACATGAGATCCACATTGGAGTTCCACGGCTCCTTCCGGCCCCAGTGTCTTCAGCATCCCAACTAAGGCGCATACATCTAGAGCAAAGCTCTGGAATGCCTTGGCGTCTCCCTGACGCAGGTCTGCAGCATTCATGACTGTAGCTATCTTCTTCAGCGCCAACTTCTGGGGTCTTCCAAACTTCTCTGTCAAAGCCGCCATTGTATCCGTGTAAGGAGTAAGAGAGTGCAAGTAGGCGTCGGCAACCAGACGAGCTTCGTCTAACTTGAGATGATCCAGCAGAACTTGATAGCAGAACAGCTCTGTGGCATCAGGAGGTAGGAGGTTGCCTAAGGCCTGCTTGAGGCGCGTGAACTGGCTAGGATCAGGCTTTGTCAGGTCTGGAATGGTAGGTATGGGTCCTCTGTAGGTTCTCTCGCTGAGAAACGCTAGAGGTTTCCGATCTGGCCTACCACGGGTGGTAGGACGAGGCGCTTGTGTATGCTGAGGATGTGCATATGTGGGCTGAGGGGGGTTGGTTGGCTGTAATGGCCCTGAAGACATTGGCGGATACTGACTAGGTACAGCAGGTTGTGGATAACCGTGGGCGTAAGGTTGGCTACTAGCAGCAGGATACTGGGATGGGTTGCTACCATAGGGATGACTTTGAGACTGAGCAGGTGCAGGCTGATAGCTAGGCATTGCTGACCTGCTTGATTCCTTGATGGCTTGCAGCTCACTCATCATCTTGGTGATGTTGTCCATCAGGAACTGCTCTCTCGTGTCGGCAGGTGAAGACTGTAGCACGGGATGAGTGACTTGTGGGCGGTAGGCTGGCTGGCTATGCGGTGGTTGACTGAGTGGTAACGGCACAGAGTTAGCCCTAGGAACAGGCGCACTAGCCCTTGGAGGTATGGGTTGAAATGCAGAAGCGGCACGTTGTTGCAGATGAGGATTAGGTGCTGAGGCCTGGGCATCGAGGGGGAGCTGATGATAGGAGGCTATGCTACCACCATAGGGACTCTGAACTAACTGTTCGCGATGCACAGCTTCAGTCTGTCTACTGTAGGCATCTACATGTGCTCTTTGCATGTCAAGGCCCACCAGGGGTCTAGCGGGTCTGTGGTCCGGTCCTGGGGGTATCCCTAGACGGGCTTCGGGCTTGACTAGATGTTGCAAGTTGTCAGCTGCAGGTGCAGCAGGCCACTCATCAATCGTTGCGTAATCCAACTGGCTACCGGGGCTCCCTGAGTAGAATGGCTGAGGCGTCTGCCTCATGGCTCCATCCTCCCTCATCTCCTGGTGCCTGTCTTCCTGACCCTGTGCATACTGTGCTGCATTAGCGACATCTGACTGTGCTGGCGGTCTCCGGCCTACAAGTTGGACTTCATAGTCTTGGAGGTAAGCAGGCTGATGAGACTGACGCGTGGGACGGGCTGCCACAGGTAAAGGGATGTCTGCAATGCTATGTGCACGCTGCATTTTGTTTATTTAGGTGTCCAAAAAGGCACAAATAACCATCCGGCTCGAAGGACCCTTGTTAAGGAGGGTGTAGGTATCAGGTGGGTAGGTGGGTGGACTGTATAGGTGCTGGTTGGATGGTTTAGTGTCTTCCTGGTGCGTCTGTAAGAACGCGCTGAGTCCAAAATGCAGTTTAAGGGGTTTTAATGAACTTGCAGGCAGCACAGTAATACACAAGGGTCCTTAAGGCACAATCTGGTAATTCTTTTTAATTTCTCATTTGCATAATAATTTCTTGGCTATACCAATTAAGTGTGTGTGAAGTTGTGTGTTAGATCTTCAGTGACGCACACAAGGTAAATAAAGTGACTTTAGAAGGAAAATAAAGTGTCTTTTCATGGCGAAATGTCGAGCCAAACGTCCGTGGCAAACTGACTGGCGCAGCTCTCCTTCACTGAACGGCTCCACACTGAAGATGCGTGATCACTGAGCTTCCCGCGCAACGTGAGGACGTAAGCGCGAGCTCGGAATCTTCAGCGCAGCCAATGGTCTTTCTAACAGAGAGTGTGTGTGTGTGTGTGTGTGTGTGTGTGTGTGTGTGTGTGTGTGTGTGTGTGTGTGTGAGTGTGTGTGTGTGTGTGTGTGTGTGTATGTTTCTGTCTGTGTGTTAGGGTGGGGGTGAAAATGTGATAGTTATTGTGTTCTACTTGTAGAAGCATGTTAAGGCCTAACGTGTGTGTGTCTGTGTGTGTGTGTGCCTGCGTGCCTGCGTGCCTGCCTGCGTGCGTGTGCGCGCGTGCCTGCCTGCGTGCGTGTGCGCGCGTGCATGTATGTGTCGGGGGGGCATGTATGATAGTAATTGTGTTCTACTGAGGAGCGTGTTAATTCATAACGTGTGTGTGTGTGTGTGTCGGGTGGGGGGGGGGGTCGATGGGTAGGGTGTGTGTGTGTGGGGGGGGGGGGGGGGGGGGGACGGGGGGGGGTTGTACAGTACAACATTTGCAAATGGACACAGATCAGTCTATATTTATATTTTCGTGTCTTGAGCCCAGACCTCTCAAAATGCATTGATGTAAGATATGGTTGAATGTGTAAGATATGGGTGAATGTTAAGGCTGTAACGATATTGCATCGAACCGAGGTATCGCGGTACGCAGACCCACGAACCCCTATCGCGAAACTGCCTCGCAGAATCGCAATGCGCCCTGTTACCAAAGTTCTTCCCTAACAAAATCTCTGTTGTTACCCCTCAGTCTAGAAAACAGCAGCATAAAGGCAAATGTTTGCATATGCGCTTAAAAAAGACAAGTAGAAAAGGGGCGCACATGTGCGAGTAACACTTCCATTCATCCCTCTCTTATAAAATGTTCCGTCCAACCAGCACGTGCATTTGTTATTATCAATTGCCTGAGCAACCTCCGCGAGACGAAACACTTGGAAACGTCGGAAGGTAAAGCACAGAAATGAACAACAGACCCAAGAAGGCTTTATCAAACGTGTGAAGGTGTTAAGATTCATGCATGCGCCGATGCTGTTGAGTGGAGATAGACGTTGAGCAGAGAGAGAGAAAGAGAGCGAGAGAGCGAGATGCTCCGCCTGCCCAAATTCATAAACCACGCGACGCTCTATCAGGGAAGTGTCTGAAGTCGGGCGAACGTTGAGGTCGATGTGGATATTAATAGGCAGCGTTATTCTTCCCCGCATTGGCCGCCTGCCTAGCGAAAACATGCTCCATTTCAGCCTGCATCCATTCCCGCTCTTGACAAAATGTCAAATCACAAAACCAAACAAAGGACAACGTGCCTGTTGCATAGTGAGAACATAGGCTAACTGAGTTTCGAGTTTTGTTTGTATAAGCGTGCGCACGCTGCTGCACGATCAAAAAAGTTTAAAAAATATTAAACATCAAAATTAAGTGTTGCATTTTTGTAAGTAACTTTACACAACATGTTTCCTGACGAAATATGACCAGTGTTGTTTCAGTTAATGTTTGGATATTAATTGGATAATGTTTGATAATGTGAGACAGTTGTTAGACTAATAGGCTATACTGGAACCCTGACCCTTCTCTCTCCGTCTCTGTCTCCCTCACACGTCAGCATCTCAGCATGATATGATCTAAGCCTATTAATAAGAAGCCTACTTTCCCTTGGTGAACTAATATCCCTTATTGTGCTTTGATGTCAACACCTGGGGAACAGGTTGCAGTGGTAGGCCTATATCTGCAGCATCATTTAGGTACACCTACAAAATTAATGTAGGCAGGTAGGCCTAAATGCAAAAAGAAATCATATATATAGCCTATATAGGCCTATAATTTATTTTCTTCTTTTTTTTCCTTTAAAAATAAAATAAAATCGTGGGGCATATCGAATCGTGGGTCATATATCGTGATACAAACCGAATCGTGGGTTGGGTGTATCGTTACAGCCTTAGTGAATGTGTAAGATATGGGTGAATATATGTGTCTGTGTTGGTCTGTAGATACTGATCCAGGACTTCCAGTCAGAAGAGCAGAGCGTACGGAGCTCAAGTTGCCTCCACACAGTAAGTCATTACTGAGGACCTCGATCAGCTTTTAATTCAAACCCTTGCAACACCCTTGCCCCTAACTAACACACACACACACACACGACACACACACACACACACACACACACACAGACACACACACACACCAACATGGCATCATCCAAAGCGTTATTTATATTTTTTCTCACAATGATATTACACTTCAGCTGTTTTCCTCCAAAGGTACAGGGATAGCTATCTTGGAATAAACTTTTTTCTTGTCATCTGTAAGGGCATCTGCATCAATGACTTATCCAAACCATGGGATGAGGGTTTGCAGACTTCCCTACAGAGGACATGCACTTCCCATTTCTGCTTCCCTGTCTCCCTGTTTTCCTCTGCGCTTCTCTTACCAAATGGACTACTGCAGTTCGGGTGTGGTGTGCTGCTGTCATGCACACACGTGTTAAACTATAACTTCTTGTCAGCTGAACTTTCTTATCCTCGAGTCGCATCAAACGTTTTGTTTTTGTTATAATAGTTCTTCACACGTAAGCGCAGAAGACAAAAGTCTACCGGCGAGAAAGTCTATCCTCCGTGCTCCTGTGCCATCTGGTTTGTCACGGGAAAGGACTATGCAAACACAGAGGTAGTCACTGGAGCCTCTTCAGGTGTGGATATTTTATTGCGATTGACTCTGAAGAAGACGTGACTACGTTGATAGTCTTGGCATTTGTCCAAATTAACAATAACACACTGACCTCCTCTCTCTATCAGCGTTTATCACAGGCTTTCCAATTTACAATCAATTACCTCACGGATATCCTATGCTTTTACCTTTATGCAGCAGCTGATGGAGCCGGCCTTCTTAAAAATAATGACTCAAATGGCTTTTTTAGACGCCAAGCCTACTTAGCTGAGCTTTAGGTCTACAACGGTTAGCTCTCTGTTAATAGCAGAGGTCTCACCAAGCGCAGGCTTAATTAGTGCGTTCGTGACGGCACATTACTTCGCAGGCTTCACATGCGCACTTTGCCATTTCGATGCATTTTTCTAACCAGAAAACATTGTAATTTCGCGTTGCGCAATGCGCCGTCACGAATGCGGCCAAACACTTGCGCTGTCAGCTGCGTTGCATTCTCTCCCACGAGTCGCACCACTTGCGATATTAATTTATCTTGTTTACTCGCATAAAACACAGCACATGGATGTTAACCACAGTTTACAAAGGACGTTTCACTGAGGTTTAGAGATGTGTATGTGTTTTTCAGTTGGGCATATTTGGCGTTAAAATAATAATAATTAAAAAACCTCTCATGATAGGCGAGGTCTGGACCTCGCTAGCCTCATATGTTCCTATGGCCATGGGTGTGTGTGTGCACCACAACTGTGCATGTTCACTCGTGCTCTACAACACCCAAGTTAGAGTGAGGGGTGGCTTTGGTCTGGGCACAATGTCACCATTTTCCAGCTTGTTTCACTGTACTTGGTGAAAGTAAAGTGACGGGAACGTTGCTTCTTCGACAGTGTTAGGGATGGTTTTGGTTAGGGCACAGCTCAGCATTTTCGAGTTCAGCTGCAAATTGCTGCGGGAAACACAAATTTCCTGCGATGGTGCAACCGTATCTCTTTCATTTTGTGAAATATTCACGAAAAAAATAACTTTAATTTTCGTGGTGCATTCACGTTTTTGCCCGTTTTTCGTGGTTGGGCAACGAAACGCTGCCTATTCATTTGAATTGCCCGACTGCTGCCTAGCGACCCACTAGTTTGACGCCCTTTCGGTACCGTCACATGGTAATCAAACATTTCAAACAAGCAATTTAGGGTTAGGGTTAGGTTTAGGGTTAAGGTTAGGGTTAGGGTTAGGGTTAGGTTTAGGGTTAGGTTTAGTTTTAGGTTTAGGTTTAGGGTTAGGGTTAGGGTTAGTGTTAGGTTTAGGTTTAGGGTCGTATGACATAAGGCGTAAGTACCGAAAGGGCGTTGAATTACTGAGTCCCGAGTGTATCAGCAGTGTTCTGTCAGCACCCCCTCCCCGCCCCTGCAGACGCTTGGATAACCATAGCAGCAGTGGGGCAATTCAAGTGAATAGGCAGCGTTTCGTTGCCCAACCACGAAAAACGGGCAATAACCTGAATGCACCACAAAAATTAAAGTTTTTTTTTTCATGAAAAAAATGATAGAGATAGGGCTCGATGGTGTGTGTGTGTGGCAGCTACATTCTGAAAAGCTTGAAGTCATTTGATAGATTGTGATTGAGACTTGAGAGTAAATAAAGGGCATTGTAGTAATCCATTTACAATCTAAGGGCCGTACAGAGTGCACCCCCATCTCTACCTGTCTGATTCACAGGAGATGCTGCCCTGATGTCTTTGGGTGGTTGACGTTTAAGTGCGTAACGCCAAAAAAAAAAAGGTTTTCCAATTCCTGAACAAAATAATTGAAAAAAATGGGGGAAAAATTAAAAAATAAAGCACTTAGTGGTCCGTGGAATTTCGCCTTATTTTTGCCATTTTTTGGAAAATGTGTCCTGCATCAACACATTGCATGTCACACCACAGGAAATTCACTGCATTATGGTCATTTTAATCCTTTTGTATACATGACTGGCATCTGAGCCCATGCTAACTTGACAATATGTGTTTTCATTTATAAAAAAAACTTTTTTCCTTCTATAAGAGCAGTCACACCACAGGACACCATAAAATGAACCTAAGCATTGCGTGACAGAAACATGGCAATATGAAGACATATGAAGAGGTTAATAGTCACCTTAAACTTCCACAGCACTCTCCAATAACTGAGGTACTGACTGGTTAGGAGCCAGTCTTTAAGACCCTTGTAGTTGGCCTTGCAGCTGCCCATTCACAAACATTGACACACATGTCACCCCACAGAACACAATTTGCGTTACGAAATTGAACTTGTAGTTAATATTACTGTCTTGAGTTTTTTTCACATTCACATATCTTAATATAAAGTTAATATTTATGCAATCATGCCAAATGCTTCATACATTATTCAAAATGTTGTTGGTTAATTTATATATATATATATATATTATATTCCAGGTTTCATTAATGTTACAGTCACACCGCAGGATATTTGACATAAACCTTTACATGAATCTTAACAAAAATGTTTCTTCTCATCTATGACTAATATGAAACATAATGAATCACATCTTCTTTCATTGACATTTGTTTGTTAATGGAAAAATAACAGTTTTGTAGGTTTTTAACAAAAAACAAGGCGTCACGTCTCCCACCCCTTTACCTGTCTGTTTCAGGAGATGTTGCCCTGATGTCTTTACCTGTCTGTTTCACAGGAGTTGCTGCCCTGTAAGATGTAAAGCTGGAGACTCATAGTGTCACTTTATCATATGGTCTCCACTGGTTTGATCGATAGCGGAGCATATTGTGGTGTTCATGCACTTATTGAGACCAATGTGATGTTTTCCGTCTCAGTGTCTGATGGGCAGGATCCTATTCATGAACCAGTGACCAGAGAGGACTTCTTACAGTGTGAGTTGTATATTCACACGCAAGCTTGCACGCGGGCGCAGACAGACAGACAGACAGACAGACAGACAGACAGACAGACAGACAGACAGACAGACAGACACACACAGACACACACACACACACACAGACACACACACACACACACACACACACACACACACACACACACACACACACACACACACACACACACACACACACACACACACACACACACACACACACACACACTGTAGTGGCCAGCTCCAGAGGAGTGTATGTGGATCACAGGGCACACACACAACGTACACACACACACACACACACACACACACACACACACACACACACACACACACACACACACACACACACACACACACACACACACACACACACACACACACACACACACATTTGATCAGTCACTGTTCCTCACCAGCTTCAGTTTCTCTTTATCTGACTACAAAATAGGAGTAATACAAATACACACACACACACACACACACACACACACACACACACACACACACACACACACACACACACACACACACACACACACACACACAGAAGAAACATTAGGACCTCACCTCTTTACGTCCTGTCTCCTCCTCAATCAGATTCCTGTCACTTCACTCTGGATCCAAACACAGCAGGCGAAACCCTCCATCTGTCTGAGGGCAACAGGAGGGTGGAGTGTAGAGATGAGGACCCTAAGTCATATCCTGATCATCCAGACAGATTTAATGTGTGGCGTCAGGTGCTGTGTAGAGAGGGTGTGTCTGCACGCTGCTACTGGGAGGTTGAGTGGAGTGGTGGGTATGTTGAAATAGCAGTGTCATATAAAAGCATCAGCAGGAACAGAGGGAGGGAGTGTGTATTGGGAGGTAGTGATCAGTCCTGGATGCTTCGACTTTTCAGCTTCAGCTTCTCTGTCCATCACAATAGTAAAGAGACTAGACTCCCTCTAGTGGCCAGCTCCAGAATAGGAGTGTATGTGGATCACAGGGCAGGGACTCTGGCCTTCTACAGCATCTCTGGAGACACAATGACCCTCCTGCACAGAGTCCACACCACATTCACTCACACACTGTACCCTGGATTTGGGTTAAATAATTATAGAACATCAGTGAAGCTGTTGTAAGTCCCCCCATCCCTTACATGTAAATGCTGCTCCTGTGGACATGACGGCGTGAACACACCAGAAGAGACCAAAGTAACATAGAGCAGCGTTAATTTCATCAACCATGACTATGACTAAACTATAGAACAGACCGAAGTAACATAGAGCAGCGTTAATTTCATCAGCCATGAGCTATGACTTAAAGCGATGGTTCGGAGTAGAATCACCCTAATGCCATTTGAACCGTGACACCCATCCACCTTTACACCCGAAGTGTTTTCTGCCGCAGGCTTACATCAACAGAGTTGCCGTGTTATTCGATGTTTATTCCGGATAGCTTGACTCAAGCGCATATGGATCCTGGGCACCGTCTCCAAACTTTCCCCACAAAAATAACATGTCATGACACCAAACTTCTACAGTATAACAAATGTGGTTTGTACTCACAAAAAGATGAATTTGAAACTTTGTTTATTAGTAACAACCAGGGCTTCGAACCGGTTCAAGGAACGAAAACGAAAACCAGAAACTTTTTGTATTTTACAGGGAACAGAAACGAAACCGGAAATGTTATTATTTTTTATGTTCTGGAACAGGAACACTTATTTAAAAATAATGGTAACCGGTTAATACCGGTTAATACCGTTCCTCAAACAAACAAACAAAGTCATTATTTGCCTGCGCACGTTACTATGGCGGCTGAGGTTCACGTCCTGTGTGACAGACATTCTCTGACTGAATGGAGAGAGAGCTGTAGATTACAAAGTCTTCACTCCACATCTTAATTAAGAGAAACCACTGTCATACAAAAGGACAGAGTTTGCATTGCATTATTGTAAGACATTGCAGGGAAGTGCGTGCAAAGCGCACCGACAATGTTCGGCGTCATTGGGCATCCATGGCCGCTTCAAATATGCACAAACTCACAATGTCCATCATAGTGCTCCCCGTTACCCAAGTCAGCGTGGAGCGCACATTTTCATCATTGAGGTTTATTCTCTGCTTCTCCGCTTAGGTTGTCCCTGAATGACAAAATTCTGGAGGATATTCTTTTCATCCGCTTGAATAAACAGTTTTGAATGTAGGCTGACTCATTTGCACTTCCGTCTTTCTTTTTTAACGTCAGTTAGGCCTATGGGGAGTAATCAGCTGACAGGAACGAAATTAACCGCTCCGGGAACAATATGTTTTGGTTCTAACCGGTTCGGGAACGTCAATTTATATGTGGAACTCAGAACCGGAAACGTTATAATTCCGTTTCTGTTCGGAACGGAACGTTTGGGAAAAAATAATGGTTCAAAGCCCTGGTAACAACACACGAGACGATTAGCTTTTCTGCTGCTAAACATCCGTTGACGTCACTTCCTCCAGCTGGGACTGTCCACAGCATGGCATAATATTGCCGGAAGTGGAACTTTCTTTATTGTAAGGTTTGTGTTTTAGTCCACAGCCAGGATATATGCACGAGTGTGGTATCGTCTTCTATTTATTAAACGTGGTAAAATTTAAATCCGAAGTGGTTAATTTCTAGTTGTAGCGCAAGCTGTCTTTTTGAGTTTTCCGCCTTCCGGACTCACGTGTATTTGTTTCCATCAACAAAGTCCCAGCTGGAGGAAGTGACGTCGACGGATGTTTAGCAGCAGAAAAGCTAATCGTCTCGTGTGTTGTTACTAATAAACTCCTGGACTATGTACAAAGTTTCAAATTCATCTTTTTGTGAGTACAAACCACATTTGTTATACTGTAGAAGTTTGGTGTCATAACATGTTATTTTTGTGGGGAAAGTTTGGAGACGGTGCCCAGTATCCATATGCGCTTGAGTCAAGCTATCCGGAATAAACATCGAATAACACGGCAACTCTGTTGATGTAAGCCTGTGGCAGAAAACACTTCGGGTGTAAAGGTGGATGGGTGTCACGGTTCAAATGGCATTAGGGTGATTCTACTCCGAACTATTGCTTTAACTATAGAACAGACCAAAGTAGCATAGAGCAGCGTTAATTTCGTCAACCATGACTATGACTAAAATGTAGAAGAGACCAAAGCTATATAGAGTCACTGCAGTGTCTTCATAATAGCAACACGAGTGATAGAGTATGACTGTTCAAAGCAAAATGCAAGCAATATGACATTCCAATTGGCTCTGGCAACTGTTGCCGAACAGCATCATCATAGCTCATTTGCATAATATTCAATGAAGTTTGTGGATATTTGCTGAATATTCACTCAAATCTTCTTTTGTCGCCCAAATCACTTTAGTCTTCCTCTGCCAGTTACTCCAAACAAAGTCAATTACTTCTTCTGTCACCAGTGTCGCTCTAGTCGCTTCTGGTGTTTGTGCCACAAGGCATAAGCAGTACACCACACACACACACACACACACACACACACACACACACACACACACACACACACACACACACACACACACACACACACTCACACACACACACCAGGAGGGCAGAGAAACTGGACAGGTAAATCAAGGCAGCAGCACAGACGAGTGCAAGGCAGAATTCCTAATTGCAAGCACAGAAGTAGAGGGGCAGAAGAGAATCTTCTATTAGACAGAGACACACATGAAGATATTGCAGTAAATTATTCACTATTTGACATTTTGGGTATGCAGGGTGTTCATGTAATCAATGTCATTGTAATGTAATTCTCTCATCTCTGTAGAAATACTGTATCTGTTATATCTTCATGAACACAGGCATGTTCCATATCAAATAGAACTTGAGTTTGATTGTACACCACTGATCATATTACACTACATTCAGTTGATTCATACATTGATGATAGTACTATGTAGATGCATTGTTTAGACATTTATATTTCTGGATTGATATGGGGATGGTGTGACACTGTTTTACTTTTGTGCTTGTAATTAAAGTGTGGAGTGCACCTGATGAAGACCTTTATGTCCAAACTCTCTGTGTTACTGTCACATAGATCACAGTAAGAACTAGAATGGGCACTCGGTAGAGCGCAAACCTTCGCCTACGCCACTTATTTTTTTCTGGCCATCTTCAAAAT
>NC_085859.1:10362814-10375314 GCF_034702125.1 Engraulis encrasicolus
GGCTTCTATGACTACAACACCTTCCACCAGAACGGCTTGCTGGGAATCCACCCCCTGGTGCGAAACATGTACTTTGCCTGCGGCTTCAGTGGCCACGGGCTGCAGCAGTCGCCTGCCGTAGGCCGAGCCGTGGCCGAGCTGGTTCTGGACGGAGGCTACAAAACGCTGGACCTCAGCGCTCTGGACATCAAGAGGATTCTTCATGACGAGAGGCTGCTGGAGAGGAACATTGTATGAGGAGGGGCACGTGTATGTGTGTGTGTGTGTGTTGTATATTTTTTATGTAATAGTTTCCCTTTTGAAATGATTTTCATTTTAGCTGTGATGATGTGAATTACACATGAAGAAGCCAGCTGCCATTTGTTGTTCAAATTACTTTACAGTGGCAATAAAACTATTCTGTTACCATCATATATACGTAGTGTCCTATGTGTGTGTCTGTGTCTCACATACAGTACTTTTGTCAGTAGGTTCATCAATATTTATTGTCAACTTCCTTTTTGTTCAGACATATATGCATGTCTTATTGTCCTCTTTTGCTCTCTGATGTACTTCGTAGAGACAGAGTTCAGAGGTTGGATACAGTACATGTAGTGAGACAACACAGACTTACCATAACCATGCAGCGGAAAATAAAGTACACTACCAGGGTGTAGACAATAAAGTACACTACCAGGGTGTAGACAATAAAGTACACTACCAGGGTGTAGACAATAAAGTACACTACCACTGTGCCACTGTGGCTAGTGGTTTTCCCGAGGCACTAGCCATCCAGCTATTCTACTAGCTACAAATTTGATTCCCCCCCCCCCCACATCATGACGCAGTACGGTATATCTAACCTCAGAAGATGAGGTGCTTAGAGCAAGAAGATGAGTGCAAGGGTTTCTACATGGAAATAAAACAAACAAATAGAAACTGAGTAACTGAGTTTTTTCTTGAACTTAAATACAAATACAATAAATATTCTGATATGTCATATGAGACACCACACCATAGGCCTATGCAGCCAACTCGGGTTCGAGTCCAGCCTGGGTCATTTCCCAATACTACCCCCGTCTCTTTCTCCCACTTACTTCCTGTAATCTGTACAATGTCTGCATTGAAGACATTAACAACCTCCCCCCCCCCCCCCATACTTTCCACCCCCACCATACTTTTTTGACAATTCATCTCATTCTATTTAATCAGTTCACTGTGTACTGTTATGCTCTCTGAAATTAATGTACACAATAATTTAATAAGCAATTTGATGTTGGCCAAAGTAGCTGTGGATTGAATTTATAGACAATGCAAGAAATCACACTAGCATTATTCAAACTTATGTACAAAACAGACGTAAGTGTAGGCCTGTCCTAAACGATTGACTAATCAAAGTGCAGACAATTCACTATGAATGAATGGTAGCCAGTTGCCATTCTACACTACTATACTCCCGGGGTGAGCTGCTGTCCAGAATGCTGTTGTTATTGTCATGGACTCAGGGCCTACAGCTCCTCTGTTCTCCTCACAGGTTCCAAAAGGCTGCAGTGTGGTGCTGATGTTGGGAATGGTGAACATACTGTTTGGACTGAGGAGTTTCATTGGCCTCTAAAATGCATATGGTTAGTTTAGGGTGGAGGTGTTAGTTTATGGTGGAGGTGTTAGTTTTTTTCTTCATTCAATTTATTTAGTTTGTTATTTAGTTAGTTAGTTTAGGTAGGGTGGCCACCAAGACAAAGGCCAACCGAAGTTTTGGAGTGATGGGACCGCACGCTTAAAATCCTAAAACTTTTTTTCTCGACCATTGTCTTGTTCAGATTCTCTACTGCTACTATATGTATGAATCTGTAAAAGCCAAAACACAATCCTTCCATGGAATAAATGGATAAATGATTTAAAAAAAAAGGATTTTAAGTGTACAAACTCCTCAAAACTGTAAAATGCCTTTGCCATGAATCATTACATTATATTGCATTACATTACATTTCGCTGATGCTTGTATCCAAAGAGATATACAGTTACTGCACTGTATACATCAATCTCTCCAGACTACTTCAGGTAGGGACACATTTACTAAGTGGGACTCGAACCACCACACTATTTAGGCCACAGCTGCCCGTCACTGTCAGACTGGATACAGCCTGTGTCATGCGTTTGCTGTTACTAAAGATGACCACATGATGGCAGCAGTACTCCATAAATAAATACTCCACCCCATCCAGGAAGTTTGGAGCGCCACAAGAGAAATCGAAACTAATGTGGACTTCACAAGGAGCTGTGGTGAGCCTACCTACGGTATTACCGATTTCTTCGTAAAATGGCTGAAGCCATGGCAGGTAACCAGGACATTTTTATGTGTCCTATTTGTTTGCATCTTCTGAAAGATCCAGTTGGTCTTGCTTGTGGACACAATTACTGTTTGGGCTGTATTGAGGACTGCTGGAATGAGGAAGACGTGAAGGGCATTTACAGCTGTCCCCAGTGCAGGAAGACTTTCACTCAAAGACCCGTTTTAAGCAAGAATGTTATAATTTCTGAGCTCGTGGATCAAATGAGGAAGAGCAGAATACAAACTGCAGCTCCTGTTGAATGTGCTGCTGGACCTGGAGATGTGGCCTGTGACGTCTGCACCAGTAGAAAACTCAAAGCTGTCAAGTCCTGTCTGGAGTGTCTGAAGTCGTATTGTGCCACTCACCTAAAAGCTCACAACAATGACCTTATAGATGGAAACCACACCATTACCGATGCCACGGGCCAGCTACAGGAGAGGATCTGTCCCAGTCATAAGAAGGTTTTTGAGATATTCTGTCGCACTGATCAGAGCTGTATCTGCTATCTGTGTATGATGGAAGATCATAAAGGGCATGACACAATCACAGCAAAAGCAGAGTGGAGTCATAAAAAGGTAAGAGAGGATCTACTTATATGTAGGTCTACAGCTTAGTGTACTTTTTCATAGGTCACCGTCTGAGACACCTGTTTTTATAGCCTAGTAGGCCGACTAAACAATGAATAAAATGTTTAGCTGGCTTCTTTTCTCAGATGAAGCACCAACAAGTAATTAGGTCCAATGTCTATAGTCTGTTAAACATTGACAGGCCAACCTCATGGTGTAGCCCAATAGTCTACTATCATAAGCTGCCATGCCATTTATATGTCCGTTTTTCCGTATATGTCCGTTTGGGTCATGTGTAACACGCTAATGGCATTACAAATGTGCTGTTACCAGAATGGCAATATCCAAGTTGTAGTGCATTACTAAAGGCCCTGTGTTGTGTCATGGTAGTGTAGTACTGTGGCAGTGAACTTTTCAGTGACGCACATTATGAGGCTGCAATGTATTAACATTAATACCACAGTAAGCTACATACAGTTTCATTATCAGCATATTATTACAGCTGAGCTGAGGTTGCATTGTTTCACTGCAGCTGTTAATGAATAACGTAATACAGAAAAATATGATCTAATTAAACAGTATGCCCTGTAGGACATCTAGAGATATAACAATTTAGAGTCTATGTCTGTCTGCATAGGAAAGTAAGAAACACAATTTCAATTCTTTGTATGACCAGCTTGACTTGAAATCAATTTACAATTCATAATTTGTTGCTGTGATTTCTGACGTTCCAGGAGGGATTGGGACAGAGTCAGAGGAGATGCCAGCAGATAATCCAGTTGAAGGAGAAGGAGCTGCAGGAGCTGAGGAAGGCTGTGGAGACTCTCAAGGTGAGAACTGACCAGAGGAGAAGTGTGCGTGCATGGGTGCATGTGTGTGCGTGCATGCGTATGAGACAATCTACAGCAGAGATGGTAAGATATGATGAGCAGTGACTCTTTGCCTATACTGTGTGTGTGTGTGTGTGTGTGTGTGTGTGTGTGTGTGTGTGTGTGTGTGTGTGTGTGTGTGTGTGTGTGTGTGTGTGTGTGTGTGTGTGTGTGTGTGTGTGTGTGTGTGCGTGTGTGCGTGCGTGCGTGCGTGCTATCAGTCTGGTGCACAGACAGCAGTGAAGGAGAGTGAGAGGATGTTTACTGAGATGATCCGCTCCATTGAGAAAAGGTGCTCTGAGGTGACAGAGCTGATCAGAGCTCAGGAGAAGGCTGAGGTGAATCGTGCTGAAGGACTCCTGAAGCGACTGGAGCAGGAGATTGCTGAGCTGAAGAGGACAGATGCTGAGATGAAGCAGCTTTCACAGACACAGGATCCCATTCATTTCCTCAAGGTAGACAACATTACTTTATAGAGCATTCAAAGCATAGCTAAACACAGTGGCAGTTAGGGATGGGAATCGAAAACTGGTTCCTGTTGAGAACCGGTTCCGTGCGTCACGATTCCATGGAATCGTTTGGCAGTTTACCTAACGGGGAATTCTCTTATCGATTCCAAGCGGCATACACCTGTAACTTTCCCACTTGGTGGATTCCAGCAAGCAGAGACGGTTTAGGTAGGAGGAGACGGGACAGTCGTCGCCATCTTGTTGACGCCTTCGGGGTGCTATTTCGCGATTATTGAGACCAGATCTGAGAGTCAATGGGAAAAATGAATGGGGAAACTGAATATAGGACTGGAGGGAACCAAGCGGTTGTGAAAACCATATGGTTGAAACCACCATGAAAAACTGACTACTTGGTTGTGTCATACGAGTCAAAATAAAGCTTTTTAAGCCACTTTTCTCACTTTTTTTTTGACAGACCGCAGGCGCAGTAGTTCCATAACGGCACGAGAGCAATGGCTTTTCACAACTGAGCATGCTCAACATTTCGTGTGCACCGATGCAGCCAGATGATTGTATCACTGGCAACGCAGCTCAGCAGGCACATTGGCTCTTGTTACCAGGAAGACGCCATATTTGCGTTACGAATCTTCACCTATAATTTCTATGGACGCTTACATCACTGTCATATCTCCTCCTACCTAAACCGTCTCTGGCACTACTAATTTAGTAGGCCAATAGCAAACAAAAGCAGCCACTCGTTTGAACCGCTAAAAGTTTTGACAGTACCAAAAAAAGTTCAGCGTGACGTCGGCAGGCGACTGACGGCATATGTGGTTTGCTTTCATAACTGAACAAAGGAAGACGCTATCTGTTTGCAGTTCGGGTAATGTAGGGTTTATTAAAAGTGGTAGGGAAACCTAAGTTATGATCTATCACTGACACTCGTCAGGATCATCTCCCTAAAGTCTCAGAATGCAGAGGGCATTTAAATAAAATACTCCTAACACACCGTTATGTCTATATCTGCTTCAAACAAGTGAAACTCAGTGGCAGAATAAGCTGTCCTTGGGCTACTTGCCTTTCCCTTTTGCATAGGCCCTATATTCTCCAAATATCCACCATTCATGTCTAGATTGAAATACTGAGTTTCCTGCATTAATATTTGACGGGGATTTCCCCCGGCATTTGCGATCGATTTGCAAATGACTATTTATGGCACGTGACTTAAATGTCACCTGAGCTCAACATCTCAACAAAGGAAGACGATACGCTGGCATACATGCAATCAATAGGGCCTATCGGGTCTATTAACCCAACCACAGACATCATATGAAGACTAGATACGTCATCGCGTATTTCAAGCTCGTCCGCACAGGTCGGCCATATCAGAGTCATGCACGGGTCCATTTTTTTATACCCGGACCCACCCATGCCCGTGCAGTGCATTACCCACCCACCCGTAAACCCGTGGTAATTTTAAAGTTAAATCCGTACCCACCCAGACCCGTTAATATTCTACCCGTTATGTAACGGAGGCTAACTAGCACAGAGTTGGCGTGGAACGTTGGTAAACCTCCCTCCGATAGCTTCATACAGTCTCGTGCCGTTGGGCCGAGAGACTAGTCTCTTGGCCCAGCGGTATCGTACTGTGTCTCCCATTGCCGAATCGTTGTAGTTGACGAGGTCGCACGTTCGATCCCCGAGGGGGGTGAACAGGTGCAAGATGACCTCCGTCACAGTGGTGCCGCTGACCCGGGATGGGAGTGAGGTTTAAGGGGGAGAGTGTAACAGAGGCTAACTAGCACAGAGTTGGCGTGGAACGTTGGTAAACCTCCCTCCGATAGCCTCATACAGTCTCGTGCCGTTGCTCGGTATCGTACTGTGTCTCCCATTGCCGAACCGTTGTAGTTGACGAGGTCGCACGTTCGATCCCCGAGGGGGGTGAACAGGTGCAAGATGACCTCCGTCACAGTTACCCACCCGTGCCTGTGAATGAAATACTAACCCCAACTCCGATGAAGTTGGGACGTTTGGTAAACAGTGAATAAAATCAAAATGCTATCATTTTCAAAACATTCAATCTATTCATTAGATGGAGAATAGTGAAAAGACAACATATTAAGTGTTAAAACCGAGAAAAAATATTGATTTGGGGGACATATGTACTCATTTCTAATTTGATAAATCCAACACGTTTCAAAAGAGTTGGGACGGGGATCAGTGAAATTTAGTAAACATCCAAATAAGATAAAACAACAAAGAAGAACATTTCAAAATGAATTGTACTGACGGGCAATATACGTGTCGAGGTATAAGATCATCACAGAGAGGCTGAGTCACTCAGAATTAAAGATGCAAAGGGAATAATTACCATAGTTATTACATACATTTTTGAATTCCCTTTGATTTACCACGATTGAGTGTATATAAGACATATTTTTGTTAATAAAATCATTGTATAGGTTCATGACATCATGAAATATATATTGGCTGTAGTCTCACTCTAATTCCTGGAGTGCTAGAGCTATTGAAAATTGACCATATTAAGAATGCTTAATGCGTGCAAATGACACAGGGGTGTAACATTCTCCTAAGCACCTGAGCTCACTTGAAATAGACCCAGAAGACATGGGAAACTGTCCTTTGCTTACAGAAGTCAGCAGAAGTTGTAGAAGTCCATTCTTTTTGACAATAATAGAGCATGGCACATCCTGTGCTACAGTGAAAATGGACCATCCAACTTGTGTTAGTGCTAGCTTCAAAAGTCAGCCTCCATGATGGCATGCGGGTGCAGTAGTGCATTGGTTAAGATGTTCTCACTCATCTGTAGAGTTAAATACAGTGCTGAATGGTATAAATGGGTTTTAAACAGCATGAAAAGCCACTCATGCATTATATTTTGAAGGGAGATCTTCGATTACTGCCACATAGTAAGGTCAAATTGCATTCTCTACTATGTTTTAACAGTTTGGCTCCATCATAAGGACCAGCAGGTGATAAAATGGTGGGTTTTTGGTCAAGACCTGTCACACTGTAAGCACTACAGAAAGGAAAACATTGCAAAACATGACAAGGAATACACCCACCATTTAAGCTGGTGAAATCATGTCCAAGATAGGAATTAATATAAAATTTTATATAAAATCATCTCATCGGTTTATGTATTTAACTGTGAAGTGTTGTCTTTTGTTTTGTTTTTAGTCTTCCTCGACATTTGCTGCCATTTATTGTCCCCGTCCCAACTCTTTTGAGACGTGTTGGATTTATCAAATCAGAAATGAGTACATATGTCCCCCAAAACAATATTTTTTCGCGGTTTTAACACTTAATATGTTGTCTTTTCACTATTCTCCATCTAATGAATAGATTGAATGTTTTGAAAATGATAGCATTTTGATTTTATTCACTGTTTACCAAACGTCCCAACTTCATCGGAGTTGGGGTTTGTACTTCAAATCGAAAGTAGGCATGACGTGACTGATGTCATAACGGCTGCGGTGATATCAAAAATAGGTAAAATAGATAGATAAATCTAAATTAGGGATGTGCATTTGATTGATGGACTCCCACCGTCATCCCTTGAAAACATGTAGCCTAAATTCCGCCGACGTATCATAAAGAGTTCAATACTTATTTACAGTGGCCTTCCATCTACAGCACCAGGGGGGAGCACTAGCTTGAAAATGCTGTCGAG
This sequence comes from Engraulis encrasicolus, assembly GCF_034702125.1. Taxonomy (NCBI): domain Eukaryota; kingdom Metazoa; phylum Chordata; class Actinopteri; order Clupeiformes; family Engraulidae; genus Engraulis; species Engraulis encrasicolus. The sequence continues at coordinate 10,370,705 of NC_085859.1, forward strand.
TGTACACCTCTGAACGTCCAGCAGCACGTTCACTGGAAGAGGGAGTCTGTGCGTCCGTGACGAGAAATATTTCTCACTCCCTTCCCCTCCTTCCATTCTCGTGGCACGGCAAAGTAAACCCCACTGAACAGTTGTTCACTAGTTGGGCTGCATTAGAACTAGTTAGCAATTGACATTGTTGACAGACAGTATCCCGAGTATATCGCTACAGGGGTGGCTTTTACTTCGGAAAAGTTTGTTTTACAAATCCGAAGCAACGCCTTATATGAAACGACCCCCAAATAGTTGCAGATTACAGTGTAGTGAGCCAGATAAAATTGCCTCAGCTAAAGAGTACTCATAGTTTACTTCGCTTGTTAGCTTATCATTATTAGCGTTAGAGATATTGAAATAACCTGCCATTGTTGACGCTGACATTGGCTAACAGCTAGGCATTACAAGTAGCTTACCTTGCAGAAGTTTACGCTGGCCAAATCAGACGCAAATTGATGTGACATTATTCCCGAACAGTTGCAGATGACAGTCCATGTTTACAAAACCATCACCAATTGCAGATTTACAGTGTCAACGATTTATTTATGAATGCCCAATGCCCATTCCTGAAATGCACGAGATGCGTGGCTTCTCCCTGGCTGTGTGTGTGTCGTGTCGGCGGGGGCGGGACGCTTTCAGACACACTCGCCTTACGTGTTGGAAATGAAAGATGAGCATCGTATCTAGAACTACCAGAGAAATTAGAATACAGGGGAGCTACTAGGTTAATTTAATGTAACCCTGCAGTAGTTTTCATTTGTCACTTAACACTGCAAGGGAGGCCAACACAGATTTTTTTTTATTGGCAGGATTTTTTTTATTCGACAGGACTATTCTAAATTCGAAAGGAAAACGAATATTCGAACATTCGAATATTCGTGCACATCCCTAATCTAAATAGATAAAAATCTAAATCTAAATAGATAAAAAAAAGAAAATAGCCTCCTAGTACTATGACCATTTTGATTGACGTGCTACCCGAGCTACCCACCCGTATTTTAACCTACCCGCCCGCATACCCACCCGTGAAATTTCGGAACGTTAAAACCCCTGCCCATTTGGGCAACTATTTACCCGTAACCGTGGGTACCCATGGGTACCCGTGGGTACCCGACCCGGTGCAGGACTCATATTAGCGCAGCCTAAACTCTCCACAGACCCTCCGTTACACTTGAAGTAAACTGAAGAGTTGAAATGTTGGGAAACTTAAAAATGTATACTGTTGCTTCGCTGAAATATTGACACGTGTTTATAAATGGTAGGGCTCCTTAAAACTTAAGTGTAGACTGGGGTAAAACGCCCAGGAGAGTAATAGGCCTATGCTTCCCACTTAACCTATTTGTCCAAAAAATTAGATAGACCTACAGCTAATACACATTTTAACCATTGCTGTGCATTACGTTGACGGCATGGATATATTCATTGCATCAAATTATAGACGACAGAGATGACGTACTGGAAGAGAGATGTAGCCTACAGCGCAACAAGTTAATTCTATCTGGATGGCTTTAGCGTCACGACTCATTTTGAACACAAGGTGGAGCTGTCGAAACCAAAGTAGAATGTAGACTACAAGTGAACGTTTATTTGTTATTTTACTGAAAATATAAAAGATTACTTTGTGCATTTGTTTATTTAATTACCTGAATAAGCCTACTGAATTATATTATACATGATTTTAGACCTATGAACATTATAATATAATGTAATATAATATAATAATAATAATGTGAATATGCATCACTATGCAGTATCAACATATACTTTCGTTTGGAATTTTTTATACTGTGTAAAAAAACAACCCTTTCGAAAATCGAAATAAATTTGAGGGAATTATGGCCATCTGAAGAGTATACAACACCAAAAACTCACTGCAACTGGTTGAGCCAGCAGGCTGCGCTAACATGGCCGCCATGCGCGGACGTTCGACTTGCATGACGGGAACGCGGACGACGCATCTAGTCTTCATATATGATGTCTGTGAGCCCAACAGTAAGACTTGGTCGGGAAACCTAAGCAGTAACCCATCACGTACTTTGGTAAGCATCTCCATAAAAATTGCCGAATGCAAAAGGCATTCGGGTCATTCCATGTCAATTCACATGATTCCCTAGAATCTCCCCAGGTGACCCTCTCCGATTTACCCGATATCTCACATACAGGTACCTTTTGATGTCAATTGAAAGAATACCAAGTATTAGCACCCTACCTCCAACGGTTGCAGAGATCAAGCCCTCCAAAGTTGGGGTGCCATGCCCACTTTTCAAGCCTGTGAATTGCATACAAAATTTACAAGCAGATTTAGACACCTCTGGTTTTAGTTTGAAGGAAGATACAGGCCTAAAAATCACCATGGCCCCTCAATATGACCCTGTCTACCAGATGATGTACTTACAAATGGCATGCCTTGATTATTTTTGGCTATATTAAGCCTTAAAAACTGAATTTGTGAAACGCGTGTTGAAGAGTCTTGCCATTTTGGGGCTCCATATCTTGGAAACTATGTACGCTTTGGGAGTTATAATTGATTTTCCATCATATTTGGGAACTGTACAGTGTATTCCGAAAAATGTAGGGCGCTCAGACTTTAAAAGATAAAATAGGAGGGACTCAAAAACAGCTTTGGGACTAAATGACCTTACGGTACCCTCTACTTCAGGCCTCAAATTAACCATGTGGGCACTTGATGACTGGAACGCCCTTTTAACCCCATGTACAGTAGCACTGTATCAAACATTCAAGCTTGGAAAAACTTTGTTTTCCAGAGTTCTTCCTATTAATCTAGGCCTTCAAAGTATATGTTTTTCTCTATATCTTATCACAGTGTCTGTTTTGTCTGCTGCCATCTGCTGGTCTAAAAAAGTAACAACAGCGTAATGTAAGAAAACAAAAGGGGCTGGAAAATCTTGCCCGTAATTTACCAATAAAGCACTGTAATTATTATACAGTATATTGCTATGTACTAATTCTGATTTTAACAAGCATGATGAATAGTAATAGTTTAAATAATTTCCTAAGTGTGACTGCTTAATGCTCAATCATGATGCCAGTCCCAAGATGGCCTCACCCTGCACTACATTTCTACCAGACATGGGGGTGGGGGTGTCCTGTCAGAAATGTAATCATAATTGAGCATTCTGCATAATGCTCGTTAAAATCATAATTAATATATAGCAATATACTGTAGAATTAAAGTGCTTTATTGGTAGCCTAGCGAGCTCAACCCCTAGGGGCGTCTAGATTTCTAGGCTACTTTATTGGTAAATTATGGGCAAGATGTTCCAGCCCCTTTTGTTTTCTTACATTACACTGTTGTTGCGTTTTTTTGACCAGCAGATGGCAGCAGACAAAACGGACACTGTGATAAGACATAGACACAAACATATACTTTGAAGGCCAAGATTAATATGAAGAACTTTGAAAAACAAAGTTTTTCCAAGCTTGAATGTTTGATACAGTGCTACTGTACATGGGGTTAAAAGGGCGTTCCACTCATCAAGTGCCCACATGGTTAATTTGAGGCCTGAAGTAGAGGGTACCGTAAGGACATTTAGTCCAAAAGCTGTTTTTGAGTCCCTCCTATTCCATCATTAAAAGGCAGAGTACCCTACTTTTTTTGGAATACACTGTACAGTTCCCAAATATGATGGAAAAACAAGTATAACTCCCAAAGCATACATAGTTTCGAAGACATGGAACCCCAAAATGGCAAGACTCTTCATCACGCTTTTCACAAATTCAGTTTTTAAGGCTTAATATAGCCAAAAATAATCAAGGCATGTTATTCGTAAGTACATCATCTGGTAGACAGGGTCATATTGAGGGGTCATGGTGATTTTTAGGCCTGTATCTTCCTTCAAACTAAAACCAGAGGTGTCAAAATCTGCTTGTAAAATTTGTATGCAATTCACAGGCTTGAAAGGTGGGCATGGCACCCCAACTTTGGAGGGCTTCATCTCTGCAACCGTTAGACGTAGGGTGCTAATACTTGGTATTCTTTCAATTGACATCAAAAGGTACCTGTATGTGAGATATCGGGTAAATCGGAGAGGGTCATGTGGGGAAGGCGTGTGAATTGACATGGAATGACCCATTCTTAAACGAAATAGGACTCACGCAGCTTTCTTTTCGTCTGCTGCTGGCGCTGCCTACAGGTGAAACGCAACAGAATCCGTCCTTACTTGCCTTTTCCTTTTCTTTATCCCCAGATATCCACCATTCCTATCAAGATGGCCTACTGTGTTCTGCATCCTGTTTACCGTGTCAAATTATGTTTCCCCTGGCGTTTTGATTTGCAAATGACTTGTCTGTTTATCTTACGTGAGCACGACACTGTCAACGGAACAAACTTTCCTTACTTGGAAAACTATGCATCCCCGGCAGATATTAGGTCATTTTTACTCCATTAGTAGCTGTTTTAATCAGTCCATGTGTGTTTTCAAACTGTTAAGACAAATATTAAAGCTCAACTACAATTTCAAGACAATGTCAAATGGATTTATTACACAGGTATTGTGAGTGAAAATTGGCACTTTGGATCGGAAGATTTCATCCGTGTAAGTAATTACACTTGTTGA